>NC_058159.1:18425749-18663293 GCF_020080835.1 Cotesia glomerata | reverse complement strand
CAAATTCAAGTCAAGTCCTTTGCAATGACACTAAATTTTACTAAAAAAATTGATTTCACCATGTGACTATCCAGGAGACAAAATTGTTCTCATTTTCTTAATAATATAAATTATTATTATTATTTAATTATTATTGTTGTTTTAACTATTATCGCCTGCCACATGAAAATCATGTTGCTGCCACATGAAAGTCATGTATCTTCCACAGGAATGTATTATGTGGCAGCCCCAATTTTTTTTTTTCCGTGTAGGATTTAATTCTATATATTGTGGGAACCATTCCTATACTATTATGGGAATGGTTCCCATAAATTATGGAAACCATTCCTATAATAGTATAGGAATGATTCCTATAGCATTATGGGAACCATTCCCATAATATTATAGGAATAGTTCCCATAATATTATGAGATTAGTTCCCATAATGATATAGGAATAGTTTTTATAATAGTATAGGAATTATTCCTATAGCATTATGGGAACCATTCCCATAGTGGTATAGGAATAGTTCCCATAATTTTCTTTCCGTGTAGCATATTTAATTTTCTCAACTTTGATAGACCGTTTTCGGTCTATCTAGGTTGATTTTTCATTCAGTACGTTTAGATCGCAGTAACCAACGATCACACAGTCAATTTTAAGAGTGACATTTTGCTAAAATCAACGCTCGCTGTCGCTCAATTCAACTTTTACTCCTAAATTCAAGAAACACTTTTGTTCTACCCTTTTCTTTTGTGTTACTCTTTCCGTCACTATACTGTTTCGTCCCCCGCTAATATCGACTTTTTAGAATTGAGAGTCCCTTCAAAGTGATTTTAGCGAGATTAGACTTTAGTTTCAGAAATTTATTAAACTCGAATCTAAACTGATAAGAAAATTTTCTTTTGAGCAACTCAAGAATTTTTCATTACTAATAACCTGATTTCCAAAAGGTTTTTCAATGAAACTTTAACCAATAATTTGGAGTGGAAATCTTCAGCATTGTTGACGCGACAAACAGCAGGATTCCAAGAACGTTGTCCCCGGAAAAATAAGCCCAGTTGTCCTCCAGCGAGTATTAAATATCGAACGGCCGATGGGAGATGTAATAATTTACAACATCCTTGGTGGGGATCAGCTATGTCAACAATGCAAAGGTAAATTTTCTTTTAAGTTTGCAACATACACCAGCTTACAACATGTACTGATTGGCATATTTGAACAAAACAATAGCAATTTATCAATTTAGTAATTTACTACCCCTCTTTTGTTCGCAGCCTATTATTTTTCACCTTCATACTAGTAGTCAGTTTAAAGAATACTCAACATCAACAATCAATTATATTCTGTTTAATCGATTATGTTCATGTTTTAAACTATGTCTATTTTCTATACAAATAGTAATTAAAGTAAAGTTAGATTAAATAGTTAAAAATATACGGTGTCGAATACATACATTCGCTGTGATGAAAATTGATTTGTTTGTAGCAAAAAAAAAAGAAATTTTATTTCGAGGTGCATAAAAATCTTATTCATTATACAGTCAAATTTTAGGTCAAAAAGCTCACGAATTGCTTGCTTCCTTTGCTTTTAGGTATGTCGACACTATTTTCATTGAATAAAAATCAATTAATGACAAAAACCGATTAACGAATCACAAGAATATTTTAAATGATGAAATATCTCTAAATCGTCTTATTAGGAAAATAAACTGTAAGATATCCATTTTGCTTCCTCGTCTCTTATCAATTTCTTTCCACTTATTGACAGTATATTGTCTCTTTAGTTTCTATAAATCTATATTATATTGATATTTTTAAGATTTCTAGATCCATTTTATGATGATGGAGTTGAAACAATAAGAAGATCAATGAAAAGTCGTCAATCATTACCAAGTCCACGTGAAGTTTCAACAATGATTCATGAAGACAAAAATGTACCTCTAACATCAGTCACACATATGCTCATGCAGTGGGGGCAATTTATTGATCACGATATAATTGGTACTATTTTTGGGTAATATGATCCGCATATCATTATGATCAAACCTTTGGTTTCAATTTTCAGCTACTGCACAAAGTAGAGGATTCAATGGTACATTTCCACAGTGCTGTCGAAAACAAGGAACAGAATTTCAGCCACCAGAACTTATGGTGAAGAAATATTTTTCAAGTTTTCTTTAACACCATGACGGCTCAATTATTATTATATACAATTTTAGCATCCAGATTGCTTACCCATAATAGTTAATTCTCAAGACAACTTTTATGGAAAATTGGGAGTTCGTTGTTTAGAATTTGTAAGAAGTGGTCCAGCTCCACGAGAAGATTGCGGTTTTGGACCCAGAGAACAATTGTCCCAAGTTACTAGTTTTATAGATGCTTCAATGGTTTATAGCAGCAGTGTTCAGCAAAGTAATAATCTACGAGTTTTTCGTAACGGTAAAGTAATACTATATCTATAACATTGTTGATCATTCATTTATTTTTTCAATAAGATTATTTTTATTATATTTTAAGGCCTTTTACATTATGGTGAGATAAATTCTCTGAAATCTACAAAAGCTGGGTCAGATAATCATTGTCAACGAGGCTCATTATCAACTAATTGTTTTAGAGCGGGAGATGCCCGACTTACCGAGCAGCCTGCTCTTACTTCACTTCATATAGTTTTGCTTAGACTACACAATAAACTTGCCACCGAATTAACGGCTCTTAACCCACATTGGAGTGATGAGAAACTCTTTCAAGAAAGTCGAAAAATCGTTGGAGCTGTAGTTCAACATATTACTTACCGTGAATACTTACCCATATTACTTGGTAAGTTTTGTAACAAATATTTGAATATTCTATAAGTAAATTTTTTTTATAAAATGAATTTTTTTTAAATTAACTCGACAGAATTATCTATAAAATGGCCAAAAATTGCTTTAACGAGTGTTATATAAACTTTTGATTAACCGAATAATATATTGCGGTAGCTTACTAGTGTGTTAGAATAAGATTTAATAATTATTACTTATGTGTTCAAAAACGATATTTATATAAACACAATCAATTCTGCAAGTCAGGAAAGGCACTTTAGGTAATTTATGGTTTTCATTCTGGATTTCCAAAATCGAGTTATGACCATCATTTGAAATTCAATTTCGCGGTAATAAAGAACTTTTTTTCATGTTTAAAATCAAACAAGCCTGATTGGTTGAGGGTTACATATATATATATATATATATATATATATATATATATATATATATATATATATATATGTCGGAGAGGCAGGATCTTTTGTTAGAGGTTCAGCATTTTGTGATTTACCCATTTTTATTATTACAATTAATTAATATTCCCAATTACAATAAGATCAATTATCAAGAATGAGTAGGTAAACTCGTACAAGATTAATTTAACTTAGAATGCTAACAAAATTATAAATATCTTGCGATAGGCCGAGACTTAGGAAATAACGAATTCGCGATCACCAGGACGTCCGTTCAATCTCAATTCCAAATCAAGACTGTCTTTTCCCCAACTATTCTCAAATAGTCTGCCTGCTGCATATTTCTCTTTTCCATATTAATTTTATGATACCTCTATCGTCCTGGGATCCCGACTACGTTGACCACCATGTGCCTACCTAGGCCTAAGCCTACCGCAATAAAACAATTTCGTTAAAACTTATTTTACAAAATATTAAAGTAATAGTACATTTCTTAAAATTACTAAAAATAGAAATATCCTAAAGAATATTCTCATCACTTTGACAGAAAATACTTCGCTGTACTTTTATTCTCCGACACGGCCATTCTGACAATCACACGTCCTCGGGTGCATCTAAAATATTCAGTTACATTGGTATTAATTTTTGGTCTCAATTGACTTCTCTTATAGTAAAACATTTTACAATAGGTAACATCCATAGAAAGATTCAGAAGTCCTCCCCAATAACAGAAATCTACTAATTATTTATTATACAAGAAAGTTATCGCATAGTATGCAAGAGATAGAAAAAGCCATCAATCGTTATTCCTTATCGTTTAATAATTAAATACTTCATTGAGCACCACCAATAGACATTCGCACTATCTCTAGGCTACCCTGTATGCCACATACAGTACCAAACACATTCTGTAGTTGCCACAACTACCTGCCCGCCACATCATCAGCTGCCCATCGCGCCCTGATCAAACTAACATTAGCCACTAATTTAGTTTGCAGTTGCGACTACACACTGATGCATGTGCGAAAATACAAAAATAACTCAGGCCTCGACCTGCAGCCATCAGTGCTCCGTGTCATTGGTGGTCTCTACTTCAACTGTAGTCCCTGTTTCAGAACTATCACCAGCAGTCTTTTCGGCACAACTTTCATTGTCCGAGCAGACATCCAACTCAATAGGAACATAATTCTCAGGCATTTCCCTCAACTTATCATGACTATACTTAAAACTTCTATTATTATTCAATGATTTTAGTTTGTACCTATCATTATCAAGTAATTCTGTTACTACAAATGGACCTCTGAATTTTCTATCAAGCTTCGTCTGATTACGTTCTTTCATTTTCAATCAAAACATGATCTCCTATCTTAAATCTATTGACTTTAGCTTTATTTTTATTGAATCTAATTTTCTCATACGTTGCATTCTCTTCTATACTATCAATCGCTCGTTGTCTTACATTAGAGATATTAATTTCTTCTTCGTTGTCATCTATTAACAATCCATAAGGTCTTGCCTTTTACCAATTAATAATTCTAGCGCACTAGACTTAGTAATACGATTCACGGTTGAATTTAAAGCTAACTGAACTTCACCGATGGCCTCTTGCCATGGGCGATTATTAGACTCAACAGCAGTGAACATATTTTTCAACGTACTCATTACTCGTTCTACCTGACCATTTGCCCTACTGGTACCTGTAGCTATTAAATGTAAAAATAATATTCAAGGATTTACAAAGTTTTTAAAGTCTTTCCCCGTAAAACATCTACCTTGATCGGCAATCACTCGAGCGGGGACCCCAAATACAAATATTGCAGCCTTTAAGGCTTTAATAACACTATTACAGTCAATTTTGCGAGTATGATATAGATAAACGTATTTGGTAAAGCCGTCTACAATAACAATAACATATTCTTTGGTATTATTCTTACCACTCAATTTACCTGTAATATCTATATGCACAGTATGCCAAGGTATGCGGGTCTTAGGAATGGGATGTAATTCAGCTTGAATTTTACCTGAGTGAGTTTTTAGAGAGCTTACAAGTAATACAATTTTCAACAAATTTACGTACATACTTGGACATACCCTCAAACCAGTAATACTCATAGACCTTATCAAGTGTTTTATCCCAACCTAAGTGCATCACAGACTCATGTACGTGGTTAATAACGGACCACCGAAAAGCTCTAGGTACAATCGGCAAACAGAAGGTTTCACCTTTTCTTTGTACTTTTCGATAAAGCGTACCGGCTTTAATTTCGTAAGATTTTTGAAAGGTCTTCCGATAGCTCACCATTTTGTAATTTGGTGACTATTTCCGAAATTTCGAATCACGCCGTTGTTCGGCAAGGAGCCAATCAACTGATATTTCCGCGAGTTTTACACGTTTCTCTTCAATTTTATTAACTTGTTTTGACAAATCAGGCAGAGGATTTCGAGAGAAGAAATCCGCATGAGCCATGCGTTTGCCTTCTCTATAAACTATATCGAATTGAAAAGCCTGTAAATAAGCCCACCATCTATGTACTCTATCGTTAAGGTCAATCTTATTTTGGGAGGACTTTAAAGAGTTGCAATCCGTCACAACAGTAAACTGCCGTCCATGCAAGTAATGCCGAAAGTGTTTTATTGATTTGACAACAGCCATAGTTTCCAATTCGTAAGAATGATACCTGGACTCGGCTGGGCTTGTTCTTTTACTAAAATATTCAATAACTTTATCTTTACCGTCTACTTTATGCATGAGTATTGCTCCGTACCCATCGGAACTAGCATCGGTATGCAATTCTATGGGATAATCCGGGTCAAAAATTATTAAGACGGGTTCATTGGTTAAAATATGAATTACTTCTTGTCGAGCATTTTCATGTGCCTCAGTCCACTCAATATATTTTTACCTGAGGTGAGTGCATATAATGGTTTCATAATTTGTGAAAATTTAGGGACAAATCGTCGAAAGTAAGACGCAAGGCCAATAAACTGTCTAAGCTGAGTAACAGTCCGAGGAGCGGGTAACATTGTTAAAGAATTTATTTTACGAGGGTTTGGACGAACTTCTCCGTCTTTAATTTCATACCCAAGATATAAAACAGATGTTTTAAGAAAAGAACATTTTGAAAAATTAAATGAGAATCCCGCATCTATGAGAATTTTTAATACCATTCGAAGTCTTTCAAACGCTTCCTCTATTGTATCCGCAATTACTAATACATCGTCTAGGTAAACTACAACGAAAGTGTACGCGAGCTCACCTAATGCTTTTAAAATTGCTCTTTGAAAAACAGAAGGAGCATTTTTAAGCCCAAATGGCATTGTTAAAAATTCAAATTGGCCATCAGGAGTGACAAATGCCGTACGTTCTATAGATTCTGGATGTATGGGAATCTGATGGAAACCGCTGGCCATATCTAAACTGATATAAAATTTAGCTTTTCTAAGTCTCGGTATTTGATCTAAAATAAGTGGCAAAGGAAATTTATCTGCTATTGTGTTTTTATTTAATTCACGATAATCAACGCATAAGCGGTCTGATCCATCTTTTTTTTTAACTAGTAAAATAGGGCTAGCAAACGGTGAATTACTAGGGCGAATAACATTCGCTTCAAGCAATTCATTAATTCTTTTTCTAACTATTTGTCTCTCTTCCACACTAAGTCTATATGGTCTTCTTTGTACCGTAATGCTCGGATCAATTAAACGTATTTCAAGTTCACCACTGTTAACGTGAGTACGAGGAAAGCCCGTGATAAAAGAGCTTTCATATTCTTTTAATATTGAAACTAATCTTATTTTATCGTTTTTATCAACATCAGTATCTACGCTATCAAAATTTATAATTTCAACTTTACTACATTCATTTATAACTTTAGATTTACAGATATTAAAACTGTGTTGGGAAATATTTACTTCAAAACCCAAGCTTAAAATTTCTCGACCTATCAAAATATTCTCGCTTAAATATTCATCCAAGACAACGTGAAAAAGAATCTCTAATGTAAACGAATCTATAACTACAGTAGATAAAATTTGCATATTACAATTTACTACAACATTTCCGATACCCTTTAAAATTATTAATTCATTGGCTCTTCTTCCCGAAAACTTAAGAGCAATCGATTCTTTTATTAGTGAACATTCCGCTCCCGAATCAAAACAATATGGAAACGACTCACCAAGATGGTTCAGAATACCCGTAGGAGCTGCTACTGTGCACAGATTTACACGACGTTCGACGCCACCGTTGTCCTTGTTGTTTCCTGGGCCACTACGACCGCTGCCTGAAGCCGTACAGTTTGGCGCAATATGACCAGCTGCTCCGCACTTGAAACACGTCACAGGACGCGATGACGAGGGTGATCCTTGGCTGCCACGATAGTTACTGCTTTGCTCTACGTGTTTCTTCTTAAGTTTAGGACACTCAAACTTCTTGTGACCTATTTCCCCACAAAAATGGCACTTTGCTGATACCACTGGCTTGAAACGCTTCGAATCCGATATAGATGAGTCTGAAGCTGATGCTGGTCTTATTAGGGTGTAGGAAAAGCCTCGCATTTCACTCAAAAATTCGGCTTCTGTTTTGATGTCGGTAGTTAATGCTACGCGCTCCACCCGATTGTCGATGTGAGTCAATCGTGCAAGCACAACTGCATTAATAATTTCGTCGACCGTTAGAGACCTCCAGCGGGCCTTCAGCGATGATCGAAGTCGAATGCCGAATGCGCCGACACTTTCATCCTTGGTTGGTAACTCTTGGTGGATTTTCAGCACGACCGCTGTCGCAGTTTCTTGTCCACCAAAACGTGACACAAAAAGTTCTTTTAACTGTGGCCACTGTATACCCGGAATTGCTGCTTGAGATAGCCACTGAGCCGCTGAGCCTTCCAAGGCTTTACTAAGCGCAGATATCAACCCACTCCCTTGAAGAGGGTTTTCTGACAGGCACAATTCCGTAGCTGAACACCATGCAACAGGATCCGATCCCGCACTCTCTGGATTAAACCGCGGTAAAATAACGTTGTTCCTTGTCGAAGACGGGTTTGGTAAAAAATTCTTCATAAACTCGAAAAATGTACTCCACTGATCAGGTGCTGGACCAGATGGAGACGATCCCACTTCTGATGTCGGAGAGGCAGGATCTTTTGTTAGAGGTTCAGCATTTTGTGATTTACCCATTTTTATTATTACAATTAATTAATATTCCCAATTACAATAAGATCAATTATCAAGAATGAGTAGGTAAACTCGTACAAGATTAATTTAACTTAGAATGCTAACAAAATTATAAATATCTTGCGATAGACCGAGACTTAGGAAATAACGAATTCGCGATCACCAGGACGTCCGTTCAATCTCAATTCCAAATCAAGACTGTCTTTTCCCCAACTATTCTCAAATAGTCTGCCTGCTGCATATTTCTCTTTTCCATATTAATTTTATGATACCTCTATCGTCCTGGGATCCCGACTACGTTGACCACCATGTGCCTACCTAGGCCTAAGCCTACCGCAATAAAACAATTTCGTTAAAACTTATTTTACAAAATATTAAAGTAATAGTACATTTCTTAAAATTACTAAAAATAGAAATATCCTAAAGAATATTCTCATCACTTTGACAGAAAATACTTCGCTGTACTTTATTCTCCGACATATATATATATATATATAAATACATATATATATATATATATATATATATATATATATATATATGTATATATATATATATAAGAACATAACTCTGAAAACGGTAAAAGTAATTTCCTATAACCTTAAAATGTCAAAATCTAATGAAATCTCGAATTTTAAAAATCGGACTGAACTCAATAATTCTATAATTTATAATAGTTTAATTATTTTTAAACTATTTTTAAACTTATTTTTAGTTTTTAATTATTAAATAGTTAATAAATTTTGTATGTATTTGTTTGTATGAAGGATTTATTTAATAGAATTTCAATTAACTTAATCCCAATCTTTTTTTTTAAGGACCTCAAATAATAAAAATATTTGGACTTGACCTTAAAGAAACTGGTTATTATGATGACTATGATCCAGCACTAAATCCGAATATTGCTAATTCTTTTGCAACTGCAGCTTATCGCTTTGGTCATTCCTTGGTTCAACATAGCTTTGCCAGATATGATGGAAAACATAATCTTATATTCGACAGTTGGTATACAATTTATAAAAAAAAAAAACTTTTTTTTTTATATAACTTATAAAAATTGTTTTGTAGATATTTCCATACATGATGAATTTAAACATAGAGAAAACTTACTAAGTCCAGGATCTGTTGATCGTTTACTATTAGGGTTAATAAATCAAGTTTCGCAAAGAAGAGATGAGTTCATAACTAAAGAACTAACGGAACACCTTTTCCAGTTTCCAAATTTTCCGTTTGGCATGGATCTTGCATCAATTAATATTCAACGAGGTAGAGATCATGGATTGGCGCCTTATGTTAAATGGCGAAAACCTTGTGGCTTGTCAGCAATTCGTACATGGCAGGACCTAGAAAAAATTCTGTCAGCTAAGACCGTTAGAAAATTAAAAAGCTTGTATGAAACTTTAGGAGATATTGACCTTTACGCTGGAGGATTATCAGAGAAGCCAATTCTTGGAGGTATTGTTGGACCAACATTTGCTTGTATTATTGCTCAACAATTCAACCATCTGCGAAAAGGGGACAGATTTTGGTATGAAAACGGAAACTTAGATAATAGTTTTACTTTAGCTCAAATCAACCAGATCCGTCAAATTTCACTTGCTAAAATATTGTGTTACACCGTAGACAGTATTGAAACAGTTCAACCCTTCGTATTTCTAGTCGCTGATAAACTTAATAATAAGAGAATGTCATGTAAAAAATTTAATCATTTCAATCTAATACCTTGGATTGATTTAAGAAAAAGTAATCAAGAACATAATAATATCTTACATGATATAAATATGGACATTAACCATACAAACTCTAGAAATCAGTCTAGAATGTTTCCAAGACTAAAACCTAAACCGGTCAAAGCTAATGTAAATCAGAAAAATAACATTGTAATGAAGTGGCCTTTCGGATCATCTTATGAAAATGTTACAATAATTATAGAAAATCATGTTTTCAACTCACCTACAGTAATCAATAATGCAATTCGTGGAGTTCCAACAGATTATTCAACTAATCTAGCGCCACATAAGGATGAAACTGGTAAAAAAAATCACTTGCCGTCATTAAATCAAAATTTACTATCAAAGTTTATAAATTTTAACAATTCCAAAGAGAATTCCAAATCAACGTCATATATAGAAGATTTTTATACCGATGAATTACCGAAACCTATTAAATTAAAATATTAGCTTACATGAAAGACAAGAGTGTGAAAAAGTTATTTAACCCTTCGTAGGTAGCGTGTCTTTTTCGAACTAAGTCGGTCGCATGGTGAGCGCTCCGCCGCCGTGTTAAAACGTACGCGCTGTTGCCAAATGTAAACTAATACTATTTTCTTGTGAGACAAAGTATTTTTTCAATGTTTTATGATCAAATATAATTTTACTTTTATATTTTATCATAAATTTAATTAAATAACAAATTTTTTTTTTATTTTTATCAGATGTGACATTATTAAATTTAACATCTAAGATCAGATTATAAAATTATAATATAACATTAAATCTAGCTGTCACTTGACAATTTTTTAATTTATTTTAACAAACAAATTTCTTCAAAAAAATTATTTTTAAAAAATTGCATCTTTAATTTTTTAAAACTTCTGAATATTAATTTTTTTTATAATTATTTTTTGTCATAATTTATTTATTACAAAAATTCTTAAAATTATCAAATATCCGCTAAATTAATTATCATAATTATAATTAAATTCAATCAAAAAAAATTAGGAAAACGGTTGACCCTGAAGGCCATCCCTGCATTTTCCCGCCAATTCTATACCTAAACGCTTGAAATTGCACTTATGACGTTTTTGAGCTCTTCGAGCTCATAAATACAATTTGTGTAATATTTTGAGCTCTCCGAGCTCAAAATATAGCTTTCGTATTCTTTTGAGCTCTTCGAGCTTAAAAGTTTGATAGAAATTTGATAAAACACTATTTTTTGAATTTTCAAATCGCAATAACTTTTGAATGAATTAACCGATTTTCACGCGATTGGTGGCATTCGACGCAGTTTTTCAAGTTTCATAAAGAGCCTTCAAGTTTAAATTGATAGAGCAAAAAATTTCGGAGTAATTCCGAAAAAACACTTTTTTCGCATTTAATAATGCGGTTAAACTATAGTTGTTTTGGTCAATTTTTATACTGTAGTTATCCAGTATATATACTGCACTTATGTTGTACAGTTACCAAAAATATACTATACAATTACTGCATTAATGCTAAAATTTTACCCAAAAAATTCCAAATAATTACCGTAATAATACAGTAATTTTGCCGAATATTTTCTGACATAATGGACAATTATTAAAGATTTAGTTTTATTTTTAGTTCACTTCTATGTTAGAAATGAATAAAATGAAAAATTTCAAATTTTGCTTTTTATTCTCCACCGCTACTTTGCAAAAACAAATACTGTTTTTGAATAAAAAATATGTAGAATATTATTTTTTAATTAGGTATTTAGCAGTAATTAATATAAAATAATACATATGTTAAGTAAATATATTCTAATTTTAATTTCAATTTTTAATTTCTCACTTAGAAAATTGCAAATTTTCTAAAATCGAAAAGTTATATTGTTTCACATACATAATTATATTATTTAATTTTAAATATGCTTATCGTAAGATGGACGGTGTGGCTTAATATATATAGAATAAGCAAGAAAACAATATGGTATAGACCGGGTAGCTCAAATAGTAGAGTAGCCGACATGTCCCCAAGAGGTTCTGGGTTCGAATTCCAGTCCGAGCGTTATTTAATTTGACACCATTTTTTAAATATGGTTTTAATACAATCATTTTACCGCCTTATTACCGTAAGTATGCCGCATTTTCAGCGTAAGTATTCTAAATTTTTAGCGTCAATGTATCGCATTTTTACGGTAAACGTTCCGTAATTTTTCGATAAAAAAACTAACCGAAAAAATGCTGAAAAAATACCGCATTAATACTGTATAATTGCGACATTTTTTCGGTATTTACAAAACCGCTAGGGTTCTTTCGTCAACGATAACTCACGAACGAATCAACCGATTTTGACCGGACTGGTGGCGATCGACGTAGTTTTTTTATGTTAAAAGCTGATTAGTTTTTGGAATTGATCGGTAAAGCCGTTTAGAAGTTATTCCAAAAAAACCACTTTTGAAAAAATTTTTTTTTGTAGTTTTTTTGCGATTTCTCAATATCTACGGGTCTGAATCGGTTCTAACTTACAGGAAATCTAAGTTTGGCAAAGCCCTTTCGAATGACACCAACCGGGATGAAATCGGTCAAGCCGTTCAAAAGTTATGAGAGGTTTACATACATCCACACACACACACACACACACACACACACACACACACACACACACACACACACACACACACACACACACACACACACACACACACACACACACACACACACACACACACACACACACACACACACACACACACACACACACACACACACACACACACACACACACACACACACACACACACACACAAATACACACACACAGACATACAGACACCATCGCGGGAATAGTCAGGAAAGCTTCCTAGGACCTCGAAACGTCGAGATTCGATGAAAACTCGATTTTCGTAAAACGGGGTGAAAACAATAACTTCCCGATTTTTGAAAATCTTCGATTTTCTTAGCGGGAAGTTAAAATCAATTTGAAAAATTGGCATCCATTGTTTTTTTTTTTAATTCGTTCACCTGAAATTTTTTTGTTTTTTCTTTATTTAAATAATTAGTAATATATAAAGCCAGACATCTGTTAATTTTAGTATTATTTTAGAATTATAAAATAATTTATTTACCAATTGTATTATTATTACTATTTTTATATAAATAATATTTAATATGAGTGTAATTATTACATTATTTTGAACAAATCACAAGTTATAATGTAAACAGTAAAAACTAACCTCAAGCATTACTTTATTTTTGTACCTCACATGCGGTAAAACAGATTGAAATAGTGGCGGTAACGACATTTGGCAACAGCGCAGTTAGAAAATCTCCCGGAGGCTCACTCGCACCGGGCGGCATGGCGCCGCCCGGTTCCGAAAATTGATTTTTTAAATTACTTCGTAAATATTTTTATGCTTTTTAATAACGTCACAATTTTTAGAAAGGTTAAAAGAATGCACTTAATTTTTTTCAAAATTATCAATGAACTCAATTTCAAGAAAAAAAAAAATACAAAAAAGGCGGCGCCGCGCTTATTATGCGACCTACGAAGGGTTAAAGAGAGCTATGTTGAATTGTAATCTATATTAATTATTAAAGATTAATTATTAAAGAATTGAATTGAATTGAATTGAATTTATTGATTTATGCCAAAGCCCTCACTGGCCAGATGGCAAAAGAAAAATATACATTTTGTGAATACAATACATTTTTAAATTTTTAATCTAAACATAATAATTAGAACTTATATATAATTATACATAATAAAATATTAGTAAAGGTAATATTGCTTATATGCTAATTATGAAGAAACTGTTTAAGTGAGAATTAGAACTAATAGATTACAATATTTATGATTATGATTTTAAAGATTTTAATTTTAATAATTTTAGTGATTTAATAACTTTTACTGATTTTAATAATTTTAGAGATTTAACTGAAAATTTAGTTTGGATTTAGAAGTCTAGATTAAAAAGGTAATCATAAAGCTTATTTTTAAAAATTTCTAAACTGGGAGCATTTATCATATCGATTGGTAAATCTTCCCAAAGACGAATGCAAGTAACTACAAATGATAACTCATAAATAGCGGTCGTAAATTTAGGTAACTTGAAATTTACATAATTCTTTTTTGCTGCAAGTCTTACAGAATGTCTAGTACCAATATCTTCAATAAATAGTTCTCGTAAGTAGCTAGGTTTACCTATATTCAACAATTTATAAAAATAACATGCTAAGTAGTACATTCGACGGCTTTTTACTGATAGCCATCCAAGCTCTCGTCTATATGGTGTAATATGTTCATCCTTTTTCAAATTATAAATAAAACGAATCGCTGTATTTAATGAACGTTGTAATTTGCAATTCTCATCAGCAGTACAACTAGTTAATACTATAGAACAATAGTCAATAAGTGGTAATATAGTTGCTGAGACTAATAACCTCCTAATGTCTTTAGTATAGATGTTTTTTCTTATTTTTAAACTATATAACGCTGAATTAATTTTATTTACAGTCTTTGATACATGCAAACTCCAAGATAAGTTATTTATGATATGAAGACCTAAGCACTTAGTTGACTCTACGTAAGGAAGTGGGAATCCGTCAATAAAAATTGGTGGAATACCATTTGCTTGTAACTTTTTCAGCTTAGTACTTGAGCCAAGTATCATTGTTTTAGTTTTGGATAGATTCAATTGCAAGCCATTCTCTCTTGTCCAATCAGCAACAGCCTGAGCATCATTCGTAATTTGTCTAATAGAGTCTTGTAATTGATAGTCATAGAAATGAAGGTAAATAAATTGATCATCCGCAAACAGACCATAATTTGTATAAATTAATCGCTTAGCTACCGAGTTCATTACTATTAAAAATAATATCGGTCCAAGAACTGAGCCTTGTGGGACTCCAGAGGTAGTTTCTAGGAATTTTACAGGTAAGCCCATTTCATTTACAACTGATTGGGTTCGATTGGTCAAGTACGAGAAAAACCAAGAAATGGTCTCACTCGAAAAACCGAATTCAACTAGTGTAGTCAAAATTACTCTTGGATTAACATAATCAAAAGCTTTTGTTAGATCAAATAGGACAATAAGAGTTAGCTTGTTTTCATCCATGGAACGCCTAATATCATCTATAAGTCTTAGTAAGGCTGATTGAGTGCTATGATGTTTCCTAAACCCTGATTGATATTTATCAAGCAGCTCATTATCTTCTAAGTAACTTATTACCTGATTTGCAATAATTCTCTTAAAAACTTTGCTCAAATGGGATGTATTGGCTATTGGGCGCGTATCTGATAATGATTTTGGGGGAGTTACTTTATTGATGGGTATTATAAATATTGATTTCCATGCATGAGGGAAAACTCCAGTGTCTAATGACCGATTAAAAAGTGCTGTAAGAAAGATTGAAATTTGAGGAACGTGATTTTTTAACCATCTAAGATCAAGTCCATCTGGACTATTCCCTTTAGATTTTTGAAGAGTCAAGTGTAGAGCTTTAGTCACATCAACTATATCTATTTCAGTCCAAGGAAAGGAAGAATTTACTTTACTTTTATGTAATTGGAAAAGTGAATTTACAAATTGATGGTCGCATGCTGGATGTCGACGTACCATAGCTGCAAAATGTTCGTTTAGGTCAGACGGTTCGAAATGATTTAGAGGAGAAGATGTAGTACGTTTTACAAGGACTAGATGTTTTAGATTACTCCAAATTTGAGTTCCGTAAGATAGATTGGACAGAGAGTTTTGTAAATAATTTTCACGAGCACGACTTATTTCGTGTTTCAGCTCTTTCCTCATTCTTTTAAAAAGTTGAAAAAGATCCGTATCGTTATATCTTTTTGCTCTTTTATAAACAGCATCACGTTCTCTACATTTAATTTTTAATTCTTTAGTAAACCATGGATTAAGCGAACGAAAGACTGTACGCGAGTATAATGGTGCAAACTCATCGAGGACATTTAAAACATTGGTTTGAAAAATATCAAGTAGAGAATTTGGATCGAGATCATTCAGAGGGTCTCTTCCTATATTTAACGACAGCATAAGAGAGTTTGATAGCGCAGTGTAATTTAAGTCAGAGAATCTCCGGTATGTAACTATTTTTTTATTTTGCTTAGGAACCTCGAGCAAATATTCACAATATAAAAAATCATGGCCGTTGATAAATGGTTGATTCGATTTATAAAATGACCCAAGTTTACTTTTATTATCTAATAATACTACATCCAACCAAGAATCTTTATTCCTAATATGATGCGTTGAGTTATAAGGTAAAAGCCCCAATATATGATCATGTACCAGTATATGATCACTCCATGTATTTGTATATATATATTTGTGAATATAGATATACAAATACATGGAGTGATCATATACTGGTACGTGATCATCTATTGGGGCTTTTACCTTAAGGCACACAAAGAATTGATAGTTCTGAGATAAATGTTTTTAGGTGCTTGGAGATATAAGTTGAGTCTAGTAGGTCACAGTTTAGGTCACCTGTAATAATGAAATTTTTGCAATTTGTAGTTAATTTTGAATGGATATCAAAGAAATTATTTAAAAGATTTCCTCCCGGTCTTCTATATGTGACTGATAGTATAATATGAGAACCAGATGTTGAAGTTATATCAATAATCAAAAATTCAGGTTCATTAAGGTGATCCGAGGTAGATATGTGCAGTAATTTAGCTTTTAATGCTCTACGGATTAGACAAGCAACACCTCCACCTTTTAGTAGTCGACCAGTGTCTGAGTGAGTAACGTTACGATCTCGTCTGAAAATTGTATAGTTATCTAAATTAAATAAAGAGTTGTTAATAATAGGCTTTAGCCATGTTTCTGTTAATGCAACAATATGAGGTTGAATCTCAGCAACTAAATTAATGAGTTGATTAATATTGCTATTTACACTATTTATATTTAAACTTAATAATTTAATAAACTTAGAATTACAGCTGTTAGTTTCAGTTAAATCAGAAAAATGTTAATCAAGCTTACTTAGCTCTGATTCAGAACTAATTTTAATTTTATTCGAATTATCATTTTGCTTAACAAAAATAGATCCATCTTGCACCCAAACATATTTAAAATTTGAATTTTTAGCTTTAAGTTTCGTACTAATTAATAGTTTATGCATCTCTGGATGTAAAAATTCATTTAAATAAATATTGCCTTTGAAGGAATTATTTACTAAGGTCGGAAAAACATTTTTTACGGTTAATATTTTATTTTTTCTCTTTATGTAAATAATGTGATCACGAACTTGGGGTGATATCATTTTAAGAATGTAAGTGTGCAAAACCGGTCTAGATTTAGTAACATTAGTGACATAATTAAAATTACGATTTCTAGTAGTACTATCAACATTAGTCGATTTCTTCTCCATTTTCCTAATTGAGAGTATATTAGGAATTAATTCTGATATATTTAATTCTTTAAATACACTTGAAGCAATGTCCATTGGTGTTGATCCTGTTGAGACTGACTCTGGAATACCGGAAATTACTAACTCAGACGAAGACGAAGATGTTGAAGTTTTACTTTGTAAGACACCCGCCAGAGTTTTGGCCATTTCAGTTGATTCTGTCTTCAGAGCTTCAAGTTCCAAGTTGACATCATTTATTTTTTGTGAGTTCGTGATTATACTACTACTCAAATCAGCTAATTTTTCTTTAGCCTTGGTTTGTTCATTTTGAAGGCTGTCTATACGCTTACCAAGATTATCTATTTTAGCAAACATAGTTTTTAAGCTACTATTTAGACTAGGGATCTGAGCTAATACTACTTTTTGAGAAGATAAAGATCCCATTACTGCTGTTAGCATTTCAGAGTTTGACATAGTAGACCATCCCTCAGGTAGCTTGTCTTGAGATTCTGTATCAGCAATTGGGATTGGATTTGTGGTAGTTGACTCTTTCTCATTTTGATTGTCACTAGTCGTTGCAGTGCTCATTGTTGCAGGTGAGAAAATAGTATCACGACTCGGTGATAATAGAAACGTTGGAGTAATTGGTGATGGATAACCTGATTGTGACTTTTCGTTGGTTAATTTGTTTGATGAATTTGATGAGGACTTCGCTGATTTGAAACTTGATGTTGAAGAGTTTTGGAACTTTACTGATCTCAGTGAATTCAGACGATTATTTGAATTCTGAGTTTTTAAGTCAAGAATTTTCAGAAGATATACAAACTGAGTTCTACAACAATCAGTTGGGGGCCGACCTTTAATGTAGTCCCTAGGACAACTTTGATGAAATGATTTAACACAATTTTCACAGGTGAATGCAGTCTTTACGACAGCTTTACATCTGTAGCAAGTTTCAGCGGACACTGACATAACACTTTTACACTGTCATAACAAACTATCTATATCGTCACAATGACAATTAGAAAACAGAGAAATTTTATCAACTGTCAAATTATAAGTATTACTTGTTTTATGAGTGACTTCAATGTTTACAGTTTCAAATATATGACAGGAGCTGGTACAATACACAGCACTATGACACAAGCTTCACAATACCCACACATAGAATATTTATGGTTTAAAGTAAAAGTATACTGCTTGGTTAACACCAATACAATTATAATATAATGACGTCTGGAGAAAATGCGCGTAACTGATGCGCCTGACACAACAAAACTTAACCTTCACTATTTTTCTTATTTAATTTACATTTTATTTATACCAATTTTCGCAATTAAATGTTAAGGAATTATGTGGTTTTATATATCACTATGTAAAGCAATTTTTGCTCTACAATACTTAATTTCGCTAATTTTTATTAGATTTAAAGAACTTTATTAATTACGGAAATTAGAGAGCACAATAAAAGCAACACTACCATGTGTTCTGCAAGTTGTATTCTATTAATTAATATTAATTTTAATTTATATTAATTATTAAAGATTAATTATTAAAGAATACCATCTTATGTTAATATTTTATTTTATTCATTTTCATCCAGTACATAAAATGTTTGTTTACAACGAAACAAAGGAAATCTAGACTAAAAAAAAAAATTCTTAGCTCAGAAACAATTTTAGGAAAACGACGAATATTTTGATTCAAGTAAATGTCAGCAACGCTATTCTTATTGCTGAGGCTGAAGGCTGTCGAGTATCGTGATCGTGAGGCCCGAGATCTGTGACGTAAGGCCTTACCCCCAGCCCGCGCCAAGACTCCCCCCACCCGACGAGGGAGATTGTTAGGAACATTCCGACGCTACCCTTCGTGAGGACCTCGCGCGATGGGTCCTAGTACAACGTCACGCAGTAATTAGCATCTCTTAATGATATTGGCTTTAATTAGCTGTCTCATTTCGTAATCATTGTCGGGTTACTGATACTTGTAGTTGTATAAATAAATATGAGTGTTATATAAAATATATACATTGAGTCTTACATATGGGTCATTCCACCAAATAAGAACATTTTTACGGGGCGACCCTCGCGGATTATGTTTAAAATTTATGGAGGTAGCGGATATAAATCACTTAGTGGATATAACGTTTAATTTAATTGTGATTGAACAAAAAATATGCACATCGTGAAAACCATATATTTTGTGTAAAAAACTCTGATCTTTCAGAAAAAAAAAGTCAAATTGGATGTACCTTGCACCGCACACCGAGAAAAATCAATTTTTCCACTTTAATTGGATTTTAAAGAGTCTTCTGATGTGTTTATGATAAAATGGATATTTTCATTCAAAAGCTGAGAATTTTTCCCACAAGATAAGATTTTTCGTGGATTTTAATAAAAAAGTTTATTCAGAAATGCATCTACGCTAACGCAAATTTTTAATTTTTTAAATATTTTTTACTAGCTTAGATAGTAGCTATTATTATTACTGATGGTAACTGTAACCATCAGGTTATATTAGGAATTACGATTTTGATAATAGTAGTAACTAGTTAAAATAATAATAGCTATTATTACTGATTACCATCATAATAGTAGTAACCATCAGGATGATAACTACTACAATTCAGATGGTTTACATAATTATTTAAATAATATTTACTACTATCGAATTCAGTTAATAGATTTTACCATAACTAGATAGTAATCTCTACTATAAAATTTTCTCCGTGTACGAACCCAAATGTTTTTCAAGAGAAAGATTTTGCTCTTGCTGAGATAACCAAGAACAATAAAGCAGCAAAATCCAATGACGTTGAAATTGTATTAGATAGAGAAGATTCTGAAGACGAGTGCTTACAAGAATTAAGCCAAAGTTTAAGTGGTCTATTAAAAGAAGCTGATACGCAAGAATCAATTCCGTCTGCTTCTACTAGCACACCATCGACCTCTACTAACACACTATCGACCTCTACTAACATACCGCCGACCTCTACTAGCACACCATCTTTTAAACGTCAAGTTAATTTCTTTAGACCATGAATTATTGATAGCGCAAGCTCTGATGAAGATTTGGATGCGCCTTATTCGGAAACTAATGTCTGTTATGGTCCAACTGCCACTATTATCAATCAAGCATCTACACCTCGTCTGGTAGATTACTCGAGTACCTCAGACGAAGAAGGTAATATTTTAAAGAATTATTAAATATAATCTGATAATTCAAATGAGTTTATTTGTTTTTTAAATTTTTAATTGAATATAATTTAAATTCAGTATTAATTTATGTCATTTCAGAGTTTTTCGATGTAAAAAATAGAAAGAGGGCCATCAAATTTACTGTGACACCACATGAAATCAAACCATTGCCATCAATATCAGAAAATTCTCCGCCAAAAAAACGCTGTCGAGGTAAAACTGTAATTCTAACTAGTCCTGAATATTGCCAAGAGCTGCAAGACAAGCAGAATAAAAATAACATACAGAAAAAAACACCTGCGACCAGTAAAAATAAAGCTAAACCTAAAACTAAAAAAAAATTAAAGAAAAAAAATTGTTCAAAAATAAAAAATGATGACTGTTACTGTCTCTTCTGTAATGGACTATATTTTGAATCAAAAGAATCATGGATTGAGTGTCAAAAATGTCAAAAGTGGTCTCATGATTCCTGTGCAGAAGTTTATGAATATTACTCCGATAATTACATTTGTGAATATTGTGAGGATTAAGGAGGTATTACCCTACAACGGTTCTCAACTTTTGGAAAAATTTCCCCCCATATGCCCCAATGTAAAGCATTATAACTAAAATATGAAGTAGTTGAGATGCAGTACACTTTTGCACCTCCTCTCACATGCGCAGAAGTAGAAAAATAATCCCACTGCGTCTTTTTTTTTGACTTGGCTACGTTGCATTCTCGCTTAGAATTGTTTGCCCCTTGAGACATGTCTTGTAGAAAAATTTAATGTTTTGATATAATTTTGAGGTTACGTATAGTTGGAGACTGCAAATAATAAATAATGACTTCGCGGCTAAGGAATGGCAGATTTTACTTTAGCAATATTTCGATCGGTCTTGAGTGATAGAAAAGGTCCTGGTAAATTTAAATTAGAGTCTCAGCCAAGATTTTTTAAAAAATTCAGATGATGAACAACAATCATTCCATGATGCAGCTTATGACGTTCTAACTTTACAGAATTCAGTGGAAATATTAAATTTAAAAAATAATTTATTCACTTGTTATAAAAAATGTGAAGTTTATTTGCAAGAACTATCTGATGCAAATAAAACAAAACAATTTAAAAGTATTAACAGATTTGAAAGATATTATTTCGTTGAATATGTGTAAAAAATTAGCTATGAATGATATTTCAGTTGATTCTGTGAAACAAATATTTAAACAAGGAGTTGATGAAGCTATCGTGCAATTGTTTACTGAAAAAGTAAATAACAAAGTAAGAATAACAAAAAAGAAAGATATTATAAAGAACATCTTAGACTTTTTAAAAAAATTACCAAAAAA
This sequence comes from Cotesia glomerata, assembly GCF_020080835.1. Classification (NCBI taxonomy): domain Eukaryota; kingdom Metazoa; phylum Arthropoda; class Insecta; order Hymenoptera; family Braconidae; genus Cotesia; species Cotesia glomerata. The sequence goes on along the minus strand of NC_058159.1, from coordinate 18,641,341 downwards.
CTCAGTTAAGAAGGCAAAAAAAAATAATTTTAAGAAAGAAAGAGTTTCTAAAAAAGAATAAAATAATTAGTAGTATTAATGTTCTTCTAAAGTTAAAAATAACTTATTTTAAATAAATGCCTTTATAAAATATTTATTGAAAAATGTACTTTTAAATAAATAAATATTTATTATATTAATATTGTAGCTATATTCTTGATTTATACTATTTATTATTTTACATATTTATTTTTCCTATACAGTAAATTTGTGCTTAACCTATGTCCATTAAATTTTTATAGTTATTTGAATCTGTTGGGCTTCTACTGTATTTTGAACTTCCCGCGCAGTGCAACGTTGCCAAGTCACTATCTCTCACTTATTAGGTTATAAGAGAACGCTTGAAAATCATTAAAAGTAACAAACTTTGAACATTGTTTATAAAAAAATTAATACCGCTTGTTTATGTTTTTTTTTTTTTTTTAAATACTTGTTATAACTTCAATTAAATATTCTCAGTTTTTAAAAAAAATCCTAAGAAAAGTATGGTTGTATTCAATAAAATGTTCGCTCTAACTACGGTCAGGATAGGGAATACATGTTAAATGTACGATTTTTAATTGCTAATATTTCGAAAATTAACACCGCAAGGACTATTAAAAAAAATTTATTCGTATAGAGGACACCCGGGAAAAAATGATCAGATCTGATCAGATATGAACAGGCATGAGTCTTCAGGCCTGATCAGATATGAAAAATGACCGGATCTGATCAGACCTGGCCAGGAATGTTCATGTCTGATCAGATCTGTTCATGTCTGACTCGATCAGGTCCATAAAAGAAAAAAAAAAGATTGGTGCCGACGGGGATTCGAACCATGTACGTTGCGCTCTTTAGACTGATACTTTACCTGTTGACCCAATGACTTATCTTAACTCTAGTATACCTTTTAAACTACTTTAAGTAATTTAAATTTTATACATGACTTATCCTTATAATTAACAAAGTTCTATACTTAATTTATTAATTATTAATATACACACTAATAGTCTAGTCAACAAGTTCAAAAACGTGAAAAATAGAGATAAAGGTCCTAAAAATATGAGCGATGGCTCATTCGATTCGGAATCACCTCTAGAAAAATGTTTTTGAAGGATTTTGGTGCAGGTAAAAAATTGCAATTGTTATTAACAAAATAAGATGGAAAAAAAACGATATTTCGTTTTTTGTTAATAACTCGAAAAATATTAATATTTAAGCAATTTTGAAAAAAGCCCGTTAAAGAGGAGAAAATTTCCAAGAAAAAAGTCCGTACTCCCGGAACTCTATCTCCATTATTTATAATTTTAATTTGACGTTGAAAATAGGGCTCCGCGCGGCTGTTACGGCATGCGCGCCGCCGCTAAAGAGAGCTCAGCAATCAAAATAATTTTTTATAACATAAAATGTGATTTTAAAAATTTGAAAAAATTCTAGTATCTTCTTAACACTTGAAAGAATCGAGCCGCGAAGAAAAAAGTTTAATCACCATTTTTGAAAAAGTTATCTAATTGTTAACTAACAAATTTTTCCCAATCTCCGTTGGCATAAACAATGGGATAAAAGGTATAAATAATTGGCCTATAAATTTTAAACTTCGTGGAGCCCTTTTGATATATATACTTTATAAGATCCTGCGATAAATTTTCATTAAAGTTTATTAATTTGTTAATTATGATTTTTATAACTATTGAAAAATTAAAAATCTAAAAAAAAGTTGATAAAAATTTTTTTCAACTAATATTTAGCTATGCCTGTTTTCACATTAAGCAATGGCAGTAATTAATATAGGTTATGAATTTTTACGTAATTTGTTTATAAAATTGTTTTAAACAAATAGAGAAATTCAATATTTTTGAAAAATTTTTTTTGCTATTTGGTTGTCCACAAAAATTATGATTTTTAAAAAAAATTTTTCTTAATTTTAATTTTTAATTGTTTAAAAACGATTTTTTCATATTTCGATTGTTTAAACAATTAGTTAAGAAAAATTTTGCTTTTAAAAATCATAATTTACACTTTTAAATAGTTTGGCAAAAAAAAAATTTTTTTTATTAATTATTTAATTGTTTATTAGTTTAACAATTTGTTATAAACAAATATTGACCAACGTTATATTTTTTTTCTGAAGCAGAAAAAAATTATAAAAACAGCCATATATAAAAAAGTTCCAAAAAAAATTTTCTTTTATTTATTATAATTAATTTTAATATCATACGGTACGGTAATTATTGCCACTACTTGATTTGTCAATTAAAAAATTGATATATCTTTTAAACTATCAGAGATACGATAAAGGACATTCAGGTCTTTTTTATAGAGAATGAATTTTTCTTTCAGATGGATCTAAGATCAAGTTCGTATCTATTGTTTATTAGCTATTACATGCATTTGATTATAAAAATTCTGTATTTTTTTTCAACGCATTGTAGCATCAATGATTAATAACAAAGACATTGTAAAAACAGCTTTACTTCACGAACTTGCTCCGTTCCCTATGAGCTTATTTAATGATAAAGGCTTAATGAGAGAAAGTAATAAGTCTGAGTTGTATAAATCTCTTCAGTCTACAAAATTCTTTAAACCAGACCCTTCTGAGTACAATTACGTCATCGATGGTGGATTTCTCTTACATAAAGTTACTTGGCGTAAGGATGGAACATTTCAAAAAGTCTTTGAGGATTATTCAGCATACGTTTGCAATCATTACTCTGCGAATGCTACAATTGTTTTTGATGGTTATAACATCGACAACTTTGGGGTCAAATCTTATGAGCGCTACAGACGAGTACGAAATAAAATTTCTCCAGAGGTAAAGTTTACTGAAGATATGCCAATTCCGCGAAATAAAGACTTCTTCCTTTCAAATCTAAAAAATAAGTCGAGATTTGTTGAGTATCTAATTAATTATTTACAACAAAAAGATAGCTTCACTGTTTCCCAAGCAATTGAAGATGCGGATGTATTGATAGTACATACAGCAATAGAACTAACACAGAAGTTCGATAAAAAAGTTATCGTGGTAGGCACAGATGTGGATTTGGCTGCAATGATTATCGATTTAGCACCTAGTGACAAATATATAGCTATGTGGAAGCCAAAGATTTTAAACACCAGATGTAATTTACGAAGCTGATAAAAACGCTAAATTTAAGAATTTGTTACTATTTAGCCATGCTTTCACCGGGTGTGATACAGTAAGTTCCATCTTTAGAAAAGGTAAACACAGCTTACTGGAATGCATCCAGAAAGACCCAATTTTGAAACAGGAAGTAGAAAAGTTTTATAACTCTCAATCGTCAGTCAGCGAGATAAAAGAAGCTGGAGAGCGAGTTATGCTGAAATTATTTGCAGCTAAAGAAGATACGATTAACCAGTGCAGAATCGAACGCTTCTCAACTGGTGTCACAAACTCTACCGCAGTAAATTTGGCAACTTTACCACCAACAGCTTCTGCTACACATCAACATTCTTTAAGAGCTTATTATCAAGTGCAGACATGGCTTGGTAATTTAAAAAATCCTGAAGACTGGGGATGGCAGAAAACAGAAACTCTCTTTCTACCGATTAGAACCACAGAACCTTTGGCACCAATAGATTTACTGAAACTGGTACACTGCAGCTGCTCAACTTCAAATTGCAGCAAAAATTGTAGTTGCAAAAAAGCTGGGATGAAGTGTACTAGAGCATGTAAAGAATGTAAAGGGGAGAGCTGTTCAAATGCTACTGACCTGGTTCAACTTACTGAAAACGCCAACGAAGATGAAAAAGAATTTTGATTTTTTACATAATAAAATAGAATACATTTATGTTCAACGGAGCTCCAGTCAAATGAACACCAAACACAGTAAGTATATTGTTTAAACAATTAGCAATAAAAGTATGATTAACAATTAATATGTTAGAAAATTAATCCCTTAACAAAATTGTTTGAAGGTTTTTTGCTGTATCTGCATAATTTAACAAGTTAAAGATCACAAAAGATACGAAAAAGTCAAAAAAATACAGAATTTTTATAATCAAATGCATGTAATAGCTAATAAACAATAGATACGAACTTGATCTTAGATCCATCTGAAAGAAAAATTCATTCTCTATAAAAAAGACCTGAATGTCCTTTATCGTATCTCTGATAGTTTAAAAGATATATCAATTTTTTAATTGACAAATCAAGTAGTGGCAATAATTACCGTACCGTATGATATTAAAATTAATTATAATAAATAAAAGAAAATTTTTTTGGAACTTTTTATATATGGCTGTTTTATAATTTTTTCTGCTTCAGAAAAAAAATATAACGTTGGTCAATATTTGTTTATAACAAATTGTTAAACTAATAAACAATTAAATAATTAATAAAAAAAATTTTTTTTTTGCCAAACTATTTAAAAGTGTAAATTATGATTTTTAAAAGCAAAATTTTTTCTTAACTAATTGTTTAAACAATCGAAATATGAAAAAATCGTTTTTAAACAATTAAAAATTAAAATTAAGAAAAATTTTTTTTTTTTTAAATCATAATTTTTTGTGGACAACCAAATAGCAAAAAAAATTTTTCAAAAATATTGAATTTCTCTATTTGTTTAAAACAATTTTATAAACAAATTACGTAAAAATTCATAACCTATATTAATTACTGCCATTGCTTAATGTGAAAACAGGCATAGCTAAATATTAGTTGAAAAAAATTTTTATCAACTTTTTTAGATTTTTAATTTTTCAATAGTTATAAAAAATCATAATTAACAAATTAATAAACTTTAATGAAAATTTATCGCAGGATCTTATAAAGTATATATATCAAAAGGGCTCCACGAAGTTTAAAATTTATAGGCCAATTATTTATACCTTTTATCCCATTGTTTATGCCAACGGAGATTGGGAAAAAATTTGTTAGTTAACAATTAGATAACTTTTCAAAAATGGTGATTAAACTTTTTTTTTCTTCGCGGCTCGATTCTTTCAAGTGTTAAGAAGATACTAGAATTTTTCAAATTTTTAAAATCACATTTTATGTTATAAAAAATTATTTTTATTGCTGAGCTCTCTTTAGCGGCGGCGCGCGCATGCCGTAACAGCCGCGCGGAGCCCTATTTTCAACGTCAAATTAAAATTATAAATAATGGAGATAGAGTTCCGGGAGTACGGACTTTTTTCTTGGAAATTTTCTCCTCTTTAACGGGCTTTTTTCAAAATTGCTTAAATATTAATATTTTTCGAGTTATTAACAAAAAACGAAATATCGTTTTTTTTCCATCTTATTTTGTTAATAACAATTGCAATTTTTTACCTGCACCAAAATCCTTCAAAAACATTTTTCTAGAGGTGATTCCGAATCGAATGAGCCATCGCTCATATTTTTAGGACCTTTATCTCTATTTTTCACGTTTTTGAACTTGTTGACTAGACTATAAAAAATTTCGCGTCATTGCGTCAAAAAATTTGGTGTTAAAAATTTTTATGCTAAATATTTAACACTTTTTTGTGTTGATTTAACAGAATAAATGTTAAATTTATACATAAAAGTGTTAAAAATTTAACACAAAGATTTTTGACGCAAAATTTTTTACTATGTATATTAGAGTGATTTATTTGGGACGGATATGTATTTTTTTCGCTCCATTAACATATGGTTCTATGTAAAGTAAAAAAAAAAATTTCTTCAAGGTTTATTCCGTAATTATAATTTTATTGTTTTCTTTTAAAATTGAAGTTTTTTTTTAATTAAAACGTATAGGAAATGAAGAATTATTTGTGTGTTCTACAATTTAGCAGCCTTTGACACTACTGCAATGGACCGAGGCGTAGCTTAAAATAATAACGGACACCTTGAAAGGACTTATCGACTATCGATATCAACTGATATATTTTGGTATTTTCATGCTATCAAACTCAAACATTTACTAAATAATCTTATTTTTTGCATATTCAATGGAACACAGTAAAAAATTTTATGTCATTGCGTCAAAATTCATCGTTAAAAATCATCGTTTTGGCATGGAAAATTAAAAAGTTCATGCTTATATAAGCCGAAATTTTTGATAAAAGTTGTACATTTTAAATTTATAAGGAAATAGAAACTGATACGTCATACGGAACAAATTAATTTAAAAAATAGAACTGCAGTCTATAGTTCGATAAAATTTTTCTTCCTGACTTAAAATATCATTTAAGAGGGCAAATCATGCATGAACAGTTCTTGTCAGCTGATAAATGGAGTTTTAATCCTTATCTATTTCAGGCTAGATCAGTCATGATCAGACATGGACAGGTCTGATCAGGTCTGAGCGTATTTAACGCTTCAAACATGAACAGACATGGACAGGTCTGATAAGGTCTGAGCATATTTAATGCTTCAGACATGAACAGGCATGAACAGGCTTGATCAGATCTGATCAGGTCTGAGCGTATTTAATGTTTCAGAAATGAACAGACATGAGCAAGCATGAGCAGGCTTGATCAGGTCTGATCAGGTCTGAGCGTATTTAACACTTCAGACATGAACAGGCATGGACAGGTCTGAGCGTACTTAACGGTTCAGACATGAACAGGCATGAACAGGTCTGATCAGGTCGGATTTCAGGCCTGATCAGATGTGAACAGGTCTGATTAGTCCTGATCATTTTTTCCCGGGCAGGCATGAGTCTTTAGGTCTGATCAGATATGAAAAATGACCGGGTCTGATCAGACCTGGCCAGGCATGTTCATGTCTGATCAGACCTGTTCATGTGTGACTTGACCAGGTCCATAAAAGAAAAAAAAAAGATTAGTGCCGACGGGGATTCGAACCATGCACGTAGCGCTCTTCAGACTGATACTTTACCTGTTGACCCAATGACTTATCTTAACTCTACTGTACCTTTCAAACTACTTTAAGTAATTTAAATTTTATACATGATTTATCCTTATAGTTAACGGAGTTCTATGCTTAATTTATTAATTATTAATAATTAATTATACTCAGTAAAAAATTTCGCGTCATTGCGTCAAAAAGTTTTGTGTTAAAAATTTTTATGTTAAATATTTAACACTTTTTTGTGTTGATTTAACATAATAAATGTTAAATTTACACATAAAAGTGTTAAATATTTAACACAAAAATTTTTAAAACTAAGATTTTTGACACAATGACGCAAAATTTTTTACTGTATATATTAGAGTGATTTATTTGGGACGGCTATGTATTTTCTTCGTTCCATGAACATATAGTTCTATGTAAAGCAAAAAAAAAATTTCTTCAAGGTTTATTCCGTAATTATAATTTTATTGTTTTCTTTTAAAATTGAAGTTTTTTTTAATTAAAACGTATAGGAAATAAAGAATTATTTGTGTGTTCTACAATTTAGCAGCCTTTGACACTACTGCAATGGACCAAGGCTCAGCTTAAGATAATAACAGACACCTTGAAAGGACTTATCGCCTATCGATATCAACTGATATATTTTGGTATTTTCACGCTATCAAACTCAAACTTTTAGTAAATAATCTTATTTTTCGCGTATTCAATGGAACACAGTAAAAAATTTTGTCATTGCGTCAAAATTCGTCGTTAAAAATCATCGTTTTGGCATGGAAAATTAAAAAGTTCATGCTTATATAAGCCGAAATTTTTGATGAAAGTTGTACATTTAAAATTTATAAGGGGATAGAAACTGATACGTCATACGGAACAAATTAATTTAAAAAATAGAACTACAGTCTATAGTTCGATAAAATTTTTCTTCTAGACTTAAAATATCATTTAAGAGGGCAAATCATGCATGAACAGTTATTGTCAGCTGATATACGGAGTTTTAATCCTTATTTATTTTAGGCTAGATCAGACATGGACAGGTCTGGTCAGGTCTGATCAGGTCTGAGCGTATTTAACGCTTCAGACATGAACAGGTCTGATCAGGTCTGAGCATATTTAATGCTTCAGGCATGAACAGGCTTGATCAGGTCTAAGCGTATTTTATGCTTCAGACATGAACAGGCCTTATCAGGTCGGATTTCACCCCTGATCAGATATGAACAGGTCTGATCAGTCCTGATCATTTTTTCCCGGGCACTTAGAAGTACGCGTATTCAAAAATTGAGGAATATTGTAAGAAAAGTGATTTTTCACCATACCTCCTTAATTTATAATAATTACTCTAAATGATATGTCTAAGAATTATTTTACGTTTTCATAGTTAATGTTGTTAATATTATAAATATATTGTTCCTAATATTATATATAATAATAATTGTCCTGTTGGTTAATGTAACAAATTATTTGAATTCATTACGAATTATAAATTAATGAAATAACTTATCTTAATAATTGTTATTTTTCTATTAAATAAAAAATTTATAATTGTTATTTACAATTTTTTCGAATTGCCTATTTTGCCCTAAATCTATAAAATCAGCTGAAAAATATGATTTTTACTTTATTAATCATATGATTAGGTTATGAAATTATAAGACAACTTCTTTTTTAGAACTTTTTAGTGGCTCAATTTGCCTTTGCTTTTACGCGTAGGGCTAAAAATGCATCAATAACCCGAATTTGTGGTGATTAAAAAAAAATTAGAAAAATAAATTTTTGATCAATTTTTGAGGTGGGCCTTCTTGCCCCAGGTGGGCTGTCTTGCCCCACCCTCCCCTACCATGTTCCGAAAATACTATTAATTAGATCAGAATATTCGAAACCCGGGAAAAAATCATCACACATGATCATGCAAGACCACGAGTTAATCTCATGCATGACCATGCCTGAATATTCACCATACCTAAAAAAGCATGATCATCAGGGTCTGGAAGTTGAGGCAAAACAATTAGCAATAAAAAGAGAGCGAAACTTTAGTAACAATGGCATGAAAAAAAAACGATCGCAAAGTAAAAAACAAGCAAGTTCACACGTATCGATTAATAAAATAGTCTAATTCGAAATGTCAAAAAAATTGAGGTTGGTTGTAAGGACGTAGATTTAGAAAATTCCAACCTAAAAAAAAAAACATTGAAGGCATTTAAAATTTTCGCTGAAATGATTGTAAGGCATGATAATGTCAAACTGACCAACACAGATGATCTTCAGAGTCGTGCGATGTATTATCCGCGGAGAATGAAGTACCTGTGTAATAAAAGAACCATGCTAAAGGTAAAGAAAAAAAAATTTTTTTGGGATAATAAATGGATATTCTATTTGATAAAATTTCAGGTCGATACACGACTTGAGTGTCAGGTGTTGCTGTCCGTAGGCTAACTCGAAAAATTCCGGTATAAGATTTGTTATTCACTGATTTTTACAACCACACACGGCCTGAGCTTTAACAACAAATGCCAGGTATTGCGGCCCGTAGGTTTACTTTTAAAATTTTTGACAACGATTTCGTACTCACTGAATTCCATAACCGCACCCGACCTGAGCTTCAACATGAGACTCCAGGTATTGCGGCCCGTGGGTTTATTCTGAAAATTGATATTAATGATTTTTTACTTAGTAAATTTCATAACCGCACATGATCTGAACTTCAACAACAGACTCCAGGTATTGCGGCCCGTACGTTTACTCTTGAAATTCTTGACTTAGATTTATTATTCACTAAATTTCATAACCGCACATGACTTGAGCTTCAACAATAGACTCCAGGTATTGCGGCCCGTGGGTTTATTCTAAAAATTTATATTTATATTTTTTTAGTCACTACATTTCATATCCGCACATGTCCCGAGCTTCAACAACAGACTCCAGGTGTTGCGGCCCGTAAGTTTACTATTCAAATTCTTAAATAAGATTTCTTATTCACTAAATTTCATACCCGCACATGATCTGAGACCATTAGCGCGATCATGAGCGAGACCATGAGCGAGACCACGAGCGAGACCTAATGCGAGATCATAAGCGAGACCACGAGCGAGATCATTAGCGAGACCACGAGCGAGATCATGAGCGAGACCACGAGCGAGACCATGAGCGAGAGCATGAGCGAGATCATGAGCGAGACCACGAGCGATATCATGAACGAGATCATGAGCGAAATCCTGAGTGAGACCACCAGCGAGACCTAATGCGAGGTCATGAGCGAGATCATGGGCGAGACCACGAGCGAGATCATTTGCGAAACCACGAGCGAGACCACGAGCGAGATCATGAGCGAGACCACGAATGAGACCGTGAGCGAGATCACGAGCGAGACCATAAGCGAGATTATGAGCGAGACAACGAGCGAGACCGTGAGCGAGATCATGAGCAAGATCCTGAGTGAGACCACGAGCAAGATTATGAGCGAGACCACGAGCGAGACCGTGAGCGAGATCATGAGCAAGATCATAAGCGAGACCACGAGTGAGACCATGGGCGAGACCATTAGCGAGATCATGAGCGAGACGATGAGCGAGATCATGAGCGAGACCGTGGGCGAGATCACGAGCAAGACCACGAGCGAGAACATTAGCAAGATTACGAGCGATATCATAAGCAAGGCGTCATGTACCTTTTTTTAGACTGGAATTGCGTGAAAAACTTTTCAATACTTTCTTGTAAGGTATTTTTTCCTTTATAACCCCATGTACATTGCTAAGCATTTACAGGTTCATTTAAAAAAATTAAAAAATAAAACATTCATTTTCAATAGAATTGTAATTTTTAAACAAGAGAGGCGTGTAACTTCTTTTGGGATGGAGTTGGATAAAAAACTTCTCAGTACGTTCTTGTTGAGTTTTTTTTATCTTTATAATTCCATGTGCACTTCTAAGCATCTACAGATTTACTGAAAAACATCAAAAATTTAACATTAAATGTGTTGTTGAAGCTCAAGTCATGTGCAGTTATGAAATTTTGTGAATAAGAAATCTTATTCAAGAATTTCAAAAGTAAACTTACGGGCTGCAACACCTGGAGTCTGTTGTTGAAGCTCAGGTCATGTGCGGTTATGAAATTCAGTAAGTAAGAAATCTTAGTCAAGAATTCTAAGAATAAACCTTCAGGCCGCAATACCTGAAAACTGTTGTTGAAGTTCAGATCATGTGCGGTTATGAAATTTATTAAGTAAAAAATTATTAATATCAATTTTCAGAATAAACCCACGGGCCGCAATACCTGGAGTCTCATGTTGAAGCTCAGGTCGGGTGCGGTTATGAAATTCAGTGAGTACGAAATCGTTGTCAAAAATTTTAAAAGTAAACCTACGGGCCGCAATACCTGGCGTTTGTTGTTTAAGCTCAGGCCGTGTGTGGTTGTAAAAATCAGTGAATAACAGATTTTATACCGGAATTTTTCGAGTTAGCCTACGGACAGCAACACCTGACACTCAAGTCGTGTATCGACCTGAAATTTTATCAAATCCCTGGCGGTTTCGGCGACACGGTGAAAGCACGGTCGAATGACGGTTGTTTCACGGTCATTTCACGGTCGTTTCACCGTATAAAGTTCGTTCTTACCGAGCGATCTGTCAGTCAGCATCGGATACCGTTGTGAACGATATCTACTATAAATTTATTGAATATTTACGGTGCATACGCAAGTGAATCTACGACGTTATGACCGACACTGTACGCTCAATATACTGTCCAAATACGGTGATTTTACGCTACTATCACGGACAATAAAATAAAAAAAAATTTGCGGACAGTCTAGACCGAGACTCGAACCCGATTCATCTGGTCGCGCGCCCAAGACTCTACCAGCTAGGCTATCTAAGACACTGCACGAAAAATTAGATTCAGTCACATCATAAGGTGTCAAAACCAAGTCATTTTTTTTTTTCATTGCACAGATAAAAATAGCTTAAATAAAGTTATATTTTTTCCATGACTTCAAAATAATAATCGTAATAAATGATTCAAATTTTTGATTATTACGAAATTCTTAATTTCGAAATTATGGTGAAATTATTAACTGTATAAAAAAAGATCCCGATTAGTTACTGAAAATTTCTCATTTACCTATCTTTTTATACACTTTGAGTATTTTTAATGTAATAAAAAAAAACATATAATCAGCACTTTTTCATTGTTGACTAGTAAAAAATTCCTGACTTACCGACATTATACGCTCGTTTCACGGTCGTTTCACTCACAGACTACTGTGCATCTACCACCGAGTTACGGTTTTTTGACAATTTATATGTTTTCGAATGACTGTCAAATGACAGACGATCGATCGATGATCTACGATTTTTACTCAGGTAAAAAATCGGAGAAGTCAAGTAAAAATTTGGTTTTTCGAATAGTGAATTATGATAACTATACAGAATAAAAATCATAAAGTAACAGTGAAAAACTTTCACAATGATACTCGTCATTCACTGTCAAATGACGGCCGTTTGATAGTCAAGTGACGGTCATTCGACGATCATTTGTCGACACTGTGAATTTATGGTACATTCACCGTCGTTTCACGATCATTTTACCGTGACCACAAATCCGCCAGGGATAGAATATCCATTTACTATCCCGAAAAAAATTTTTTTTCTCTACTCTTAGCATGGTCCTTTTATTACACAGGTACTTCATTCTCCGCGGATAATACATCGCACGACTCGGAAGATCATCTGTGTTGGTCAGTTTGACATTATCATGCCTTATAATCATTTCGGCGAAAATTTTAAATGCTTTCAATGTTTTTCTTTTAGATTGTAATTCTCTAAATCCACGTGCTACAACCAACCTCAATTTTTTTGACATTTCGAATTAGACTATTTTATTAATCGATACGTGTGAACTTGCTTGTTTTTTACGTTGCAATCGTTTTTTTTCATGCCATTATTACTAAAGTTTTGCTCTCTTTTTATCGCTAATTGTTTTGCCCCAACTTCCAGGCCCTGATGATCATGCATGAGCAAGCATTATCTTGTATGACCAAGTATGATCATATGTATAAATAACAAAATAACGATAAAAAAAAATTAATAATAATAATAATAATAAAGAAATATTACTGAGATCGGTGGTACATATTCGAACTTATATATATATAGTCTAGTCGAGAAGTTGATTTCTTGCGAAAAATAGAGCTTCTTCTCCTAAAAATATGGTCGATGGCTTAAACGATCCAGAATGGCATCTAGAAAAAGACGTTTTTTGGATTTTTTTTGGCTCCGAATCTACTGAACCGATTTAAAAAATTCTTCGATTGTGGGGAAGCTACACTATCTCCGAGTGACATAGGCGATATTATATTATAATTAGTTTTGAAATTTTCGTTGAATACCCGTGTAAAGCCGGGGCAGACTACTAGCAATAAATAAAATCGTGAAATTGATTTTAACAATATGATAAACAGTTAGAATTAATAGTTTCAATCTCTATGTACTTTGAACATCTTAAAAATGAGAGTGAAAATATAAGAAAGTTTAAAAAAAATTGAAAAATCTCATAAACAAATAAGGTTAAAAATATAAAAAAATAGATTTGAATAGTTTAATTATCAAGTAACAAATAAGTTCTGAAGCATATTAGTCATAACATTATTTATTTATGAGATATAAGCATTGTAAGAAATATAAAATGGAAATTTTCATAAATAAATGCGTGTAATTAAAGAACTAAAAGAGATAAACGTTAGGTTTAAAATTTATATCAAAGCTTAGTTCATACTGTGTAAAAACGACTTGAAGGTCAAAAGCTGTACCTGCAATAGTTGCAAGGTTACAGCAATTTGTTTGTTGACAAATCGAGTCAGTGCTTAGATTTTGTCGTGCTTCAAAATTCAAATGTTTGTTAAAAAATCGAAAAAAATTTTTTTTGCCATTTTGTTGTAGGTTGCTGTTTTTTCAATTTTTTAATCTTTTAGAAAAGAATTAAAATAAAAAAAAATTGTTTATAACAAATTGTTAAATAAATAAATTAATAAATTGTTGACAAAAAAAAAAATTTTTTTACCATTATATTAAGAAATGAAAATTATGATTTAAAAAAAAAAACGATTCCTTAATCATTTATTTAAACAATCACAATATGAAAAAAACGATTATAAACAATAAGATATTGTTTTTAAGAAAAAAATTTTTTTTTAAAAATCATAATTTTTTACGCTAACAATGTAGTGAAAAAAAATTTTTCAAAAATATTTAATTAATTCATTTGATTATAAATTTTTTATAAACAAATGGCATAAAAAAATTGGAAAAATAATCATTTGATGCCCAAAAAAAATATAAAATCAGTTATCACTTAGATTTAAGAAAAAAAAATTATTTAACATACATTATTTAAATTTTTAATTTTTTTGTTGCTTTAAAAATTAATAATTAATGAAATAAAAAGGTTTAGAAACTTTTATAACGCCATATCGTTGAGTATGTTTATAAAAAGGGCTCCAAGATGTTTAAAAATTTATAGATTAATTATTTAAACTTTTATACCGCCTTTTATAACAGCACAAACCCGTAAAAAAAATGTTAATTAACAATTGAATAATTTTTTGAAAAATGGTGATATAACTTTTATTACCGCAGAATCATATTGTTTGAAGTGTCTAGATGACACCAGAATTTTTTCAAATTTTTTAATTAGTACTTAATAGCTTAAAAAAATTATTTATAAACTGCGCTCACTAGAGTGGCGGCGCGCGCATGCCGAAACTGCCGCGCAAAAGCCGATTTTCAATGCTTAATTAAAATTATAAACATTGGAGCTACAATTTCGGGAGTCAAGAACTTTTTTACTAAAATTTTCTGCTCTTTCAGAATCTTTTTTAATATTCGAGCTATCAAATATACTTTTTGAGATTTTGCCAAAAAGCTGGACGGCTAATTTTTTTAACAGTTTTTTGTTAATAACAATTTTAATTTTCTTCTCCAGAAAAAATCCAAAAAACGTCTTTTTCTAGACGCCATTCCGGATCGTTTAAGCCATCGACCATATTTTTAGGAGAAGGAGCTCTATTTTTCGCAAGAAATCAATTTCTCGACTAGACTAATATAATTTATTTGTATATTACTTGTATATTAAGTTCGAATTGTCCTGATAGTCAGCGCTTTCTTAGAAAGTAATTGACTTCCAGCAGTTACGGTTAACTTAACATCAAGTTTGCGGTAATTTTTCACTGAATAACAGTTGTAAGCAAATTGACGAAAATCTACGGCTGCAATTTAAATACAAGTTAACAATCAAACTTGTAGTTAAATCTTCTTTCAAATTTACTACAACTTGACTGAGATACTTGTATGTACAGCAAGTTTTGACGTCTATTTGCAAAGTAACTTATAGGTAATTTAAGGGGGTCTAGAAGCATGAAATTTCAGGTAATTTTTAAAGTGCCGTAAAAAAAAGGCAATCAATATTTTTACTATCCATTTTTTTTATGAGTTATTTATTAACATTATAAGAATACAGAAAAAAATAAAAAAAGTTGAAAATTCAAAAAATTAGCAGCTGATGAAGTGGGAGGGTCTCAAAAAATTGGCGCATGACGATACCCACGATTCCAACCCTCCAAGCAATCGGAAACAAAAAAATAAAAAAGATTATGAATCTAGAGTAATGTCGCTATAGTTGGAACTACGGAAAAGTTGAAAAAAATTTTTTTCACAAAATGGCGACTGCCTGAAGAAAAAAATATTTTTTTTACCACTTTTTTTAACTTTTTCGAATTTTTAAAAATTACTAAAAATTGAAATTTGGGGATGAACATAGTTCCAACCATAGCGACATTACTCTAGATTAATAATCTTTTTTATTTTTTTATTTCCGATTGCTAGTAGGGTTGGAATCGTGGGTATCGTCACGTGCCAATTTTTTGAGACTCCCCCACTTCATCAGCTGCTAATTTTTTGAATTTTCAACTTTTTTTATTTTTTTCTGTATTCTTATAATGTTAATGAATAACTTCAAAAATGGATTCTAAAAATATTAATTGTCTTTTTTGATGCACCTAGTGCATCCAGCAGGTGATGCTACCTGTTATTAGAGCGCTATCTATTATGAGAGCGCAAATTCAAATGAAATATTCAAATTAGTAAATATTAAATGATCAAAATTAGTTAAATTTTATATTCGAAGTAAATATTCAAATCATTTATTTAATGCTTTTACTCTTACCAGTTGTAATAAACATCTTTTAGTTAACTCTGTTTTATTTACAAAATAAAATAAAAAAACATATTTCGGTACAAAAGGACATTGTAACCGAATTCTCAGATCCCATAAAAAGTACTTGAATAATTCAAGGACTATTTCTCGCCACATGGAACTTAAAACCCTATGAGGAAAAGTCGTAAAAGACACGTGTGAAATTCAATAGACCCTTGTTCTAAAGTAACAAAGAATAATATAAAACCATATGTAACTAAACAAAAATAAGATTGTTAAATAACATTTACTGTTAAAATCTAACTTTATATAATATTGTAGTTAAGCAAAATTAAGTTAAAATAATTAATAATTATTATCTTGTATTTAATTTATAATTAATAATTATTATTTAATTAATTTACAATTAATTTATTATTAAATCATTATTTTATTATTATTTAATTTATAATTAAACGATAATGTTTATTCTTTTATACATGATAATAATTAAACTGACTTATAATTTTATTAGAAAATCCGATTGTAAAATAATAGAAATAATATTTAATTCAAGTTATTAATTAGTCAAACTCAAACATTAATCCAACATATTATAAATAATATAATTTCTATAATTTTTATTGTAATTTAATTTCAAGTTAATTATAAGTTAATTTTTATTATAAATAGATTTTAAAAAGGTCTGTTAAATTAATAAAAATAGTTAAGTTAAATAAACATAATGACTGTATTGCTAAAAGTGTATATTAGTGAAGTCCAACTTTCAGGCCGATAGGCTGAAATAAATATAGAGAAAATACATGTTAGTATATAAGGATCATTTATATGTAGTAGAAAATGTGTGTGCTTATCTATTCCTTAGAGTGGATGTATGTATGGAAGTTATGGTGGGAGAAGAACGGAGTTTGAAGCTCTTCGGAAAAACTATGTAACGACACTTCTCACCGAGAGCTTAGATTGCTAAAATCACGTCATTGTAAACCTCAATTTTATATTTTGAAGCTTTTTAATATTTTGTCAACTTGAATAATAAATTGAAACCAACTAAATAATTTTGATCAAAATTAAATAACGTCTAAATAAAATTCTTTTATTTAAAATGATTCCTTTCCCGCGCTGAAACCGAGTATTTTAATACTCCCGGGCGAAAGAACTACAGTAAGTAAAGTTTTCAATAAATAAAAATAACATCCACTAGATGGAAGCATAACAGAATAAAGAAATAAGTTGTGTCACACTACCTAAAGGCTGCCTTATAAGGCTGCGTACGGAAGCCCGGTAGTGACATGTGTGCAGCAATGGTAGTACACTCTCTCCCTATCATGCTGTCATACATAGTATGTAATTTTTTTCTCATGAAGGTAGCGCCACTTGCTTAGTCCACATGGAAGCTCAGAATTTGAATTAGAGTATGAAAAAAAAAAATGTCTTACTTCCGTTTTCGTTCTGAACTGGCTTTAAATTATTTTAATTAATTTGATATCATTATGAATCCTGAATTTATTAAAGTTCGATTTGATGATCAAGAGCTTTCATTACCTATAAATTCCAATGGGAATTTAAAATTATCTATTGAAGCAATATTTCCCTCAAGCATCTGGGTTAACCTATTCTGCAAATAATCAAAAATGTGGCTTGCCTATATTGAATCGGAAGAAATTTTAATTAACCGTAAAATTGAGTATTATGATGTACACGTTTGACAAGGTATTATTTACACTTCTATTCGCGTTTTATAAAATAATAATAAGTTCCAACAATTATTTTAAGAAGTTATAATTACTATTCATGTTTTTTTTTTTTTTTTTCAGATTTAAAAAGTTCCATCTCAAGCAAGAAAAGAAAACTAGTCCATGAAATGATCAATAAAATCCAACTTAGCCAAGAAGTAAATTCTTCTAAAACTCACATGACGAAAATGAAGGTGTATATTTTTTTGTTTAATTGTTTATTTGTAATTTTTATCGTTAATTAGATTTAACGTGTTTTTTATTTTTTTTTTTTTTAATTACAGAACAAGTGGGCTGATTGTTCTACTGTAGTCTCAGCACAACCTGCATTAAAAAGAGTACGACTTGGATGGCTAGTAAAAAGAGGAGATCGTTATGAGCATAAATGAAGAAACCTATAGGTGGAGTCAGAGAAGTACCTTTAGAAGTAGGCAAGAAATATTTAGTTAGTGATATAAAAAAAAATTGCGATAGAGAAGTTTTCTTGCAATAGCGAAGTATCATTTCAAAATTCGGATGTACGTCTTGGTCTTTTTGATCGCACTATACTAACCAGCTTTAGAGACAGCAAGGGTATTTCCTGTTACTTGTGGACTTTTCTAAAAGAGCAAAAATCGAGATTATTTACTTTGTATATAATAACGTCTCCAAAAGGATGTGCTGAGACATGTGAACAACTCAAAACTATCCAATCTTCTCACCACGAGAATGCTAACCCTCAATTTTCTCGGCCTAATAAAGATTTAAAAGGATCAACAGCAGTTTCTCACAAAAATTCCGCACCTTTAAAAAATACTATTTTTATGAATTATGAAGTGATCCACCAATCCGAGTATACTGGTGATTATTGCATATGTTATCTATGTAAAAATGATTTATATAACCATAAATTGGATGAATATGGTTCCCTAGCGGATTCCTGGTGACGGCCAAACTACGGTCAAACGACGGTGAATTCACCGTTAATTCACTTTACCGATGAAAGAAAGTCTATTTGCGGTCGAACAACCGTCGTTCAACGGTGAAAAATAAGTGAAGTTGTGAAATGTTCTGACGGTGATTGCATGGTTCATACAATGAACATTCACATAATTTTCTCCATTTTTGTCCAACTCAATAACTATGATTTTCCGACCCCTTGATTGTCTTCAGACATAAATACAACGGTGAATGACTAGTAAAAATTCGGCGAATAAAGAGTATTTCGGTGGTGAATCCACGGTAGTCTGCGAGCGAATTTCAGGTCAAATGGCGGTAAAGAAGATAGTAACGGTAAAGAAGAAATTTTACACCAGCGATCTATTGATAAATTGCTGGGTGAAGTTTTATTTGTAAATGTAAAAAAATTTTATAAAATGATATATGAGGCTAATAAAATATAAATAAATAGTTAATAAAAATAATTTGAAAAAGGATTCAGTCACTATAATTTTTGATATTATAAAAAAAAAAAAACACCTTTTATAAATTTTTGTGAAATTTCAGGATTTTTTTTTATGAAATTTTAAATTCAACATAGCCTCATGAAATTAAAAAAAAATTTTTTTTTCATTAATAAAATTTAATGCATTTATTTTGGGTGATAAATTCACAGAATGATTTATTATTTAGAATTCATGGAATAGAAATAATTATCAAAACTAAATTAAGTATCCAAAATAGATGGTGATTAAAATGCATCTTAATTGTACGTCTGGGATAGCATTACAGGAAAATCCCTTGACTGTCAATCAGATGATCCGAGTTCGATCCCCGATCTGGGCGAAGTGATTTTACATTGAATTTTTTTTTTTTTTTTTTATATTATCGTATACGCGAACATTATACGAGCTTAATATCGATTATTCTGGGTGAATGCACCTATTTTCTTTCATCGGATTCCTACGATGACACGGTGAATCGACCTAATGAGCTAGTTGTTTGTCAGTTATATGCGGGTGAATTGATGGTCAAATGTCGGTCAAATCACCGTAAGTTCACCCGCAGAAAAAGGTATTTCTCGGATCTACAGTCGGTAAATCAATCGTCAAAATTGTTCACAATGACACCTAATGTAAACCGTCAAATCACTTCATATAGACTAATGTTTGACCGTGAATTGACCATATTATAACCGTGACGGTGAAACCGCTAGGGTTGTATGCCAATTGCTGAATTTAATCCGATTGATGCTGGTCATAAAATAGCTGAAATTCAAGTGGATGACAAAGTATTGTTATTAATATATACATCCAATGATGATTTGTCCCGAGATTTTAATTTCCCAGCAGTAGATATTCTTGATGATGACAACCATTATATATTGTATGATGTAAATGAATTTCATGGGAGATGTGAAGACAGAAATGGCGTGGGAGTAATAACTATCACAGAATCACAGAATCTTGAGTTAATATCAAGTAACTTTAAGTGGAGTGAAAATAATAAATTCCGTGAATCTACGCTACAGACTAACACTCTTCAAATATTGCCAAATGCTATGAATGGTTCAATTAAACCAATTAAAAGAGAATCATTCAAAATTTTCCAGGACATACTAGGGGCTGGTGCTCAAGGAAAAGTAAAAAAAGGAAAGTGGTGTAATTTTAATGTTGCAGTTAAAAGTATAAATCTGTCAGGTGCTAATTTGAAATTAGCCTGCCGAGAGATTAAAGTTCTGGAGGACATTGGACACCCAAACATCGTACAGTTAATGGCATATTGCATTGATAAAAATTCTGTACACTTATTGATGGAACTCTTCCATAGTTATTCTCTCTCTGACGTACTGTTTGATAACGTATTCGAAAAAGCAGCTGCTTTAACAATATTAAAAAAACATAAAATTGCTCAGCAATTTTGTCAGGCTATTAATTATTTACATTTAAAAGAAAATCCAATAATTCACGGTGACATAAAGCCTGCAAATATTTTGTTACATGCAAACGGAACTGTAAAAGTTTGCGATTTAGGACGTAGTAAGTTCAAGAAAATGTCTAGTTCTTTACGAACAACGGTTGGTGGGACTGGGTTCGTTAAAGGAACTCCGCTGTATATGGCACCAGAGTTGATTCTTGAAAACAAAGAAGCTACTGTCCATTCTGACGTTTGGTCTTTGACCTGTACTCTTATTGAACTTTACACGGAAAAATCTATTTGGGACAACGTAGAGGATCAAGGACAACTGAAAGCTATGTAAGCTAAGAAAAAATTACCCGATTTGACAAGGATTCCACGTGAGTTGAAAGAAGTCGTTACTCAAGGTTTAGCTTTTGAACCATTAGAGCGATGCACCGTAAATCAAATCTTAAATATCTATGAGAAGTTTATTTAAAATTTTTGAATTAATGGTGGTTTTTATAATTAGTAATTTAGTAAAAAAGATTACTATTGTTTTTGAGTAAAAGATAACGTTCTTAAAGATTTTTAGTCAAAAAATATCACATTGTTTAATTCTATTTTATAGATATAATTTTTCTTTACTTTAAAAAACTTTACTTTAAAAAATGCTAATAATTCTATATTGATGTTTGTTGTAAAATAATATTTTTAAGATTTGATGATCTCATTATTTTAATTAGAATTTTAGTTTTGAAACAGTGATTTTAAGAGAATTTTAAGAAACTCAGGTAAAGATACAAAGTATCCCAGTTAGCATCCAAGTCAGAAAGATTTCAGTATGAAGTCTTTTAAAAAACTTCTTATAGAAGTCCTAATGTGACGTCTTAAAGAGCTCTTTTTTACGAGATCAGAACTAAGAGCTCTTAATGAACTCATAAGTTTGGAGTCAATTTTCTGACATCTAACTGAGTCCCTTTTTTGGACTTCTTTTTGAGTTGCGTATAATGAGCTTGTAGACATTATAAACAAAAACACAAATTTCTTTTTAATATAAAGCTGTCAAAATCTTATTCATTTTTCATTTATTACTTTCCTGATTGAGAAATTAAATTGAAAATGATTAAAAATAATTCGAATTAAATGATTTAAAACAATTTGAATTGATTAATATATAGATATACACTTGGCATAGGTTAACTCATTTCTCTTAATCCAGGTTAATTAAATTTTTCAAAAATTTTAAATTATATTATGAAGTAATAGGCAATAATGTTAAAATCTGGTTCGTAATCAAACTAATTTAGATAAAATAATAAAATTGGATTCTAATCTGAAAAAATTATGTGAACTTTCTACATTTAAGGAGTACTTTGCATGTATCAATTTTAAACATTTTATTCGAATTTAACGATATCTTATAACTATATACTTATTAATTATTGTTGAATTTTTAATATTCATTAATTTATCTATTAGATTTTACATTGTGAAAAGTAAAAAAAATTTATATAGACTATTTAAAAAAATATTACAGGTAGACTTTTGAATATTTTTTAGTACATAAATATTCGTAAAAGTTACTTTTTCTCTATCGATACACAGTATCAAATAGAATAAATAATATAGACAATGATCGCAACATTTCATCACTATATAAACTTAGCTTATAAGAATAATGAGATGTGAAACGACATATCGTTTGAAAAGCGTAGGGGGTTAGGTATCGATCTAGCACGCGCGCGACTCGGGTTCGAATCTTAGTTACGGCAATTGCGATTTTCACTTTCTCTCTTTAAACTGACAATATTAGGTCTAACTAAAACAATAAACATTCGAAATCAGCATCGGTGCTTCATGAAACTCTGAATTATTTTTCATAATTTACTTTTATTATTATTATTATTATTATTATTAATATTATTTTTGTTGTGTTCTTATTATTGTTATCATTATAATAGCGTATAGAGATAAAAAATCATTCATTTGTGCGAGTTCAGAAAAAAAGAGCTCTTTAAGAGCTCGTTTTGATGAGTTCTTAAAGTCTACAATAAGCGGCGCATTCGACCTCTTGAGAAGGTCTTAAAGACGTCTTTTAGACGTAGACTCTGACGTCCAAATCAGAAATCTGAGCTCATTCGGAATAACTTAATACGTCATTTTGCTATCTGGGTATCTTCTGAGCATAATATTATCTATTGAAATAAGAAGATAAAAATATAAATATATATAATATTTATAAAGTTAATAGAGATGTCTATATAATATCTTTTTAATTTTATAACATAAGAATTAAGCAAACAATTTCATTTTAAACATTACACCTTTTACATCGAATAGTAATTATTTGATTCTAAATCTAGTAAATCTGCTGTCTATTTACTCAGTTACTTATTTATTATCAGTTATCACTTATAAAGCTATTGATTAACAACAATTTCTTACTTATCCTGTTTATTTTATTATTACCAATATTAATTATGTTGATATGAACCACTTGTATACTCTGATGTTAATGAGTACTTAAAAAATTATTATTTGAATTATTTATGTTAATAAGTTTAATAAATTCAATAAATACAATATCTAAAGAATGAATGATATTTATTATTTAGTTGCTCTAGGATACTTTATCAATTTAAATAGATTTGACACCTACTCTTTATATCCCTGTTTAAAATTTCCAATAGGATCCCATCAAAAGCGACAAAAGCCACTTAGAAACCCATAAATTTTATTGGTTTCTAAGTGGCTTTTGTCGCTTTTGATGGGATCTTATTGGAGCTTTTCAACAGGGATGCGTCCATAAATATAAATTAATATTATGTCTAAATCAAATTATGAAAAGTATAAAAAAAATATAAGCATTGATGAGCCTTTTTTGGTAATTGATGATGTACTAGATGTAATAAATTATAGTACTCTTGTAAATTTAATTATTGAATAAGCAGCTCTCAAGGGTGAACGTGGTAGACTATTTCGTGAAGATGGAATAAAATTGGATGAAGTAACTAGAATATGAATTGAATTTTCTAGAAAAGTATGTTTGTAAGTGTACATGTTAATTTTTTTATTAATATTAATAAATTTTCAACTCCTACAGAAATTTTGAAAATAGACCATCTTTGGATTATGACTAATCTGACAAAACTCATATTATTCCACAATATTATGGACAAAATTAAAAACCTCGACAGCCTGGTAAATCTTCAAGATCTTGATCTTTCTTTTAACCGAATAAAAAAAATGGAAATCTAACATAAATAAATTAATAACAAGATTTTGTGAATAAAATTTATCTTTTAGGTTTTATATTTAAGAAAATTTTTAAATCTGAGAACTGTAAATATCACAGGAAACCCTTGCATTTTACCAGACAATTATGATAATTATCTTGTTGCTTACAACCTCAAGTGATTTATTTTTCGTATGTCTTAATCAGCAAAAAAGAAAGGAATGACACCATCAAAAAGTACAGGTATGTTTCCTAAATATATTGTTAATTATTCTACTCTTATTTTATTTGTTTACAATCATTTTAAAATTTATTGAAGACAAGCAATTATTAAAGTTGACGAAGTCGAATTAAAAATTAAAATAAAAATGGATAAACAACAGAAAGTAAATAGAAAAAGTCAATATGATTCTCTGTGTTTTGTTGATCAATTAGACGGGGATGAATTTTTTAATACTGTCTTTCAAGATGACTAAAGTTTATTTTATTTTACTTATATCAGTTATCTCTAATTATATTCATTAATATTAGAAGAATCATTTATTAATTGATTATTTATTAATAGATATATTGAAAAATCTAAATAATGATACCCTTGAAATATATGAAGAATATAAGAAAAAGTTTACAACAGTATGTCCAGAAATTGTACAAATTTGGAGGAGATCAACACGTTGTTAGGACGAAAGAAATTAATGAATTTTTTTTAGTTGTTCGAAAAGCTCGAGAAAATGTTTAAGATCATTGAGACAATAAAAACAGGAAAAAACGGAATTTTTAATAAATTTTATGATTTAGTGAAATTTGATAAAGAATTGAATGAACAAAAAATAAAAATAGATGTAAAAATAGCGAAAACTTAAGAATTAGCTGATGCTTTCATCGAAAGTTTGACGAATATGTGGACAAAGCTGATGTACAGCGAAGTTGTTTCGCATGAATAAAT
Source organism: Cotesia glomerata (assembly GCF_020080835.1). Lineage (NCBI taxonomy): Eukaryota > Metazoa > Arthropoda > Insecta > Hymenoptera > Braconidae > Cotesia > Cotesia glomerata. Next base: position 18,616,593 of record NC_058159.1, on the reverse strand, counting down.
AGATGATATATTTGAGATTTTTAAGATAAATATGATTGACTTGAAGGATCCACTTGTAGAATTTGTACGAGAAATTTTATCTCAAATATATGATATTGTTCTCCAATACCGCGAGGCAATAAGCACTGTGATTAATAATTATTTAGTGTTGGAGATTTGACAGTGCCAGGAAATTATGTTGACAATTGTGGCAACGTAGATGTTGTAAACAATACTTTGATCATTTCACATGATATTCATATACAGGTAATAAAAAGATTTTTCAATATAGAAAAACTGAAAATGATATTTATATACTTTTTTCTTCAAAGATTGTTGATAACCGCAATGACAGTATCATTGAAAGAATAAACCTTTGGCTTGAAGAGTTGTTACATGAATTCAGCAAGTAAGTATAACCGATAGAATTTTAATTAGTTACTTTATTAAATTATTATTTTTTTTTAGACAAGAATGGCTTCGACATCGTCAGTGAATACTCGAAATTTCTCATTTTTTGCAGTTTCAGCGAAAACGGATGCATAATGATTTTTGTATCAAAGACGCATTTGCATTTGATGTTGCAGCGTCTCTCGAAGGATAATTTTAATAATAATTATTTCATAATTTAAATATATTTATTTATTTATACAACGAAAGAAATTTTGTGATGGTACACATGATCGTTGTATTTATTATTTTAAATTATTAATTTATTAAATGTGTACAATTAACAAAAAAACAAATAATTAATATATTTATATAAAATATAAAAAATTAGTCAAATCTAAATTCGCTTTGTTAATTTTCGTTATCTTAAAAATTTTACTTTTCAAAAATAAATTATATTATTCAAAATCGTAACACTCGATTAAGATAAAAATTAATTTTTTTTTTAAAGCTTCAATATATAGATGCAAATCTTTATGAACTTCAGGCTGAGAGATAAAATTTGTAAAAAGAAGGGTATCAGCATCTCGATTTTTCTTCAGCCATTCAATTAATTCACTTCTCAAATTCATTTTAGTGGCATGTCTTCCTACAGCTAAAAATAAAATAATTATAAGTTATAACATACAAACTATTATATAATTTAATTTTTTATTTTGCACTCATCGATTTTTATATTGTTTGCGTGTGGAATTTTTTTTGTGATAGTTTATTAAAAACGAATCCTAAAAATTATCAAATGGCTGTCAGTTTCAGTAATTCAAAAATATAAAGTTTTTTGGGACCTCAAAATGTGATCGTCCGATGAAAACTAGATTTAAAAAAATATTTTATAGATGTTATAATTATTAATAATTAGAACTTTATATTTTTGATTATTTTAATAAATAAAGAATACACATGAATTTAGAAAATTATCGAGCTTTTGTTTCTGATAGATGCATCGCCTGAGAGTTTTACGATATAGAGAAGTTTCATTGTAATCAATTGTTTCCTGAGAGATTTTCAAATGAAGGATTTTTCAAATTGATTTGTTTTCATTGTAGAGTTTTATACTGAGAGTTTTTTAAAATAAAGATTTCTGCTGAGGGATTATAAAATGTAGAGAAATCCTCTGAAGAGATACTCCCCACCCGTTAATTTAACTACTTCTTAAGATATTTAAAACGTTATATTATTTTTATTTATATTGTAATTATATATCTAATTCATTTGAGTTTTCTTCAAACGTCAGACTGTGCCTAATTCCATCAAAATTTTCCACAGACTTATTATTTTTAAAAAAATTTAAAAAAGATAAATATTGTCGGCGACACTCACTGAATATCCATAACTTATTTTTTTTTTTTATAATTCAGATTGTCTTACTGAATCGTTTAAATTTATTGTTATTTAATTTGAAAATAAGATGAATTAAAAATTTTAATTCTTTGTTATTCAAAAAGACAATTTGTAAAATTAAATAATTTTAACAATGCGTAGTTTTTGTACGTACACTTGTTTACAGCACATAAATATTAATATTTTCAATTTAATTATTAGATTTGAACGTAATAGTAACGATAATTTAACAGAATTTATTCCGTTTTATTTAATAAAATGATCGATTTGTTATCAAAGAAAAAATATAAAAAAAAAATATTTCGATATTTGGAATTACTTTTTACGCTTATTAATGACAGATTGTTACTTCCAGATGCTGTTTAGTGTAACAATATTTAATTCGATAATTAATTAATTAAAAACAAAAAAAAGAAAAGGCTTTTGCTAACTTCGTGTTAACTGAGAATCAGTAGCGTTGATATTTTGACTTTGCACATGAAAGTCGTTTTTCGGTTTTTTGAAAATTTAAACCAACGGCTCTTGCATAGTAATTATATTACATATAATTATATTATTGATTTGAGTCAGTAAATTTTTCACTTGAGACCAAGTCAGGGCTGGGCCCAAAGCACAAAGTGCAGTGATAGATTAGGCCCGTTAGCTTGAGGTGATCATCTGAAGCGTGGATGCATCATCGGCGTTAGCATTGGTCCACCAGGGAATCCCATTCGAGTCGCGAATGCTGGATGCATCGCACCTGGGGACAATACCCCGCGCATACCTGCAATACCACAAAATATAATCAATTATGATATTCCGTGAAATGATATTGTTTTTATTTTATTTATTTGCATAGAATTGTCATTCTAATAATATTTATGATAATAATAATAATAACACTAATAATTATAATTAATCTATCTGGTACAATTTAGAAAGAAGGAGAAAACATTGAAGCAGGACGCATGCAGATTATTATAATCAAAGTCTTTTTTAATGATTAATCACGTACACGTTTTGTGTAAAAAATTTTTAATTAATTAATTAAAAAAAAAAATAAATAAAATAGAATTACTGAAAAAAAAATTTTTTGACGTTAGAGATCCGAAGACTCCGATACCCGTACTCAAAAATAGAATTAAAATTAATTTATAAATTATTGATAATAAAGATAATAAATATTTAAATAAATAAAAGCGTTCATCAACTACTTCAATCACAACACCAGGATTCTAAGCTATAAAATTGCTCATCCGTGTGTCTGATGAGGACCACGAAACAAATCAATCAACGGCCCACATCTGTAGACTGTAGTAAAGACTGTAGCAAGACGACAATCACTACTCACGATTTTCAGGATCTATCCAAGTTTACTATATATGTAGACTAATTTTTTTATGATTTTAATTTTTGTCATAATTTTAATTCAAATTTTTGTTTTTCAATCAATATAATCGCATACGCGCTAGAAAGAATATTTCAAAAAAACAACAAAATTTTTAGAGCCAGGATTACGTGTAAGAAACACTCTGAAATCACGTTGACCTATAACTTAATCAAATTGTTTTAAGACATAAAACAGTATTCCAAGAATAATTAAAAGATAGATTGTTTTTGTTTTCGATTTTTTTTTAAATATCTTGATATTTTGTTTGAAACTATGTATAAATTTTTAACAAACTTAAGATTCTAAAATAAAGTTTAAGACTTTCTTCGCCATTCAGAGGTAATTGTATGTCAGGTATCAATACACCTACCAATTGACAAAACAATTCATTGTACAATTTAGGTTCCAGAGTATAATCAGATTTGAGAATATTAACAGCATTTTCATCAATTGGTTTCTTGTAATCACTTGCCCCAATTACTTCAGGAAGATAATACAAACAATTTGGTTTTTCTGGAGCTATATGACGACTTTTTTGTTTTCTTATACGATGCCGATTCCACTCATGACGAATCATTTTCAATTCAGCTCTAATTAAATGCCCAAAACAGAAGCGTAAACATTCAACATGTAATATTGATGAATCATTATAAAGACCTCTCTCGCGTAAATCTTTAAATTAATCGATCCAAAAATCCAAACCATGACGTCTAAGTTGAGACCAATAACTTTCTATACGCTGATTAGACGTACTTTTGCCTTTAATAAAACTTTTCCAACCAGCTAAATTATCATCATGATGAAAACGTAGACTTTGCTGAAGAGCTTCAACAATACAATTTTCTGTACCACAATCTGATCGAGTTAAAGTTGGGAGTAACTTTAATTTTTGTACCGCTTTTAAAAAATAATGTGCAACAATTTCCGGTTTATTATTTGATGTAGCGACATCCAACCATATCATTTTTGGCTGAGGACAATCGGACACTAGCGTGTATTTAGCGGGTACTTAGCGTGAGTTATAATCTAAGATAATTTGGAGTAGACATTTAGCGTGAATATAATATTATCTGAACTGTGAGCTTTTATCTGATGGACTTTAGCGTGAATGGAAGCTTTTATTTGGATTTCAGCTGGAAATTTTCTTTTAATAATCAATATGATTTGTTTTTTACAATTATTTGCATAAATTTTATTGAGGACGTAATTGTATATGTAATTGTACATAATAATTATAAAATCCACCGTAACATATATTTTTAATTTTCACTACAAATAACCTTATAATAATATTGCATGATTTTTTGTTATGTTACACCAGACAAAAAATATATAACGTCGTTTGCTCGGTGTAAATAATGAAGTGACACAACAGTATGTCACATCAAGCGATCACTCTCGGACGCAACCGCCATCTTTTTCTTTTACCCGGGAAAATTCAAATTCAAAATTAATATTAAAAGTAAGGAGTAAGTAAAAAAAAAAAAATTTGTGCCGCTTGGGCATGTGAAAAAAAAATCGAAAAAAAAATTTTGAGCAATTAATTATTGAAAACCGGACTTTGAATCTTTTTTTTTTTTTATCTTAAAATAATCTGTGAGAAATGATTTATACAGATGAAAGTTTTTCGTTTCCTTATATTTCGTGTGTTAGATGAGATTATAAAAAATAAATATATTCGGCTAATATTAACTATTTATTACACGTTGAGAGTCCTATTTTTTAAAAGTAATTTTTCAAAACCTTTGTCAAAAAAAAAATTTTATGTTTGTTATTTCATACAGAATTAATTTCGATTAATAACACACTAAAAATTCAGCTTGTTGTGTCTAAATTGTTTCTATATTCTATATTTCTTAATGTGAAATCTCCTTATTTTTATTAACAGGAATATTTTTATTTGAATTTTTCAGGATAATAAGTTATTATTGGTTTATATTTTCAAGTGTTAAGAAATTTTGTTAAATGGTTTATTTTACGGTAGGTATATTTAAAAATTTAGTTTTTAACTTGAAGCAAAGTTAATTAGTAAAAACTAAAAACTATATATGAATCAGAATAAAAGTTGTTTCATATTTTTTGAATGAAAAATTAAATATTGGCTCTAAGAACTTTTTCAAGTTACTTATATTCTTTTAGTTTTTATTCTGTTGAATAATGGTCAATGATTTTTTATTTAAACGAATCATAATTTTTTTCTGATGACATGTGGATGATTATGTGCAAGATTTAAAGTGCTAATCCGAAGTACCTGCGCATTCAGAGGTTTATTAATTTGAATAAAAAATGGACAGTTACGCTTGAAATAGCTAAAAAAACAAACAGTTATTAATTTGGTCTTATAAATCATCGTGAAAAACAGATAACTGTTCATAAATATTGATTGAAAAGGATTAAAAATCATAAAATTCGAATTGTTTTCAAAAATTTCAATTCTTTTGTTTGTATCTATAGATATACAGTATGCATAGAGCGACAGCTTTTCAATTCTTTTCAATCGATAATTTTAAAATATTAACTTAACTGAACATACTTAGTTTGACGAACTTCAGCTTCACTTCCGTGATAATTTTTACCGAATTTGCATTCATATCTTATTGTTTTATAAATTAACCTGTTTCTTTTTTCTTCACTGTTTTCGTCGTCTTCACGTAATGGTATACGATTTCGATTGAAAAGTTTTTGTTTTTCATATTTTTCATAACGCATCACAAGTGTGTTCAACTCGTCATAACTATTAAATATTTGTTTTTTAAAAAAATACTCACTCATGGAACTTACCATTGTTGATAAATGGTATTCAATTAAATTATTTATTCGCTTGCTGCTGTAAATACTTTATTCACGCTGGAGTTGTGCGGCTCACGCTAGAGCTAAATAGATTCACGCGGTTCACGCCAGAGCCCCGCCGATTCACGCGGCTAACGCTAGAGCTACGCAGATTCACGCGGCTAACGCTAGAGCCACGCAGATTCACGCGGCTAAAGCTAGAGCTACGGAGATTTACGCGGTTCACGCCAGAGCCCCGGATGTTCAACCAGACTTAGATAATAATAATGATGATAATAATAATAACAAATAAAATTGTTAAATGAAAATTATATTTATCACTTTGGACGTTAATAATTAAGATAAAAATATCATGAATATCCATCAGTCCTGCGCGTAGTAGGCAAATCATTAGTTATTATAGTTACTTTGAAGCTAATATCAATGATGCTGAAGTTAGTTAACAATTTTTGCAATTTTTATAACAAATAAATCACACTAAAAAAATGCTTCTAAAAATTTTCACTAATAATTTTTTGTTAATTTTTACATGTGAAATTTTTTTATTAAATTTTTTTCATAATAATTTTATTGGTATAAATTTATTAAAAAATTTCTAATAATTGTTAATTTTAGTTTCATTAATATTAAGATTCGATTAATCTACAGGTGAATCGCAACTTGAATAAATTTAATTTAATGTTGAATAATATATCGACATTAAATTATCAATTTATCTATTGGTCCAGTGCTACATGAGTGAAACTATAAGAATGTTGTCTTTTATATCACTACCATAACATCAGTTATTACTTCCATAATAAATTTTTTCTAAAACAAATTTTTCTCACATAAATAGATAACTGTTAAAAATGTACACCACAGTAAAATTTTATCGCGTTAAAAATTTCATAAGGGGGTATAAAAATTATATATCCTTATGGCACCCGGGAACCATAAGGGCATACAGGGTGATTCAGAATTACCTTTACAGCGAAAATATTCCGATAGAGGAGACAATTTTGAGCAGAAAAATCCTGAGTCGTGATTGAAAATTTTGAGTGGTTTCGGAGTTATTAAAAATTTTAGTTAACCAATCAGATGCGAGATTTAGCATTTAAAAAAAAAGCAAAAGAATAAATAATAAATTTGGCTGCGTTGTGACTTCCAACTTCAAGCTTTACTTTTGTTTTTTTTACTTTTTTAAATAATTCTAATTTCAAAGAATTTAAACAAATGTAACCTTCAAAATAGAAGTAATTTTTTAGTTACAAAAATAATTTTAAAATTCTAGAAATAAGTAATTAAATAAATTGACAATGGAGAAAATAAATTGATTTGATGTTTACGATTGAGCGGACAAATTCCAGACTGCTCATTAGGATAATAATAAGGACTTTTATCGGAAAAATAAAAAGAATGAACTCTAGGCTGCTGTTCAAGATAATAATAAGGACTTTTATCAGGTGAAGCACCAGGACAAACTCAGGCTGCTTATGAGGATAATAATGAGGATTTTTATTAAAAAATTAAAAAGGACAAACTTCAGGTTACTCATCAGGATAATCATAAGGGCTTTTATCAAGTGGAGCACCGGGACAAACTCAGTACTTTCATCTGATGGAATACGAGGACGACTTTCCGACTGATCTTTAGAATCATACGAAGGACTTACTGACAAGACAAACTATAAGACTTCATTTAGAGACATTCTTATTATTATCCAAGATAGCAGCCTAAAGTTCATCGTTTTTATTTTTTTTATAAAAGTCCTCATTATTATGCTGATAAGCAGCCTGGAGTTTGTCCTGGTGCTCCATTTGATAAAAGTCCCTATTATTATCCTGATGAGCAGCGTGGAGTACGTCCTTTTTATTTTTTTAATAAAAGTCCTTATTATTATCCTGATAAGTATCCTGGAATTTGCACTGGTGCTTCACCTGATAAAAGTCATTATTATCCTGACAAGCAGCCTGGAGTTTACCCTGGTGCTTTATCTGATAAAAGTCCTAATTATTATCCTGATAAGCAGCCTGGAATTGGTCCTGGTGCTCCACCTGATAGAAGTCCTTATTATTATCCTGATAAGCAGCTTGGAGTTTGTCCTGGTGCTCCACCTGATAAAAGTCCTTATTATTATCCTGATGAGCAACCTGAATTTTGTCCTTTTTTAATTTTTTAATAAAAATCCTTATTATTATCCTGATAAGCAGCCTGGAGTTTGTCCTGGTGCTTCACCTGATAAAAGTTCCTATTGTTAACCTGATGAGCAGTCTGAAATTTGTCCGCTCAATAGTAAACATCAAATCAATTTATTTTCTCCATTGTCAATTTATTTAATTACTTTCTAGAATTTTAAAATTATCTTTGTAACTAAAAAATTAATTTTATTTTGAAGGTTACATTCGTTTAAATTTTTTAAAATTAGAATTATTTAAAAAAGTAAAAAAACAAAAGTAAAGCTTGAAGTTGGAAGTCACAACGCAGCCAAATTTATTATTTATTCTTTTGCTTTTTTTTTAAATGCTAAATCTCGCATCTGATTGGTCAACTAAAATTTTTAATAACTCCGAAACCACTCAAAATTTTCAATCACGACTCAGGTGTTTTCTGCTCAAAATTGTCTCTTCTATCGGAATATTTTCGCTGTAAAGGTAATTCTGAATCACCCTGTATAATAAAAAAAAATCTGTTTTTTTCTCTAGCTCCAAAAAAAATTTGTTGTTCGGAGAAAATTTTTTTTTTGCAATTCTGCACGTTATATTAAAAAATATGTTGATTTCTGAAAAAAAAAAATTTTTTTTTATACGCCCTTATGGTTCCCAGGACCCACTTCGGATGCCATAAGGGCGTATGAAAAAATTTTTTTTTGGTAACCAACGTATTTTTTTATGCAATGTGCAAAAATACAAAAAAAATTTTTTTTCTAAACTAAAAATTTTTTTTGGACTTAAAGAAAAAAACAGAATTTTTATTATACGCACATATGGCTTTTCACTGGTACCTTTTGCCGGTATATACCTTTATGGCATCTGAAACGCGTTATATTACTATTATAATATTATTATTATTATTGAAGTAGTTATTAATGTGACAATGTTTATTTTAAAAAAAATTTATCAAATTATAAATAACTCATGTTATTGATGATATAGACAATTCAACATTAATATAGCTTCATATGTGGTGCATTATTTATTATCCACCTGTTAATATCAACATTTTTATTTTAAATAATTACTAATTATTGTATTTTGTAAGTTTTAGGTCCTATACAATGCTATAAAAATAATCTGGATATATTTTCACTACATAAATCGATGGTCGAATTATAAATAAAAATTATCACTATATGACTTATGACACCCAACATCAGAGAGCATTTCATATTAAAAAACCTAGCTTACGGAATACGCACTGATAGAAGAATTTGTTTATAGTTAAAAATATTTGTTAATATTTAACAAATCATTTATTAGAGACCACTTTTTTACTCCTTAACAAATATTTGTTAGTATTTAAAAAGATTTATTAATGCTTAATAAATGAATATTATGGATTTATTAAACACAAAATAATCAGTTTAAATAGTAAGAAATATTTGTTTAATACTAAAAAGTGCTCTATAATAAATGATTTGTTAACCATTAACAAATATTTTTTAATACAAATAAATCCTTCTATCAGTGCGGGTGGCTAAGAAAATTCATAATAAAAGTAAACAAAAAGTTATTTTACAAAATTTAAGGTATTATTATTATTTTGAGAAAGCAAAAAAATTATTCTATGTTTTTGTTGATTTCGTAATTTTCGTAATTTGAATTTTTACTGTAAAAAAGTGGGCAAACGGGGTCAGTCATTTACAATTAATAACGCATTAAAAATTCAGATTTGAATCTTCAAATCGGCAGTAATACAGCTGTCATCCAGATTACTCAACTCTGTGACATCCTGTACTCCACCAAAATAATTTAATAACTTAAAAAAAAAAAACTTTACAAACTTTTTTCACTACTCGATACTAACTTTATTCAACGTTAAGTTCACTTAGTATCAAGTGTACTCGATGATATCTCGACTCAATAATATATTAGAAGTGATAGCGGGCTTTTAAGAATCTCTATTCAATATTTTTTTAATTAATAATATGTTTATTTTGAACTCAGGTACTTAAATTAGAAAAAAAACTTTAAATCAATAATTTCATTTTTAAACAATAAAACTATATTGTTTTACAAACATTATTCGATGTCACTTTACTCAATTAAACATAATTTGTAAATAATAAATAATAAATAAAAATTTTTTTTTAATTTATTAAATTATTTTATTGGAGTACAGATGGCACACAGCCGAGAAATTTCAAGTACAGGTTTTGTTTTTGCCGAATAAAATATTAAATAAAAAAATATTGAATAGAGATTTTTAAAAGCGCACCATCACTTCTAATTAAATATATCATTGAGTCGAGATATCATCGAGTACACTTGGTACTGAGTGAACAACGTTGATTAAAATGATTAAAGTTTTTTTTTAAGTTAAATTATTTTAGTAGAGTACAGGAAGTCGCAGAGTAATCTGGAGGACAGCTGTGTTACTACCTTCAAATCAATTTTATTTATGCTCTAATGTTTGACCCATCTTAATATGAATTCTAATATTTATTAAAATGAACTTTCTATTTGAATTTTCCCGGATGAAAAAAATGGCGGTACATTCTGGGGGAAAAAGTGATTTGAAATTTAAACACACTATAGGTGGATATGTTATATCCGATGATATAGTAGATGTCGAATTGATGCATTACGCGGCAAATTCACTATAATTTGAATTATTTAACTTAATTTATAATAAATTATATATTACAAATAATGCATTTTGTTTATATACAAAATTGTTGTAGCACATAAGTTAAAGTATAGTAATCTCCTTAAATAAACAATCAACCAACTAACTTTGTCAACATTTCTCAGAACTATAAAAGTACTTGAATAAAATGCACACGTGTTACTTAACAACTAGACCTTTGTGAAAACTCATAAAAAGGAAAACACGTGTTAAACATTTTATTAAGGGTTTTTCTAACTAAAATCATTTTAGCTAAATATTCTCAAGAGGTCACAAATTATGAGATATAATAAATACGAAATAGAAAGCATAAAGCCTTAAAACAACCAACACTAGGACCATTTGTTAGATAAATAAACAAATACTTTTTAGAATATCTTATAATTATTAAATAATATTAATGTTTTAGTTTAACTAAAGGATAGTTTTTATATGGATTAATAACCAAATAATGATAGATTCATATTAATATTAATATGATGTATATATTTGTATCGACATGGGTTTTTCCTGTGGTTTCCCCATGTCACTGTCTTTAGAGCCTAAAGAAAGGTGAGGAACAGGGCAAATGCGATACAAAAGGCACAAGTCGGACCACAGCCGCAACACTAAAAATATATAAAGAAATATTATAATCTAACTTTGTTAATATTTAATAAGCAATAATACATGCAATTATAATACTATAATAATAATAGAAAAATACTGACTAAGAATAATATTATAATAAATAATAAGGGTAGAAATAATTAGTTAAACACCAAAAGTAATAACTATTGTAACTAACAAATATAAGAATCTAAAGTATAAGAATAATATAGGATAGCATGACAGCCCTCACATATGTCTGTGTGTGGGTACCTAGTTAGTATACAGTAAACCTACATATAAAAGTTATAAGTATTAGTGTGTATTCGAATATATGTTATTGTATGCGTTCTGTAAACGTTAGATGAAGACATGTATATGTTAAGTGTATTGGTGTGAACCAGAGAGGGAGGAAGTGAAACTGGAAAACTCGGACCTAAAACCGAGACTCCTTGTAATAACACTTCTCCCTGAGAGCCGTAACCGAGCACTTGCTGTAGATGAAACCACTGAATAAAATCAAGCTCTCTGATAATTATTTATTTATCATTTAAAACAGTCCCCCTAACTAAAGTTTCCCCCTTTTCTTAATTTAATCTAACAAATCCCATTATCAAAAACTGAATTAATAAACAACAACAAATTTAAATTGATCCCGCGTGACTACAACTCACACTTCAGTCCAGAAGAGGCGTTACGAGCAATCTAGTGACCTCGCTGGACATAACAACTGGTGACAGCGGTGGGATAGTCACAGTAGTCGGGATTCAGGTGAATTAATTAATTCACCCCATTCAAATTTAAAAACGCAAAATTTCGGTGACAAATTCGATTTCCATTGGACACATCTACGAAACCAAAAATCAGGGGTCATCGAAATCATCGAGGAAATCGAGAATCAAGGACCACTGAAATAATCTACGAGGTCAACGATCCAGGAAACCAAGTGGAAATTGAACGAGCCAATCCAACCATCGAGGGTCATCTACTAAGGAACTGCTACCTGAGATACAGCCATCTGTGTAGTGAATTTAGCGGTAGTGCAAAATTAGTGTTTAAAAGGGCAATTTGTGAGTGACAGTGAATTTTAATAGTTATAAGTATTCTGCCTGTATCACATCTGCAAACTGTAAGTTATAATTGTAAGTCATATGATATGCTAGCGATGAAATCTATTGATTTTAAAATAATAATCTTATATAACGTCAGTTAAAGATTTTGGTAAAGTAGCAATTATTATGACATCGAGATCGACAGAAGCTTGATAAATTTCGGGACTATTTGATAAAATTGACTAACTGTTGATACTGAAAATTATTTTAAAAATTTGCGATCATAGTTTTGTTACTGCATAAGTAAAATTGCTCTTAAATTTTATTAAAATTTTATAAAAGATAAATTATACTAAAAGCTGTCAAAACACCTGTCAATCTCAATATCATTTAACGACAAATTTGAATTATTATCATTTTATCCGAGGATAATTGGATCCATATTTTATTTCAATTTATAAAATTTCTAGTTAACTTAAATAATTTAGTAAGAAATATTTAGGTTTTACATCTCAATGAACGGCACCAAAATGTCAACTTCAACCCCTTCCACAAAAATCATTGCTATAGAAGAAACCCCTCTCACAGTACCAGAAGAAGTAGTCGAAAGTATTCCTATTAGTAACAATAATACTGAAAGTACGTCTGGCCTTTCCTCGGCAACTTTTGATAATTCTATCCCAATTACTAATACTTTCAATAATCTTACACTGCTCAATACACCTGTTTTACCTAGTAAAAATAATGAACACAGTTATGCTACAAATAATCTTCAAAAGATCAAACGATCTTTTCACCCTCGCTTATATGAATATCAAAGATGCAGTGAGTTTTAATTCCTATTTTCAATGGAGAAAATATGCCGGTAAATAGTGTCATTGAACTTTGCAAACAAACGGTAAATTTGATAAACCCATCTGGTAAAGTGTATTTGACTCAATTAATAAAGTCCCGCATTCAAGGCAAAGCTAGTAGATATGTTTCGAGTGAATCAGAATTAACTTTTGAAGAAGTTCTGAACAACCTCAAAATTGCTTTTAGCGCCAAGGCGCACATTGTCTCAGTGGCAATCACTTCTTTCTAATATCCATCAAAATGAAGGCGAATCTATTGTAGATTTTGCAACTAGAATCAAAGAAATCGTCCAAGGTACTTCTGAAGTAATTATTGACAAACATTCGGGAGAAATAAGAACCGGGTTATTAGCGAGCACACGAGAAGGAGCGCGGGACAGTTTTGTACGCGGTTTAAGAGGACAGTTAGGGCTTTGGGTAGCGAGTCAAAAACCTTTAACTTTATTACAAGCGATCGATTTAGCTTTAGAATTAGAAAAGGAACTGGAACAAGAGGGATTCACTTTTCAATACTCGGGCTCATAATATGGGAACTAATGATACATCAGGTTACATTAATTTCACGGGCGGTTACCAAGGAGGAAAGAGAAATAATAATCATCACAAGCCAGGTCAAGGCTCAAGTTTTAAAAATCATCCTGCAGTTGCTGCCGTACACGTGGCTCAGACATACAATGACGAAAATTTTCATAAATTTAACCGGAAATCTAAGATTTGCTACCGATGTGGAGGTCAAGGACACATTAAGTCGGAATGTAGAGCTTCAAATTTGTTTTGTACAGCTTGCGGTAGAAGGAATCACGTAGCTTCTGTTTGTAGACGAAAACATACTATGGGTGTAACAAATAATTCTAACCCAAACCAAGCCGCTATTACTGATGGCAGCGATCAAAATAACGGTACAAATCAAAGTAATAAAGTCGAAAACGGAACGGTCAACATCCCAAATTGAAGCGTCTATACAACTTGCCGAATCAAACCATGTTACGCCACCCTGCATCACTATTACCAGTGATGAACTATTAAAAATGCAAAAGTACTGACTACTAATAGACTCAGGCGCAGACGTTAATTTGATAAAAATATCTTGTTTATCACCGAGCTTAAAAATCGACAAAAGTGTTAAATATAAACTTTCAGGAATAACGTCTGGATCAGCCATCACCCTCGAGGCAAGTTTCTATTAATTTTAATTCTATTTGTTGTAAATTTCAAGTTATTGGACCGGATATACCCCTAAAACAAGACGGAATTTTGGGCTTAGATTTTCTTCAAACTTTCAAGGCCACCATCTGTTTCGAGGACAATGCTTTGAAAATAAATCGTAAACATATCAGTATACCGTTGGAAAAACATTATGTCAAAATCCCAGCAAGATGTAGGATGCAGGTTGCAGTTAGAATAACAAACCGAGAGGTACAAGAAGGAGTAATACAAAAACTTAATTTGGAGCAAAAATATATATATGCTGGAAGTGCCTTAGTTAGAAATAGAAACGGGATCGCCTGGATTTTTGTAGTAAATTGTAATGAAGAGGAAAGGAAGATAGAACTACCATCTGTGACGCTGGAGGAAATTGAAACTGAAGGTCTAAACAAGAATAGAAAAAAGGGAAGAAAATATAAGTGATAAAACTCGAGATGACTTGACACGGGAAAGAGTCCAAAAACTAATACAAACACTACATCTTGACGAACTAAATACAGAAGAAAGAAACAGCATAGTAAGAATAGTTGTCAAATTTCCATATCAATTTTATTTGCCTGGGGATAAATTAATAGGAACTAATGACGTGAAACATAAAATTATAACAACTGACGATATACCAATTAATACAAGACAGTACAGGTATCCACAAGTGCATAAAGAGGAAATTCAAAGGCAGGTAAAAGAAATGTTAGAAGGAGGGATAATAGAAACAAGTAACTCTCCGTATAATTCACCAGTATGGATAGTCAGCAAAAAACCAAGTTCATCTGGCGAAAAAGATGGCGAGTTGTCATTGATTTTCGTCACCTTAATGAAAAAACCGTCGGAGATGCGTATCCCCTGCCAAATATTGTAGAGATTTTAGATCAACTTGGTGGTGCTAAATATTTCTCAGTATTTGACTTAGCCTCCGGATTTCATCAGATCCTCATGGATGAAGCAGACAAAAATTAAAACTGCTTTCTCTACCCCCAACGGTCATTATCATTTCAAAGAATGCCTTTTGGGCTGAAGAACTCCCCTAGTACATTCCAACGATTAATGGACAATATATTGTCAGGGTTACAAGGTATTGAACTATTTGTTTACCTTGATGATATCGTTGTTTACGCTAGTTCATTAGAAGAGCATGAAAGAAAAGTAATTAAGTTGTTGGGAAGGCTACAGACGGCTAGGCTATTGTTACAAACGGATAAATGTCGGTTTCTTCAAACAAGCGTCACTTACCTAGGTCACATAATTAGTCAGGATGGGTTGAGGTCCCGATCCTGGCAAAAATAAGTTCAGTCAAAAACTTCCCTGTCCCTACTAATGCAAAAGAAAATAAGAGAGTTTTTGGGCTTAACAGGCTATTATCGCCGGTTCATACCTAATTTTGCATCAATATCTCGCCCCTTTACTCAACTATTGAAGAAAGGGCAACCTTTTCGTTGGTCTGACGAAAGACAAAAGGCCTTTGAAAATCTCCGAGATTTGTTATGTCAAGAACCCATTCTAAAGTTTCCCGATTTCACAAAACCTTTTATTGTAACTACCGACGCATCTTTCTATGCTCTCGGTGCTGTTCTAAGTCAAGGTGAGATCGGAAAAGATCTTCCCGTTGCCTATGCCTCAAAACTCCTAAAAGGAGCAGAGTTAAACTATTCCGTTATCGAAAAAGAGTTATTTGCAATTGTTTTGCGGTAAAACACTATCGACCTTACTTGTATGGTAAAAAGTTCTATTTAGTCACTGATCATAGACCTTTAGTTTGGGCTCATAGAATTAAGGACCCTACCTCACGACTTCTACACTGGCTATTGAAATTACGAGAGTATCAGTACGATATCATTTATAAGCCAGGCCGATTAAATGCGAATGCTGATGCTCTCTCTAGAAATCCTGCTAATATAAATTTAGTTAATATTTTATTGACTAAAAGTACAAAATTTAATGAACCACTTCTTGAAGATGAGCTCAGCAAGTTTAAGCAGTCAAATGATTTAAAGACTGTTGAGAAGAATGATTTACCCCAAAGATTGTTTAAGGCATCAAAGTTAAAGTTAAAGCCAGAAAAAATTCAGAAGGAGAGTGATGCTTTCCCGACGACCTGTCGACCTGACGTCAAAGACGAAGTTGTGCCCCGAACGGAGCCAGTACTCTGGGCTCAGGGAGACCGGTTGTTGGATCCAAAACGAGCATACCCTTCAGAAAGGTCGCAAAGAGCCCTGGCATGGATGCATAACGCACCCGTAATAGTTATACCAAGCTCAAAGTTAGCATGGGGTTGTGAGCTCCCCATGCAAGAGATGCCAGTGAGGACGTCCTCCCCCCTCGATATGTCTGATGTAAGAGAAATATTGAATGTGCATGCTGAAGTACTAACATTTGAGTCATCTAAAAGAAGTGAGATAGAGTCAAATGGAGTTGAAGTTAAAGAAACAACAAGTGTAGATAGTTGTGAGCGTCAGGTTTCTTTGTATCCTGCTGCAGCTAGTGAGACAGATGATTCCGACAGTGACGATTCTTTTCCCGAACCCGTTTCTGATGATGATCTTTACTCCTCTGACGAAGAAATTGATAAAATCCCCGAAAACGCCACCCAACCTCCAAAGCGTTTAAAAAGGGTAACATTACCCGACGTGTTCTCCGAAACTAGAGATGGTATATTTATGAAAAAAGATAATATTGCTCATTTTTGGTCAGCCGATTTTAAATCAAAAACCCAAATAACTCAAGAACTTATAAATAAAAATTTTATTAACGTAGCGGAATTTCCTGACCAGGTAGAAATAGGTCAAGTAATAATTTCTAAAAGAGAAACCTTCACATTTTACAGTAATAGTTAAATAAAAAATAGAAGAGAGGTCCCAGTTAAATGACGTTCTTACGGGTATAACTATATGAAAAGAAGCAATAGAATATTTTGATGTAAAAACAGTTAGAATAGCAAGAACGGGGATGGATTAGATAAATTACCATGGGGTAACATAAAATCACATTTAACTAAAACATTTCCAGAAGGGTACTACATAACACTTTGTTTAAACCAAATCGAAGTTCCTCCGGTCGAGCGCAGACCAGAAATTATACGAGAAACACATGAATCAGCAGTAGGGGGTCATAAGGGTGTCATAAAAACCTACGGTCGTATAAGGCAACAATATTATTGGGAAAACCTGAAGACTGAGGTTCAAAATTTTATTAGACAATGTATTTTGTGTCAAAAGAAATAAATTAGTACGTGTTAAGACAAGGCAACCCATGATAATAACTGACACACCACAAGTTGCATTTGAAAAGATTGCTCTCGATATCGTGGGGCCACTACCGATAACCAACTCTGGTAATAAATATGTACTAACCATTCAAGATAATTTAACTAAATATTCATTAGCCATTCCTTTAGCAGAAGCTACCGCTGAAAATATTGCTAAAGTCCTTGCTGCAAACTTCCTTTGCATATTCGGTTGCACTGAACCTATTCTCACGGCTCAAGGTAAAAATTTTACAGGACTAGTTATGAAACATTTAGCAAAATTATTTAAAATCAGGAAATTCCAGACCACTGCTTTTCATCCACAAACAAATGGTTCTTTAGAACAGAAGTCATTTAGTATTGGTTGAATATCTTCGACATTTATTGACCAAAATCGGGATTGGGATACCTGGTTAAAGTATGCAATGTTTTCTTATAATACCTCCATCCATGAAGGTACAGGATTTACCCCACATGAATTAATATTTGGGGGATTGCCAAATTTCCATCAAGCTTTATTCGCGAGGTAACGATAAAACTTACATCGATTATTTAGGAGATCTAGTAATAAAATTAAGAGAAACACAATCAAAAGCTGCTGCAAATTTAGAAAGAGCAAAATTAAAATCCAAAGAGTATTATGATCGTAGAGTCAACCCTAAAGAATTTACCGAAGGAGACTGGGCATTTTTAGTAAACGATTCGAAGACAAATAAACTAGACCCCAATTATACCGGCCCGTATAAAATTACAGAGGTTTTCAACAATGGGAACGTAACAATCAATTAACTCCTTCCCGAACCAAAGTAGTTCACACTAACAAATTAAAGCTGGCATATCTATGATTAGTAAATATAAAATAGTACAATGTTTCATGTATTAAAATATATTATATCTTTAAGTTATATGTTTACATGGATGTATGTGTAAAATTGTTGTATGTGTATGTCTATATACAATCATGTACCTAGAAATAAGTAAACACTCTGTCCTGTCTGTAACAATACCTATTGACTAATAATAAAAAAAAAAAAAAATTAATAATAATAATAATAATAATAATAATAAAAAAAATATTCAAATAAAATTTAACATTAAAATCGAAGCACCGAGTGGATGTAACGTATAAGCAATTTAAATGTGTGAAAACAATTTTGGAGAAACTCTCGTTATTCTTTTCATACTAAATTACTAATTCATTACCCAGCAGTTTCATTTGGCTTTCAATTACAGTTATAGTTGAAGAAAATTCGACATAACATGTATGTCGAATTTTAATTTACGGGGAAGGTGTTATATCCGATGATATAGTAGATGTCGAATTGATGCATTACGCGGCAAATTCACTATAATTTGAATTATTTAACTTAATTTATAATAAATTATATATTACAAATAATGCATTTTGTTTATATACAAAATTGTTGTAGCACATAAGTTAAAGTATAGTAATCTCCTTAAATAAACAATCAACCAACTAACTTTGTCAACATTTCTCAGAACTATAAAAGTACTTGAATAAAATGCACACGTGTTACTTAACAACTAGACCTTTGTGAAAACTCATAAAAAGGAAAACACGTGTTAAACATTTTATTAAGGGTTTTTCTAACTAAAATCATTTTAGCTAAATATTCTCAAGAGGTCACAAATTATGAGATATAATAAATACGAAATAGAAAGCATAAAGCCTTAAAACAACCAACACTAGGACCATTTGTTAGATAAATAAACAAATACTTTTAGAATATCTTATAATTATTAAATAATATTAATGTTTTAGTTTAACTAAAGGATAGTTTTTATATGGATTAATAACCAAATAATGATAGATTCATATTAATATTAATATGATGTATATATTTGTATCGACATGGGTTTTTCCTGTGGTTTCCCCATGTCACTGTCTTTAGAGCCTAAAGAAAGGTGAGGAACAGGGCAAATGCGATACAAAAGGCACAAGTCGGACCACAGCCGCAACACTAAAATATATATAAAGAAATATTATAATCTAACTTTGTTAATATTTAATAAGCAATAATACATGCAATTATAATACTATAATAATAATAGTAAAATACTGACTAAGAATAATATTATAATAAATAATAAGGGTAGAAATAATTAGTTAAACACCAAAAGTAATAACTATTGTAACTAACAAATATAAGAATCTAAAGTATAAGAATAATATAGGATAGCATGACAGCCCTCACATATGTCTGTGTGTGGGTACCTAGTTAGTATACAGTAAACCTACATATAAAAGTTATAAGTATTAGTGTGTATTCGAATATATGTTATTGTATGCGTTCTGTAAACGTTAGATGAAGACATGTATATGTTAAGTGTATTGGTGTGAACCAGAGAGGGAGGAAGTGAAACTGGAAAACTCGGACCTAAAACCGAGACTCCTTGTAATAACACTTCTCCCTGAGAGCCGTAACCGAGCACTTGCTGTAGATGAAACCACTGAATAAAATCAAGCTCTCTGATAATTATTTATTTATCATTTAAAACAGTCCCCCTAACTAAAGTTTCCCCCTTTTCTTAATTTAATCTAACAAATCCCATTATCAAAAACTGAATTAATAAACAACAACAAATTTAAATTGATCCCGCGTGACTACAACTCACACTTCAGTCCAGAAGAGGCGTTACGAGCAATCTAGTGACCTCGCTGGACATAACAGATATTAAATGTCATGTAGGTCATGCAACAACAATCAACATAACCTAGGATGAATTGACTGTTTCTTTTTTTAATTAAAAAGTTTGATATTTATCTATGGTTAAAGACATATTCTATGCTTAAAATAATGTAAAAGCTTCTGTTCACGCTAAAAGCTCAGATAATTTAATACTAACGCTAATTCTTCAGATAATTTATCTTAAGTGCCAGTCACGCTAAATTACCGCTGTAGTCACGATAGTGTCCGAATAGCCTTACCGATAATTTTTATAGAAAATCCATCAAGACATCCGTGAATAGCGAACCCAAAGGGTTTCAATTTATCGTAGCCATCAATGTGCCAAAGGAAATTAGGTCCAGGAACAGAGTATTTACGTCTCAATAATCGTCGACGAGACCTCTCTTCGATAGAATCTGGATCAACTACATGTAACTACAGCGTAGGTAAATCCACTTAAAAACTGTGATGTAGCAGCACATGCCGCCATCTACATAGGATATAAATTAGCGGTTTATTTAAATTCAAATCAGACAAATAATTGATTAATAATATAATTATAAGAATAATTATTTGTAGAAAAATAATAAGAATAATATTAAGAACATCGTAACAAAGAAAATAAAACATATGGAATACTTAAATATAGAATGGTCACTCGAGAGGAAAATAAAATATAATATCTCGAGAAAAGCTATACGAAGGAGAAACTAAAATCTTAAATAACAAATACATCTTTGTTTCTTAAGTTGTAACCTCATGATGACGCTTGACGCTAGCTTTGAGCGTCAAACTATAGCTCCACCTAGCTGAAATAAATAAAGACATATCCAGCGTCAAATGCCAGCGTCAAATTAAAAAAATCAGCGGCGAAAAAAATGTATGAATATCGAAAGTCGATATCTCGAGATATACCTAGAAGCTAGTTCTTAACCTAATTTTTATAAAAACACATGGTAATAGTAAAATAACTTATGACAACAATAAATGTTAAACATTAATGAAATAATTACATCAAATTTAAGTGACTTATCGAAATTTCAATGGCAGATGAATATGATTATCAATTGTGGATTTATCAGTGTCAAAAAATAATTCGTCAAGCGCAAATAAAAAAAAAATTCGACGTAAAAGGATCATATGTGCTTTATTATGCAATGAAATAGTTATCCAGAGATCTAAAAAAAAATATACACCAAAAGAAATTTTGGATCCATCCTTTATTTAAATTACGACGAGAGCATGGATTTTTCGAAGCCGTCTTCCCAACTCTTTCTTCATACTCTGAAAAAATTGAAAATTATATTCGAATGACAGCTGTACAATTTGAGCAGCTCTTATATCTAGTTGGCCCGAAAATATCAATAATTGATTACTTTTTTCATATAAAAAATAATTTAACCAAATTTTATCCAAACATTTTTCCCACATTTATTGTTTCCATTTTAAATAATGTATTACTTACATCGACGAAATCTTCAAACAGTGCCATTGCATTTGCCTTCTAAAATTAATATTATTCTATATTTATTCAATATTCAAACAGACATTTATTTAACACAGAAATAAATAATTTGGCTTCTTAAACTTTGTCAAAATCGATTATTTTCGAGTTCGATTATATTATTTGTAAATTGACGCTCCACCCTCAGCATAAAAAGCTAAACCGAGTTTAGCTTTTTACGATTTGACGCTACTAAGTTTTTTCCAGGTGGCAGCACGGCCTAAATTAACCACGTGACCCAATTTGACGCTCATAACCAGCGTCAAGCGTCAGCATGAGGTTACACCTTTAGAGACTCTAGCAAAATACTACAATTTACGACTTTGAATAAAGGACTTTATTATCCTAGGCTAAACTAAATATTCCCTTTTTATGGCTTTTCTTCTAACCAGGCAACGACTACGACGCCATGTGTTAAACACATGGTTAGTTTCACTTTTCCGAGAGAAAATTAAGCGAAGGCGTCACTTTTACTTTTGAGTCCCACTCTTGAAGAAATCGAGCAATTAGAAATCATTCTTATAATAAATCCAACCCTAAAGTTAAAATCTCCCCTCTAAAATAAGTTATTGACTCGATGTAAAACTTAGGAAAATTAAGATATAGCGGTAAGCAAGTAACTCCTATATATGAAACATCTTACAATATATCCCATATAACTTGCATATAAAATCTCATCATTCATAATACCGAATGCCAAATCCTCATCCTAACTAGTATAAATTAATAATAATATTAATTATTATTCACGAAAGTCCGTAACAGGAATACTTTCGTATTCTTTAGCGAATTTTAAAGAGCCCGCCGATCTGAGCCGAATCTAACTATAATATTGAGACATCTACAGCAGTAAAAACTTACTAAACATCGGATCAGATCATAACAAAACATACACATCATATATTATCATTATTATTTATAAGAAGAAACATTTAGCGCCACCTTTAGATTAGTGAGATAGACATACTAAGTGTGTCAACGGAGACGAAAAAGTCAGTGCTACTATCATTCGTATAACATGTCACTACCGGGCTTCCATAGCTGCGAGTTTTCAGTGTCCTCTATCATAGCAACAATTTGTCATTAGTAAATAGTAAATGAATAACAAATCATATTTATCTTGTGCTAGTGTAGACGTCTTATGTGTATACTAAATAATTGCTTTTTATGAATAATTATAAATAATTGGATTACTGTTGATATCTTAAATTTATAGATGTCATTAACAGGGTCTTACAAAATGACAGGATATCATTTTTAAGTTTTATTAATTTGAAAAAGTCTATATACATAATATCAAGAATGGAAGGATCACTTAGTAAATGGACCAATGTTGTTAATGGATGGCAATATCGTTGGTTTGTTCTTGATGACAATGCTGGTCTATTATCATATTATACTGTAAGATATTTTTTTACTAATTTATAATTTTCTTTAATTTTTCTTTAGTAAAATTTATTAAATTCTATCAATAGAGTAAAGAAAAAATGATGCGAGGTGCCCGCCGTGGTTGTGTCCGATTACGAGGTGCTGTAATTGGAATAGATGATGAAGATGACAGTACATTTACTATCACAACTTCTTCATCGAAAGATGATCCAAAAACTTTCCATTTCCAAACTCGTAATAGTGATGAACGAGAACGTTGGGTTCGAGCTCTCGAAGATACTATTTTACGTCATTCGCATACGGTAGTAGCAAGTAATATTTTATCCTTTATGCGATAACGAATTTGTAATTCGAATATAGAGATTCTTATATTCGTTAAATTCGGAACTACTTCCTATTTTATCAGTAAAATTCATAGAAATCAATGAATAGCGGTTTCAAGGACTGGGACTGACTATAAAAAACTATGAGGACTATCTAAGCTTTTGTAAAAAAAAACCTTATTATAGAAATATTGTTTTTATTTACAACTTAATTAAAAATATTTAGTGTCAGTCAATAGTAGTATAATATTCACAAAAAATGTGCAATAAGTGTACATCAAACTTCACTGCTGAGACCAAAAATGTATACTAGGTTACTTTTTTGATATTTTTGGTATTTCATAAGCCAAGTACTTTTTAATACTTTTTAATAGTTTCTAATCAATATTATTTGTAAATACTTATTATGCAGTAAATAAATAATATCAAATATTTGAGACATATATATTGATTTTGTCACTTTTACTAATTGATAATATAAAATTTTTAAGCGGTTCAGTGGTTGATAATTGAAATTATAAAACGGCTGCTCACGTACAAATGTACGTGAGCAGAGCCGTTTTATATTTTCAATTGATCCTTTTTGAGTTCAAAAAGCTTCATAACAATAACCTAGAATTTTCTATTAAAAATACTTGATCGTTAGTAAAAAAGAGAAAATTTATGCATTAGAACTATTGGCTGTTAACGTTATTTTAATGAATAAGTAATAAATATTTATAATTTTTATTAGCGTTGGGATCCAAAAAGTTCATTATCCAAGCATGATTTTGACCGAAAAGTATCCGAAGCCGATGCGTTTTTACAATTGCTTATTGATCAAATAGTATTAATAGAAGGCCAGCCGAGTAATGAAACAGAAAAGGATAATAATAAACAAGAAAAGTATGGTGTTATTTTAGTCCACGCTAACTCTGTGCTTAATTCCATCAAACATACAATCGTTCAATTACAAATAGCAAAGGTAAATCTTTTTTTTTTTTTGTCGCTTATAAATATCTTTCAAGTTTTACTTCTTTTGATCATTAAATTAACATAGAAAGTATTTCATAGCGGCAATCTATTATTTCACTTTATATTTCATTAGAATTAAAATATTATCAAATCATTATTAAGTTATAAACTTTTTAACACCCGTAATATCAATGAGATCTGTTTCAGAATACTGCCATTCCTGTGAATGGTATTTACAATGGACCTACTAATCCTAATGATCGATGCGTACTTACAACCTCTACACATGGTATTTTTTCTATATGTAATACAACTAAAGCTATCGTATATAGTTTTGATGTTTTAATACAAATTATTTTGTTATGAGATTCAGAAAGGGAGCCAGAATCTGCTGTGCAAACAGGTATTGAGTTAGGTTCGGAATGTCTTGAACCTAGATCTAACGTTCCGAATGGTACGTATATCTTTATATTTTTACAATTTTATATTAGGAAAATAAAATAAATACTTCTGTTAAAAAAGGCCATTCGGCAACCGAAATGGAAGTAGATTTCATACTTCAACAAAAATAATAAGCTTAAAGGCGTTTTATCGATTGAAAGTTTTAAAATTTCAGTAATTTCGAGAAAAAAAACCAAAGCAACAACAAATTTCATAAAACGATATTAGATTTTGTAATTTTGAATGTAATTTTTATTTGACATATTCAACAAATTATGAAAATTGAAGCTTATTTGAAGAGCTTTCAGGTGTATTTTTCATAAATTCAATACAATGTCGCATTCAAAAGTTATTCGATAAACTGTAAAAAAGTGTATTTTTAGGATTTTTAAAATTTCAAAATCTTCTACTTTGAAAACTACATGACTGATTAAACTTATAATTGAATATCTTATATCTTATATCGTATATATATATATATATATATATACTAGCTGTTACCCGCCCACTCCGCTGGGCACTTTATAGAATTGTATATTGAGATCTAGACTTGAAATTCAATTGGAGTATTGCTCTGACTTGCACAGATTCGAAATTCTATCGGATTGGCCTGTACCTTTTATCCATATCATAATTCTAGCGAATATCCATTGTAAGTTTCAATGTGAAATCACTGTAACATTCCCTTGGCTTTCTCCAAAAATAAATAATCATTTTTGGATTTACGATTTTAATTTTTGATTTTATGAAATCTCTTAAAATGAATAGCCAAATTTCTTTTCCACATCTCAAGTGTTTAAAAAATGTTTTCATTTTGATCTGTTACATTCCCGCAATCCCGTTATAAGAACAATTCATTGGTTATGTGATCAGCAAAAATAAAATGTATGCAAAATACTTAGTCCGCTGACTATATAGCTACATGTAAAGTTAAATTTTAGAAACCTTACAATGACTTTTTCGCCGCTGCCAAAGAGACGATTGTGGTAAGAAAATATAATTATTAAAAAAGGAAAATATTTTAATCCATTGACCTTGGAGGCCATCCCTGTAATTACCTGTTTCTCTTAAGATTCTATCAAATTTTATATCTCTAGGAAATATATTTGAAGAATATGAATTTTTTGACAACTATCACTCCCGCACTCTTATGTGAGAGATAAATTTTGTAAGATCCTATTCGAAATGATTTTTACATCAAAAATAAAATATTCCAACAAAACTTCGAGTACATAGAAACTATTGTTTTGAAAAGAAAGATTTTTATTGTTAACGCCTCCGCAGTCCCTTTGGGGTTGGAATTTGATAAAATTCATTCTTAGCTGAACTTGACATGATACATGAAGACTCCCACCAAATTTGAAATCTGTCAAAGTTACAGTTTGGAAATTAAAATTTTAGATTTCAACACCCACCCCCGCGATTCCTATCGGAAGTAAACTTTATTGAAATACATTTTGAGATGATCTCTACAAGAGAAATAAAAGATTTCTACCAAATTTAGAGTTTTCAGAAGCTATATTTTAGAAATGAACATTTTTTATTTCTATATCTCATATAGAAGACTCCTATCAAATTTGAAGTCTATAGGAGCTATAGCTTTGAAATTAAAAATTTTAATTGTAAATACCCACCTTCGCAAACCCCTGTGGGGTGAGCTATCGTAAAATTCGTTCCTATATTATTTCTACATCTCTTACAGAAAATTCCTACCCAGTTTGGAGTCTATTGGAGCTATAGTTTGAAAACGGATTTTGTATTGTTAACGCCCCCACAATCCTCTTTGGGGTAGGATATCGTAAAATTCGTTCATAAATTATTTTTATATTACGTACAGAAATTTCCTATGAAATTTGGAATCTGTAAGAGCTATAGCTTGAAAATTAAAAATTTTCATTGTTATTACCCACCCCCGCAACCCTCTGTGGGATGTAATATCGTAAAGTTCGTTCATAGATTATTTTTAGATCTCTTACCGAAGATTCTTACTAAATTTGGAGTCGATAGGAGCTATAGTTTAAAAATGGGAATTTTTGATTGTTAACGCCCCCGCAACCCCCATTGTGGGTGGAATTTCGTTAAATCCGTTCTTAGCTGACTTCTTCTCGGTAAAAAGAATATCCCTACCAAATTTCAATTCAATCGACCTAATAGTTTCTGAGATTTCGTGATAAGTGAGTTCAAAAATGGGATCTCCTGTATATATATAGATTAACTCAAATCGACCGTTGCTTTATGATAATTCAACTATATCGTCGTGAAATTTTAGATAAGATACATCAGACACAATTTACCATTTCAATTTTAATCATTAAAATCAGTATAATCATTTAACAAAATCAACTTAATAATATTTATGTTATATTTAGCTGTGTTATGATATAATGGAGTTAGTTCATCCTTCATGATCATTCCAATACATATGAGCTATTTCAGTTATTAATGATTTAGCTATTATTTCTTAAAAAGTGTATAATTATAAATTCCTACTGTCCCAACAATCAATCAATAAAATTTGAAATCAATATGTATTTGCCTAACATTGTACAGAATAATACTATTGAATAATTATATAGAATATTAGTATTTAGTAACTTTCTACTTTTTTTCTAATGATTTCTCTGAATTTAGTTGACAACTGAATTTGTTATTACAATTTATTTATTTTGACAGTTATTATAGCAACGATAACCATAGCAACGGTAACCACGGCAACGGTAACCACGGTAACGGTAACCATGGCAACACTCACCATGGTAACGGTAACTATGGCAACGGCAACCATGGCAACGATAACCATGGCAACGATAACCATGACAAAGATAACCATGACAACGATAACCATGGCAACGGTAGCCATTGCAACGGTAACTATGGCAACGGTAACCATGGCAACGGTTACCATGGCAACGGTTACCATGGCCACGGTTATCATGGCAACGGTTACCATAGCAACGCTAATCATTGCAACGATTACCATGGCAACGGTTGTGGGGGAGGATACAGTGGGGTTGAGTTCTATAATTGATAGTTGCCACTGATGGTTTCTTAGATTGGAGAATCAAAATGATATTTTTCCCCCCAAAAAAAAAGAGAGCGAGATAGGGAAGGAGGAAGAAGGCACGGGAGGGGAGGGGAAGAATGAGAGGGAGGGGAGGGGGTAGCATACGTGATGGTTGACGAAAAATCGATTTTGGCTAGGAATTGCGCAAAATCCCTTCTTATCTCTCGTCTACGGTGAAAAAGGAGTACCTATGCCAAATTTCAAATGAATCGGTCCAATAGTTTCGGAGATCTGGTGATGAGTCAGTGGTATTTCGCTTATATGTATATATATATATATATATATATATATATATATATATATATATATATATATATATATATATATATATATATATATGCTATATATATATATATATATATATATATATATATATATACTAGCTGTTACCCGCCCGCTCCGCTGGGCACTTCATAGAATTGTATTTTTAGAGATCTAGACGAAATTTAATGGGAGTAATGTTTAGATTTGTACAGATTTCAAATTTCATCAGATTGGCCCGTACCTTTTATCCCTGTGATTATTCTAGCTAATATTCATTGTAAATTTTAATGTGCAATCACTATGACATTCCAGTGGTTTTTTTCCAAAAATGAATAATGACTGAAACGAAGAAAAAAATTTGAAATGATCATTGAAAGTTTCAGTTAAAGTAATTGAGCGTCTCATAAGTGAAATTGAAATTTGGCTAGCTTAAAGCGTGACGAATTTTGCCGTTAATTTAAATTTCCTCCGTGACATCAATTTTTCATAGAAACTTATTTGTAAATGTTTTTAACGAATTCTCTTAGAATAAATAGCCAAATTCCTTTTTCACATCTCAAGTGCTTAGAAAATGCATTCATTTCAATCTGTTACGTTCCCGCGATCCGGTAATAAGAACAATTCATGAGTTATGTGATCAGCAAAAATAAAATGTATGTAAAATTCTTAGTCCGTTGAGTGAATAGCTACATTTTAAGTTAAATTTTGGAAACCTTACAATGACTTTTTTTGCCGCTGCCAAAGAGACGATTGTTGTGAGAAAATATAATTATTAAAAAAGGAAAATATTTAAATCCGTTGGCCTTGGAGGCCATTCCCGTAAGTTCCTGTTTCTCTTGAGATTCTATCAAATTTTATATTTGTAGGAACTGTATTTAAAGAATATGAATTTTTTGACAATTATCACTCCCACACTCTTATATGGGAGAGGAATTTCATAAGATCCTATTCGAGAAAATTTCTACATTATAAACAAAAGGTTTCAACAAAACTTCAAGTCCATAGAAACTTTTGTTTTGAAATGAGAGATTTTCATTGTTAACACCCCCGCAATCCCTTGTAGGGTTAGAATTCGAGAAAATCCATTCTTAGCTGAACTTGACATCATACACAAAGATTCTCACCAAATTTAGAGTCTGTAGAAGTTACAGTTTGGAAATTAAAATTTTAGATTTTAGCACCCATCCCCGCAATTCCTATCGGAAATAGTCTTTATTGAAGTTCATTGTGAGATGATCTCTACATGAGAAATAAAAGATTTTGACCAAATTTAGAGTTTTTAGAAGCTATATTTTGGAAATTAAGATTTTTTATTGTTAACACCCACCCCTGCGATCCTTATTGGAGGTAATTCGTTGTAAAGTCCATTCTTAAATAATTTCTATATTATATGTAGAAGACTCTTACTTAATTTGGGGTCTGTAGGAGCTATAGCTTGAAAAATAAAAATTTTATTTGTTAACAACTACCCCCACAAACCCCTGTGAGGTGAACCATCGTGAAATTCGTTCGTATATTATTTCTACATCTCTTACAGAAAATTCTTACCCAATTTGGAATATATGGGAGCTGTAGTTTACAAACGGGAATTTTTTATTGTTAACGCCCCCGCAATTCTCTTTGAGGTAGAATATCGTAGAATTCGTTCATAAATTATTTTTCCATCACTTACAGAAAGTTCCTACAAAATTTGGAGTCTGTAAGAGCTACAACTTTAAAATTCAAAATTTTCATTGTTTATACCCATCCCCGCAACCCCTATGGGGTGAGATATCGTAAAATTCGTTTATAGATTATTTCTATATCTCTTACAGAAGATTCCTACCAAATTTGGAGTCGATAGAAACTATAGTTTAAGAACGGGAATTTTTCATTGTTAACGCCGTCGCAAACCCCTTTGGGGGAGGAATTTAATAAAATCCATTCTTATCTGAACTTGACAGGAAAATTATACCGGAAGATTTCTACCAAATTTAGAGTCTATAAAAGTTACAGTTTGGAAATTGAAATTGAAAATTCTAACACTCACCCCCGCAATCGCTATTGAAGTTAGAATTTATTGAAATCCTAATTTAGATCACTTCTACATCACACATAGAAGACTCTCACCGAATTTGGAGTCTGTAGGAGCTATAGCTCGGAAATTTAAAATTGTAATTGTTAACACCCACCCCCGAAATCCATATTTGGAGTAGGTTATCATTAAATACGCTCTTAGATCATTTCTACCTCAAATATAGCAGATTCTTACCAAATTTAGAGCCTATGGGAGCTTTAGCTTAGAAATTTAAAATTTTCATTGTTAGCACCCACCCCCGCAATCCATATTTGGAGGAGGTTGTTATAAAATCCACTATTAGATCATTTCTGGATCACATATAAATGATTCCTATCAAATTTGAAACCTATAGGAGCTATAGTTTAGAAATTTTTTATTTTCATTGTTAACCTCTACCCCGCAATCTTTATTGGGGATGAGATCATAAAATCCGCTCATAGATAATTTCTATATCACATATAGGAGATTCCTACTAAATTTGGAGTAGATAGGAGCTATAGTTTAAAAATGGGAATTTTCCATTATCAATGTCCCCGCAACCCCCCTTGTGGGTGGAATTTCGTAAAATCCGTTCTTAGCTGACCTCTACTCGGCGAAAGGAATATTCCTACAAAATTTCAAATCTCTACGCCTTATGGTTCCAGCTTGTCTAACAAACTCTGATACATCTTTCGCTTAAATCTACTTTTCTTACACTAATTTTATAATTTATTGTTTTATTTTAGTATTTCAACTTGATAGTTAATCTATATTTCAATCTATAACGCTAGTAAATACTTTCTTCGACTTTGGGTCGTTTCCTTAGTTTCAGTTTATCGCATATAGCAGATTCTTTTCAAATTTGGAGCTTATAGGAGCTACAGCTCGAAAATTTAAAATTTTAATTGTTAAAACCCACCCCCGCACCCCCCTGTGGGGATGGATATCGTAAAATTCGTTCATAAATTATTTTTACATTACTTACAGAAAATTCATACAAAATTATGAGTCTGTCGGAGCTGTAGCTCGGAAATTTAAAATTTTCATTGTTAACGCCCACCCCCGCAATCCATATTGGGAGTAGATTG
This sequence comes from Cotesia glomerata, assembly GCF_020080835.1. Taxonomy (NCBI): domain Eukaryota; kingdom Metazoa; phylum Arthropoda; class Insecta; order Hymenoptera; family Braconidae; genus Cotesia; species Cotesia glomerata. Next base: position 18,585,141 of record NC_058159.1, on the reverse strand, counting down.
TCATAAAATCCACTCTTAGATCATTTCTACCTCGCATATAGCAGATACTTATCAAATTTTGAGCCTTTAGGAGCTACAGCTAAAAAATTTGAAATTTTCATTGTTAAGACCCACCCCCGCATTCCTCTGTGGAGTGGAATATCGTAAAATTCGTTCATAAATTATTTTTACATCACTTACACAAAATTCATACAAAATTAGGAGTCTGTAGGAGCTAGAAGTCGGAAATTTTTAATTTTCATTGTTAACGTCCACCCCCGCAATCCATATTGGGAGTAGATTGTCGTAAAATCCGCTCTTAGATCATTTCTACATCACATATAGGAGATTCCTACCAAATTTGAAGTCGATAGGAGCTATAGGTTAAAAATGGGAATTTTCTATTGTTAACGCCCCCGTAACCCCCCTTGTGGGTGGAATTTCGTAAAATCCGTTCTTAGCTGACCTCTACTCGGCGAAAGGAATATTACTACCAAATTTCAAGTCGCTACGCCTTATGGTTCCAGAGATATCGTGATGAGTCAATATATAGGTGGGAATCTCATATATATATATATATATATATATATATATATATACTAGCTGACCCGGCAAACGTCGTTTTGCCATGTGAATAATTTCTAGAGAATTTCTAGTGTAGAAAAAAAATTACTAACTTATTGGAAGTGTATAAGGATGTGGAATATGAGTGAAAAAGGCCTGGAGCGCTGTGAACGATGAGGGAATGTTGTTTAAAAATAACAAAACACCAAACATTAATTGTTTTAATTTATTAAAAGTAAAAATTATTTATATAATTAATTAATTACATAATATTAATCTCTTAATGCTGCAGCGTGAACAATATTTTTTGTTAGCCCGTCTTTAGCTAATACAAACAAACTTGATCACTCATCGATCACTCATTGATCACTCTCGATCACTCATCAACAACGTCTTAACATTTATTCGCTCTGCGTCTATTGACAGTAAAACGGTGTGATTGTCGTTGCTCTAATCTCATGACTTCATTGCGTTCAGCTCGTGTATCGTCTGATTGTTCTTGACGCAATTGCGCCATTCTCACACGCGCTCCAGTATTTTCTTCCTGAACTTGTTCTTCGGTTCTTTGGGCTCTTCTATTTCGAATGCTTCTAGATTTATTTGTATCACGGCTCAAATTGGCCCCTTTGCGTTTTGTTGACATTGTTCACTGTACAATACAAAACACACATGAATAGAACTGATTGAATTATTGAATTATTATATTTAATTATTATATTAATCATTTATTTTATCTTTGATTACATTAAATATACATGTAAAAATTAGATAGTTTCACGAAAGCGAAAAATTTTATGTTTCTTAATTATATCGAAAATACATATTGTTAGAAATAGTGAAAAAAAAAATTCTGTCGAAGTTAGAGCTGTTATAAGTAAACACAAAAAAAAATTTCCCAATTGTAATAAAAATCTAATTTTCACCGAATTCGTTTTTCACCATTCCCAACCATATTTTCGTTATAAATAAGAAAGAATAATTTTTGATTTTATAATAAACGTAAAAAATAATTTATACTTACAACTCAATAGCCGTTGTTTGCGAGAACTCGTGACACGTGATGAGTATTTTAGAGGTTATGTAAGTCACTTAATTAACTGATCGTGCGATTTACATTCAAAATTAATAATTTTATTAGTTATTAATAATTAATTATATTCAATAATATTAGTTATTAATAAATAAATAATAAAGTTACTCGAGAATATATTTGATATGAGAGTTACACTGAGATAGTAAAAATGTTTAACTACTACGCTTGAAGCATAAACACTAATAATAGCCGAAAACTGTAGAGGTAAAATCCCTACTCCGTGCTGTTTACAGGGTGAGAAGTGACACCGGTAGACACATGGAGGGGATAACTTACCAAGTGATAATAATTGATGTTATCGAGCGGGATAGAAAATGATAAAATTATGAAAATGACTATTAAAAAGCAAGGGTTGGTGATAAAAAAGTGCAAATTTAGAGTTGTATGTATTTTTTGATGCCACATAATAAAAAAATAAAAAAAAAATTTTTAGGGTGAACACCCCTTATCACTTAGAGGTTAGAAAAATAGATATTAGCCGATTCTCAGGCTTACTGAATATGCATTAAAAATTTCACGAGAATCGGTCAAGCCGTTTCGGAGGAGTATGGGAACGAACATTGTGACACGAGAATTTTATATATTAGATATTAGGGTGGCCCAAAAAAACCGACTATTTTTTTTTTTCTAGTCTCGAGTGAAAAAATGTTAGTTTTTGATGTTTTAAGAGCCCTCTCCAAAAGACAGCTTAAAAAAAATTTTTTAAGAGGTCACTCCAAATTTTTTAAAATTTCAAAAATCGTCAAAAATCGAATTTTTTTATTTTCTTAATTTTTTTTCTCGTTACGGTATGATTTTATAGACTAAAAAAAATGAGATTCTGAAAATTTCAGTTCAAAATTTAAATTTTAAAAGGTTGCCCATAATTTTTTTCAATTTACTAGGGTATTAGTTTAGATTTTTTCGAGCGACCTTTTTCTAGTCAAATTAAAATTCCATGCATTTTTTTTTTTTTTTTTTTTATGTAGTACAATAATCGATAAAAATACATCACGAGATGAACTAAAAATCAAGCACAATATAGAAAAAATAATTTTTTTTAATTTAATAATTTTATTTAATCAACTGCCAAGCGTGGGTTTGAATTCCTAGCTGGTCTTAGAAACCAGCTTGGTTCAGATTTGACCCTTGCCGCGTAGGTTAAGATTTTTACAAACCAAAAAGACCCCACCGTACCACTGCCAACAGTTAAAGTCGGCGATATGACTAATTAAAGAAAAATAAAAAAATTATGAGCGACCTTTCAAAATTTAAATTTTGAACTGAAATTTTCAGAATCTCATTTTCTTTTTTAGTCTATAAAATTATACCGTAACGAGAAAAAAGATTAAAAAAAAGAAAAATTCGATTTTTGACGATTTTTGAAATTTTAAAAAATTTGGAGTGACCTCTTAAAAAGTTTTTTTTGAGCTGTCTTTTGGAGAGGGAACTTAAAACATCAAAAACTAACATTTTTTCACACGAGACTTGAAAAAAAAATAGTCGGTGTTTTTGGGCCACCCTAATATATATATATATATATATATATATATATATATATATATATATATATATATATATATATATATATATATATATATATATATATATATATATATATATATATATATATATATATATAGTAGGAGCTATCGATATCACCTATGCTCCGCATAAGTTAATTTATGAAGTTTTTCAACTTTTTAATACTTCAGCTATGAGAATTTCGCACGCTCTTCTTCGATCTTAAATATTTTTTGAAATTAAAATAGAAAAGTAACTTGAAATTTTTTTTATCGTCCTGAAATTTTATATTTTTTCTCGACTGTACGATAAAAACGTTTCTTTTCTATTTATGAGATAAAAAAAATATTTTTATCTTGGCGGTATCTGATTGCCAGAATATTAAAGGATAGAAAAATTGCACTGTTCAGTTCTGTACGACGTAATTCAAGTGTTTTCATTAGACGCTCAGTCGCTGTATTTGTTTATATCGTATGTTAGTTAAATGTGAGATTTTTTCTTATAGCCAAAGTAGAGAAGGTGAGAAGATTTACCGGGCTAATTTAGGTTTAAAAATCAAAAATTTGTAGCGTCAAAACGACAAAAAAAAAATTAGGAAAACGGTTGACCCTGAAGGCCATCCCTGCAACTTCCCGCTAATTCCATACTTAGGCGCTTAAAATTGCACCAATGACGTTTTTGAGCTCTTTGAGCTCAAAAATACAATTTATGGGTTATTTTGAGCTCTCCGAGCTCAAAGAGATTGCTTTCCTATCCTTTAAAGCTCTTCGAGCTCAAAAGTCTGATAGAGATTTGATAAGACACTATTTTTTTAATTTTTAAACCACAATAACTTTTGAATGAATAAACCGATTTTTACGCGGTTAGAAGCATTCGACGCAGTTTTTCAAGCCTCACAAAGAATCTCAAATTTTGAATTGATCGCGCTAGGAATTTTGCAGTTATTCCGAAAAAACACTTTTTTTGGTTTTCTTTCGTTCACGATATCTCTCGAATGAATCAACCGATTTTGACCGGACTAGTGGCGATCGACGTGGTTTTTTGAGGTTAAGAGCTGATTAGTTTTTGGAATTGAACCTTTAAGCCGTTTAAAAGTTATTCCAAAAAAACCACATTTGAAAAAAATTTTTTTTTCAGTTTTTTTAAGATTTATCAAAATCTATTGATCTGAATCGGTCCAAATAGTTTTCAAAATCTAAGTTTGGTCAAGCTCTTTCGAATGGCATCAACCGCGATGAAATCGGTCAAGCCGTTCAAAAATTATAAACGGTTCACATACTTTCACACACACACACACACACACACACACACACACACACACACACACACACACACACACACACACACACACACGCGCGCGCGCGCGCGCACACACACACGCACACGCGCGCACACGCACACGCACACACACACACACACACACACACACACACACACACACACACACACACACACACACACACACACACACACACACACACTACGGGGCAGAGCTGTTGGCAGAGTATAAAAAGGCCCGTCGAGAACTGAACAGAGCCATCAAAGAAAGCAAAAGACGTTGCTGGAAGGAACTGGTCGCAGAAGTCGAGAAAGATCCATGGGGCAGACCGTATAAGGTGGTTATGACCCACTTGAAATGCCAACCAATGCCATCACCTACGTGTCCACAACTCCTAGAGAAGATTGTTACTACGTTGTTTCCCCAACAGCTGGTATTCACCTGCAAGTTGGAGCAGCTCAATTCTGAAGACATCCCAACTATCACGTTGGACGAGTTGATAGAGGCAGGAAATCGAGTAGGGAATAATAAGGCGCCGGGATTGGACGGAATTCCTAATATTGCCCTGAAATCAATCCTTAGGGCAGCACCAACATTATTCCTGGACGTTTACGATACATGCCTGAAGGAAGGGACTTTTCCCCAGAAGTGGAAACAGCAACGGCTAGTGTTACTTCCGAAGGGGAAAAAGCCGCCGGAAGAACCGTCATCCTACCGACCACTCTGCATGTTAGACATGGCCGGCAAGATATTCGAGCGCATAATTCATCAGAGAATAGAGGCTTTAGTCGATCCACTCCTAGCAGAGAACCAGTTTGGTTTCCGAAAAGGACGGTCAACTCTGGATGCTATCAAATTGGTTGTTGATATAGCCAAGGATGCAATCGCCGGAACGAGATGGAAAGGTGGAAAGAAGAAATACTGCTTGGTGGCTGCTTTGGACATCAAGAATGCCTTCAACTCCGCTAACTGGGACTGCGTTATGCGGGCTCTAGAAGAAAAAAACATACTAGGATACCTTCGCAGAATAGTAGCGAGCTACTTCACGAACAGGCTCCTGAAATATGACGCGACGAATGGTACGGAAGTGTACGAAATCTCCGGAGGAGTGCCACAGGGATCAGTCTTAGGTCCTCTGCTATGGAACATCATGTATGATGGCCTCCTGAGAATAGCATTGCCTACGGAAGTCAAACTTGTAGCATATGCGGATGACGTAGCTGTCGTGATCGTCGCAAATCACCTCGAAGAGATAGAAATGGCATTTGATATTACATTCAGACGAGTCAATTTGTGGATGGACATGATGAACTTGCAACTAGCCAAGCATAAAACCGAGGCAGTGCTCATCACCAGCAGAAAAACGGTAGAAACCATCAAGTTGAGAGTCGGAGAACAAGAAATCACATCACAACCATTTATTCGTTATCTGGGAGTGATGCTGGATGCACGACTCAACTTCAAACAGCAGGTGGAACATATCAGTGCCAAAGCGTCAGTAGTGAGGGCTAGTCTCGCACGGCTGATGCCTAACATCGGAGGCCCAATGCAGAGCAGGAGGCTACTATTGTCATCAGTAGTCACATCAGTGCTCACTTACGGAATATCCATTTGGGCTGATGCACTGGAAACCCAAGAATCATGGAGAAAAGCTGGACCAATATACCGACTGAGTGCCCTACGAGTAGCTAGTGCCTTCCGCACTATATCAGAAGAAGCAGTGTGCGTCATTGCTGGAACCCTACCTCTTAGAGTTCTAGCAGAGGAAAGACGGGCCCTTTACGAAAAAGGTCAACTGCACTGAGCCCGGAAGAACTTAGAATTGAAGAACGGCAGAAGAGCATAGGCCGATGGCAACTACAATGGGATGCTGCAGAGAAGGGTAGGTGGACGCACCGTCTCATACCTCGGATCGACATTTGGCTTAACCGGAATCACGGTGAGGTCAATTACTATCTTACGCAGATGTTGTCGGGACATGGGTGTTTTCGAGAGTATCTACACCGCTTTAAGCACGATGACTCGTCGGAGTGCCCGTCCTGCCCAGGAGCTGCTGAAGACGCGGAGCACGTCTTCTTTGTATGTCCTCGTTTCGATCCACAGCGTGAAGAACTGGAGAGGATCCTGAACCAGAGAATGCAACCAGATTCACTAGTAGAAGCAATGTTGTCATCAGAAGCTGCCTGGAACGCTACCAACACGTTTGCAACAGAAGTCCTTAAAGACTTGCGTTCCACCGAAAGAAAAAGAGCAAATAGCAGAAGATAGAAGGAAGATAGTTAACACCTTAGCCACCAGAAGGAAGAGCAGTAGCTAGATCCTCCCTTCACGAAGTAATGCCTGACGGCGGTTTCCATGAGGGATTAGAGGAAAGAAGGAAAAGGGGTTTAGGGTTTAGTGGGTAGGGGCGTTAGCGTTGAGTTAGTATGACGCTGCGTCGAGTCGCCACATATCCAGGCCGAACAGCTATGCCTGGAATCCGTAAAAAGGATTCCCCCCTCCCTAAGATAAAAAAAAAAAAAAAAAAAAAAAACACACACACACACACACACACACACATTCCACAGCAGTGGACCAAGTACAGAGCCCTGGGGTACACCTCCTGTAATATCGTACTTTTTTAGACCATTCTTCGTGTCGTATTTAAGAACTCTATCGGTGAAATAGCTGGCCACTATTCTACACAGGTATTCTGGAACGTTTTTCTCTCGAAGAGCTTGCATGATGCAGTTCCAGTTGGCGGAATTGAAGGCGTTTTTAATGTCTAATGCCGCCACCAGGCAATACTTCTTTGTGCCACCCTTCCATCTGGTTCCTGCGATCGCTTCTTTAGCCGTGCTAACAACCAGATTGATCGCGTCCAGGGTTGATCGTCCTTTCCGAAATCCATACTGGTTGTCTGCCAGGAGTGGGTCGACTACTGCATCTATTCGTTGATGAATTATGCGCTCAAGTATCTTACCCGCCGTATCTAGCATGCAAAGTGGTCGGTAAGATGACGGTTCTTCTGGTGGTTTCTTCCCTTTAGGTAACAGTACCAATCGTTGCTGTTTCCACTTACGAGGAAAAGTCCCCTCCTTGAGGCATGCATTATAAGCGTCTAGGAATAATGTTGGAGCTGCTTTTATGATGGTTTTCAAGGCTAAATTAGGGATTCCGTCCAATCCCGGCGCTTTATTATTTCCTACACGGTTACAAGCCTCCAGCAGTTCTTCTTCAGTGACAGGTGGGATGTCGTCCAATTTGCCTGGCGCCAACTGGTAATCGTAGTTGCGTTGCTGTGGAAACAGTGCAGTGACGATTTTCTGAAGAAGTTGAGGACACGTAGGTGATGGCATTTGTTGTTTTTTCAGGTGGGTCATAACCACCTTATAAGGCCTACCCCACACGTCTTTATCCACCTCGTATATAAGCTCTTTCCAGCATCTTCTTTTGCTCTCTTTGATGGCTTTATTCAGTTCACGACGCGCCTTTTTGTACTCTGCGATCAGCTCCACTGAGTTGGGCCGTTGATAGCCGTGCTGAGAGATTCTTCTTTTCTTATGACACTCTTTACGGAGGACGCTGATGTGGTCGTTCCACCAATGCACCGAAGGTCTCGAATTTATGCCACGTTTACGAGGCATACTGGCATCACAAGCATGTGTTACTCTCCTCATCAGGTCCTTAGTCTGTTCTTCTGCACATCCAGTGTTGATCGGATCACCATCGAGGGCTATTAGTAATGCTTCTGGGTCAAAAGATTTTACCTTCCAACCAACGATGTTAGACTGCTTGACTGGTCTCTTGGGGTTCTGGTCGCTTGATATTTCCCAGAATATCGCATGATGGTCGCTGGCAGTGTAGATGTCCAACACTTTCCAGTTGCAGTCGCCTCTGGCAAGGCTATTACTGACAAAAGTGAGGTCTACAATTGAGCTTGCATCACCTTTGGTGTAGGTCAGCGTATCACCACTGTTGAGCAAAACCACATCTAGTGTAGTAAAGGCCTCCAGTAGTGCTTTCCCTCGTGCGTTTGTATGTTTGCTGCCCCAGTCAACTGCCCAGGAGTTGAAGTCTCCGGCTATCGCTACTGGATGGTATTGCTTCGCATCTTCGGTTAGTCGATCCAGGAAATCAGTGAAGTCAACAATGGAGAGGCTAGGTGGTGCGTAGCAGCTATAGAAGCGGATGCCTTCTACTGATACTGCTACAAAGCCGGCATTGCTGTTGTCGACTGCATTTTGGAAAGAAAGCTTGCCACATGACCAGATGACAGCTTTGGATGTGCTGTCAGATTCCCAGGGTTGGGTACTCAGGTGTTTATATGGCTCTGCTATCAGTACCAAGTCCAGCTCTAATTCTCGCACAGATTGCATGAGCAGGTCATGCGCTGCTTCACAATGATTGAGGTTGAGCTGCAATATCCTCATGCTTGTTTGTTCGTCAACTTCTGGAGCGCCTCCTGATATACCGGGCATCTGTAGGTGCCGGCATGGTGAGCCACGTCCTTTGCTCCTTGCTGGTCAGCACATATTGCACACTTGGCAGAATTTTTACAGTCCGCGATACGATGCCCTTCTTGTCCACATCTGATGCAGAGTTTAGATCGGTCTACTTGGCTTTTACATTGGGGCCCAACATGTCCAAAATGCCAGCATTTAAAGCATTGGATAGGTCTCGTCGTCGCTTTGATTCGGCAGTTAACCCACCCGACATGGATCTTGCCGGTTCCTTCCACTAATTTTCGCGCGATGGTCATAGGGAAAGTGACTGCAGCCGTCTGCGTACCTCTGAAAGCCTTACGGATTTTTATTCCTTCCAGAAGTATCTCATGATCTTTTCCAACTTCCTCTTTCAGGGCGGCCTGGATCTCTTCCTTCGTCGTTTCTTCGTCGATGTCTCGAATCTCAATGGTCTCCTGTGGACCTTTACAGACTACCTTAGCATCGTCTTGAAGAATTCCTGTGATGGTCCTCTGCAAGGCTTGGCCTTTGTCAGCACTTTTCCTTGACAACGTGATCAGCATATCTCCGGTCATTGTCCTGCGGATCTTCTCGACAGTATTTCGAACCTGGTCTGCTGGGACATCACGCTTTATGCGGCGCAATATCTCGGAATACTTCTCTTTTTCGGCAGGGCGGATTATCAGCGCGTCAGGTCTGATCCATTTGCGCGATTTTTTCCGCTTAGGTTCCGGTCGTGGCTCCTTCGGCAATTGCTTTGGGAGGTGATCCTGCTCCGGCCTTCTCTTCTTCGATTCTACTTTTTGCCACGCGTCGACCTCCTTATTTTTGGCACTCCGTGCCGCCACTTCTTTCGGAGGACTTGGTTTTGTGTCCTTTTTCTTCATTACTTGGTTGACCGTTGGGTCAGGGGAGTTACGGTCTTTCCTCTTCCCAGACCTGACACCAGTGTCGCTTCTGTCTTCTGTTACAGATTCACTATCGCCTTCGGCACCGGTGTCCATCTCTTCGACGGTGTCTGCAGCAGGTTGTCTGCTCTTCTTCGGTGTGACATTGGGAGTTTGCCGTTGTTGTGCCTGCCATCCGTCATCAAGTGTTCTGAACCTTTGAAGGGCGTTGACTACGCCGGTTGTCTTCGTCTTGATCTCTTTGTGGATGTTGACTTTAGACTTAACAAACTCATGCAGCTCTCTAGTAAGCTTATCAAGGTGTTCCAGTGCTTGTGCCCTCTTCATCTCAGCGCTTGCTACGATAGCTGCTTGCTGGGCGTGAGCCCCGTTTTGACTCTTGTTTGTTTCCATATCTTTACTCATACTTTTTTGATTTACCAGCGCATCGTACGGAGTGGAGCGGGTTGCCATAACTAGGAACGGGTGTACCCTCGGAGATAGTACTCCTACCCCAGTTCCCTGAGGCCTAGCCGACACTTAGCCAGTCCCGGAATACACGGACGGACTAGACTCGCTCGGAGCGGTGAAGATTCCGATCTCTAGCACTCACTGCGTACTTCCTGATCAAGGCCCGAAGTGGCTGGCTCCTGATCCACTGCTGCAACCTTCACCTCGGCAGAGCAAGCTCACATCAGCCGTGGCCTGCATCGTCGGAAACTACGATACAGGTTCCGGACACTCCCAGTGAGTTACAGCAGGAACCAATCGTCTTGCTAGGTCAGTTAGTGTGACCAACCCATTAAAAGGGAGTTTTGTCCACGGGAGCTTATTTTGTTTGGTTATTTTGCTTGGCTCCTACCCGCTGTACCTCATCAACTAAGAGATTAAGTGTCATCCAAGGACAGCGAGCGTTCTCCCATCCGCTCGGGGAGACGCGCCCGGTAGCAGTATCTCTTCTGCCCCGAGAGGTGTGTGTGTGTGTGTGCGGGTCTGTTTGTGTGTGTTTGTGTGTGTGTGTGTGTAAACCTCTTATAACTTTTGAACGGTTGAACCGATTTTATCGGGGTTGGTGCCATTTGAAAAGGCTTCGCCAAACTTAGATTTCCTGTTAATTTGAACTGATTCGGACCGATAGATTTTGAGAAATTTGGAGAAATCTAAAAAAAAGTAGGAAAAAAATTTTTTTCTGAAGTGGTTTTTTTGGGATAACTTTTAAACGGTTCAACCGATCGATTCCAAAAACTAATCAGCTCTCAACCTCGAAAAACCACGTCGATCGCCGCCAATCCGGTCAAAATCGGTTGATTCGTTCGAGAGATATCGTGAACGAAAGAAAACCGAAAAAAGTGTTTTTTCAGAGTTACTCCGAAATTTCTAGTTTGACCAATTGAAACTTAAAAATTATTCATAAGGCTTAAAAAACTACGTAGAATGCCGCCAACCGCGTAAAAATCGGTTCATTTATTCAAAAGTTATTGCGGTATGAACATTCAAAAAATGGTGTTCTATGAAACTTCTATCAGACTTTTGAGCTCAAAGAGCTCAAAAGCATAGAAAAGGTATCTTTTTGAGCTCGGGGAGCTTAAAACAACACACAGATTGTACTTTTGAGCTCGAAGAGCTCAAAAAAGCGGCCAGGTATTAACGGAATTAGCGGGAAGTTGCAGGGATGGCCTTTAGGGTCAACCGTTTTCCTAATTTTTTTTTTATGAAAAAAAATAACTCACTTACTATATTTTAACTATATAAACTACCAAAATTAAATAAAAAGGTGAATTAATTAAAATCATAATAAAGAATAATATTTATCCGACAATCATACATCATTGTAGTACTAATATTTATGTATTTATCTATATATATATATATATATATATATATATATATATATATATATATATATATATATATATATATATATATATATATAAAGATCAATAGGTTACACTTTTTAATTAAAAATTGTTCTTATGTGTAGCTCGAAATCTATTGGTTCCGGATTTTTCATATTCTTCATCAGATGAAGATGAAGATTATTACGACGCGACAGAGGATATCTCTACAATGTCATCGTCACAAAATCATTACCGAAGGCATAAAATTTACTTTAATCTTTAAACTTTTTGATTATCTTTTAAATTGATGAAATAATTATTTATTCATTTCTTTTTTTTCAAAATATTAACTTGTTGAAAATTTTCAATTTTTTAACAGTGATCATAGTGCTAAGACTAGTCTTTCAACAGTTGGGGAAGTACCTAATCATGACGAATTTCGTAAGCCCCATGGAAATCCCCCAACTACAGCAGACGGATCCTTGGATTATGATGGTATGTTCAAAATTAATATTATAAAAATTCAAAATTAGTATTCTCTCAATTAAATTCAAAGTTCTCTCAATTAAATTCAAAGTTCTCTCAATTGAATTTAATTAGTAAATAAAAGAAGAAAATAAACAATTTTCATTGTCATTTTCATTGTTTATGATAATATATGATAATAAAATATGAATAACTGCAGTATTCTCTAAGTTAGAGTAATTCTTGCTTTTATTTATTTCAGCGCTATACGAAGAAGAAAGTGAACCAGAAAGTAACTATTTATAATTTTTATCAATCATTTGCAAATGATTGAATTTATAAAATTAAAAGAAATATCTTAAATACATTTTTTTCATCGTAGTGGATTCGATGGAAAGTCATGGATCAGTCGTATCTCATCTCTTATCGCAAGTAAAAATTGGGATGGATTTAACAAAAGTTGCTTTACCTACATTTATTCTTGAACGAAGATCACTCTTAGAAATGTATGCAGATTATTTTGCACATCCAGAGCATTTTTTACGGTATTTATTCGAATAAATTTTTACATTTTACGTATAGAATATTATCACAAGTTATTGAGATTATTCGTAGATAAATAATAACTCGTATTAATCGATTATCAGCATTGCCGATTTATCAACTCCAAAAGAAAGAATGGTTCAAGTGGTACGATGGTACTTATGCAGTTTTCATGCTGGTCGTAAATCTGGTGTTGCAAAAAAACCTTACAATCCAATATTAGGAGAGATATTCCGTTGCTACTGGGATGCTGGGAAATCTAATAACAGTCATCGAAACGAAACAACAAGAACATCGGTTAATGCTGCTAGTGATGGTCCGGTACCTTGGTGTCAAAACGATCAGCTTTGTTTTATTGCTGAACAAGTTTCACATCATCCACCTGGTAAGCATTATCCATACTTTTAACTGAATGAACGTTGTGGTTTCAAATATAAACTATTCGATTTTTTTTACAGTAAGTGCATTTTATGCTGAGCATCGTGATAAAAAAATATGTTTTAATGCTCATGTATGGACAAAAAGTAAGTTCTTAGGACTAAGTATAGGAGTACATAATATCGGAAAAGGGTGGATTAACTTACTAGAGTATGGTGAGGAGTATGTTTTGACTTTTCCAAATGGTTATGGAAGATCTATATTGACTGTACCTTGGATCGAATTGGGAGGTACTACAACTATAACATGTGCTCAAACTGGTTATCAAGCGACAATAGATTTTCTGACAAAACCTTTTTATGGTGGAAAACGAAACCGCATTGTTTGTCAAGTGACTCAACCAAGCGAGAAAAAACCATTTTTAGTGATAAATGGAGATTGGAGCGGTATCATGGAAGCTAAATATAGCGATGGTGTAAGGGTTTATTTTATTTAAATTTTGATATAAACTAGTATACGTTGCGCGCGCAAGCGCGCGTGTGAATTTAGTATGGAATTATCTATATTTTCATACTTATGATATATTTGACCAATCACGTTACGAATAGTTTGTCTTATTGTGTATATTTTCATATTTTTCATCTAAATTATAAGAGTGGATATGTTGCATTTTCAAAAGTAAAGCTTTATTTTTATAGACACCATAATTAGTGACAGTCACTTTACATCAGCTATAAATAATTGTTATTGTATGCACGTTTCTTTTTAACTGCTTGATAAGAAAATGAATTATTTTCAAAAATTGGGAAGTTATTGGTTTCACCCCATGATGCAAAACGCATAAAAACGGTTGATTCGTTTGGGAGCTATCACGATTTAAAATTTTCAAAAAAGTGTCTCCAACAACCATTAGATTTTTGAGTTCAAAAAGCTTGAAAATAAATAAAAGTTGTATTCTTGTTTTCTTGAGCTCGAAAAAAAAAATTTCTTGATGAAAAATTTTCGAGCGTTTCGAATATTGTGAAAGTTCCAGGCATGGCCTGCAAAGTCAACTTTTTTTCCTTTTTTCTTTATTTTGAACTTTTGTTTTTAAACATACACGTTAACTATCAACCCTTCAGAGCTTGGCCTTGAAATCCCACTCTTTACCGTCGCAAGTGCGGGTAGAATTATCAAAAATATAAGAATTCACAGAAATTCGGTATAAACAAATTTTTCAACTACGGCACTATCAATATCCGTCAAGCAGGGTCAAAATCAGTGGACGTGTACTCACGGGATTATTACCGTTCGTACCTTTTACTCACACAAGCTCGAGGTGCGTTGTAATTGGCGATCTCCTCACTAGTCAAACACGGGAGCGGCTTAAAACTTCCAGGCGCTAAAGGATTAAATAAGAAGAAAGAAGCTAGTTTAAAATAGCAAAAGAGTTTCTAGGCATGACTTACACGGAAACTCTCTCCGGTGTCCCCCTCCGATTTTGATGAAACTGAGATATGTTATTCTCCGTCGAAATCTAAGAGACACGTATTTTTTTTTATCTGCGGAAAAACATTTCTAGGGGGTGAAACTACCCCTCAAAGTTTAGCCTCCAAAGGGGTGTTTTTCAAGTTTCGCATACTTGCAGTTTAAATAATCGAATGGGACCAATTGCATAATTTTCAGGGTGGAAAATCATGAAAAATGCTTTTGGTTTTATAATAAAACAATGGATAGAACAAAAGTTATGAGGGTTGAAAATCACAAAACTTTTATAAAAAAAAAACTATTCGATGGATTTCAATGAAACCAACGGCAATCGGAAGAGGAAAAAAAAGTAGAGAATACGTCTTTCGGGGTTTTCCGAAAAATTAAGTTTAGGGGTGAACAGTCCTTAAGCATATCTACATTGACCACCAATCAAATATCGTTCATTATATTAATTTCGATATGAATTCATCAATAATAATTTGTTCGTACATTTCTAGCATTTAGAAAATAATAATAATATTATATCTTAATATTTTACTTACTTGTTTACTTCTCATCCCAAACTTTATTTTGTGTATCGGGACATCAAATATTATAAATGTCATGTAATGTGAATCTGTTTTGGAAAAAAAAGAAAAAAGAAAAATGCTTACAATATATGCTTTACTATAATCAAATTAAATTTAAAAATAATTTACAAATGATTTTTGACAAAAATATTTAATATTTCTGATGTTTATGAAATTTAATACTTAAATTCATCATTTTGTCATATGCAGATCTATTCAATATATGTTTTGCAATCGTGATGTTCATGAAAAAAATGTTGAAAACACAACGACTTTTTGCACCATGAACAGCGGATAATTGCTATATTTTGACAACCAGGAACCTCACAATGAGAATTGCATGATCCGTGAAATGCAAAATCCACAGGATTTTCGAACTCATCTGGTTTTACTTCTGTGTAGCCACTTTTGTACCACGAGTACTTGAATAAATTTATGTACCGAGGAGATGACAATTGGATATGTGTAAGTGATTGTAATTTTATAATGTTATTTCGTAAATGCAAGTTTATGTCCAAATTCATCAAAACTGTACGATCCGAAAAATATCGAACAAAATTTTTCCATACTCGGAATCCAAAAACATCAAGCGGTTGAATTTTCCCAGTTGTACCTTTTGGTAAGATCATTACTTCAGTATCTTTATTTGTTGGTTTAACGCTTTGTACAACTTGAGGACAATGCCCAGTCCATGAGTCAATTAGTAATAAAGATTTTGGGCCCACATTTGGCAAAAACACCCTCTCCAACCAAATTTTGAAATGATCTGAAAAATAAAAAATATGAACTATTTGTATCAACAATAACTTATGCGCAAACCAGAAAAAAAAATAAAGAATAATTCGTACCTGATGTAAGTTTTCCTGATTTTGATGCTTCTATGTATACATTATGAGGTCTAAAAAGTGTTGTTTCAACTATTGGTTCAAATTTACCACTTGGTTTTTTTAGAACCAAAAAAAGTGGGGATAAAAGCTTTCCATCAGCGGATACAGTTGGTTGAACTGTGTAACTATGAGTAGTAGAAGTAACAGATTGTACAAGACATTCTACTTGCTTCTCTCCTTCAACAGCTAAAGTTCGACCGGAATGCATTTCCAACTGAAAACCACTTTGATCTGAATTATATACGTTTGCTAATTCATAAATTTTAATTTTTTGTTTTACATTATTGACGAATTCCTAAGCTTGCTGTTTTAATGATTTACTATCTTCAATGGTTTTGGACGTGATAAACTTATTTATTTTTCTTGATACGATGCGATGTGCTCTTTTAAATGACGCGATCCACTTTGTTGATGCTTTAAAACGGAAATCTTCCGCACCAATTTCTTTTTGAGCTTGTAAGGCCCATCTTTTTATGTCACAATCATGTACGATTAAACCTGCATCTATAGCTGCTTTGAAATTTTGTAATGTATATTCACAAATTCTTGCTAATTTTTCCTTATAAGTCCCTCCCTGATTTAAAGTATGAGCCCATCTTCGTAACTGTCGCACAGATTGTACCTTTCTAAATTTTTGTCTAACACTGTCTAAACTTAAATTTCTTTTTTTACCACTACGCCAGTACTCGACGGCTTTCAATTTATATTCATAAGATAAATCTTCAACATCCTTAGTGCATTCGTCGATAGGTGTTTCTTGATCAACTAGTGCATTTGCCCACTCTTTATCTTCCACGACTTCCATCGTCCAATCTTTATACGGTTCTTGGAAATGCAAAGAACTTTCTTCGACCATTTCGACTCCGGAGTATTCGTTCATAGCATTGAGTAAAAATATTTTCAAAAGCTTTCTTTGATTTGTATTTCTTCGTCATTTACTGGCGATTCTGGAATGTTCATGACTTGAAATGTTGTTAAGAGTAGTCTTATAACATTTATAGGATTGACTTTCATTTTGCTCTATGTACTAAAATAAAGATTTTCGTACAATTTTAAATTATTCACTTATTAAAAAAAAAAAAAAAAAAAACACGATTATAATATTGAATTATAAAAGATGAAGTACATCGCAGTAACTAAACTAATCTCGAAATGATACATTTATTTATACTATGTTGTTTTTCACATTACTGACTTATATATACTAAAAATATAATTATCTCTTTTTTTGTATGAGATAACGATGAATGATTATTATGATTATAATAAATCATCATAAGCATTTTTTCTTTTTTTTTTTTTTTCCAAAGCAGATTCACATTAAATGACATTTGTAATATTTGATGTCCCGATACACAAAATAAAGTTTGGGATGCGAAGTAAACAAGTAAGTAAAATATTAAGATATAATATTATTATTATTTTCTAAATGCTAGAAATGTACGAAAAAATTATTATTGATGAATTCATATCAAAATTAATATAAAAACGATATTTTCTGGGTGGTCACTGTAGATATGCTTAAGGGATGTTCACCCCCTAAACTTAATTTTTCGGAAAAACCCCGAAAGACGTATTCTCTACTTTTTTTTCCTCTTCCGATTGCCGTTGGTTTCGTTGAAATCCATCGAATAGTTTTTTTTTTATAAAAGTTTTGTGATTTTCAACCCTCATAACTTTTGTTCTATCCATTGTTTTATTATAAAACCAAAAGCATTTTTCATGATTTTCCACCCTGAAAATTATGCAATTGGTCCCATTCGATTATTTAAACTGCAAGTATGCGAAACTTGAAAAACACCCCTTTGGAGGCTAACTTTTGAGGGGTAGTTTCACCCCCTAGAAATGTTTTTCCGCAGATAAAAAAAAATACGTGTCTCTTAGATTTCGACGGAGAATAACATATCTCAGTTTCATCAAAATCGGAGGGGGACACCGGAGAGAGTTTCCTTGTTAGAGGATCAGTAGTTTTTCTGATTATTTTTTTCCACTACAGTGGTCTCCTCAACTTCTTAATTTTCTGACTTCAACTTCCTATCATTTTGTACTAAAGAATACCGGAAGAGCTTGTCTACCGCTGTTTATTCTCCAACAATTCTTTGAATCTAGGATCCCCCTCAGTCGAAGTTGGAGAGATTTCACTGTATACAATCCATTAAATCACCAAAGTTATTATATCCAATCTGAAATTCTTAAACAGTCTATTTTTTCATGATAAAGTCAACAAAGCTTTACTTTAAGGTGTTCATTAGAAACATCATTATTGAAATAATCCAAATTAAAATTTTTTTTTAGCAAACCGAGTTATTCGCTGATGTGACTACAATTCCTGTTGTAAAAAAAATGGTGAAGCCAATTTGTGAGCAAAATGATAACGAATCTCGCAAAGTATGGAGAGAAGTAACCGTTGGCTTGAAAATTAATGACATGGATAAGGCGACTGCAGCCAAATGTTATATTGAACAAAAACAGCGGGACGAAGCAAAACTTCGCAAAGAATCTAATTTATTGTGGGAGATTAAAGTAAGTTCCACGTGTCATTATATGGAATATATATTATCATTCTGTATCCTATGAGTACTATTTTGTAATCATTGTAATTTTTTAGTTTTTCAAAGAAATGAAGGATGGAGGGTGGATGTACATCACGCCGTTAACAAAATAATTAAAATTCACATTCAATTTGATGTAAAAATTGATTTATATAGTATCAACAAAATACCAAAAATAAAGAGCCTAAAATAGTTATTAAACATAATGAAAATAAAATTATTGTGCTCTCTAAAAAAAATCAATCCCCATAATTAGTTTCACATGCTAGATTTTTTTTATCTTCTGTCTTCTATATAAATAAAAAAAACTTATGTTTCTTCGTGTTTAATTTTAAATCTCCGAAATTTATTTGTTGATCACTTATAAATTATGACATAACGTTTTATTCGCATTCCATTATGTTTTTCTACATGCTAACAATAGAATATACACACCGAGAGAGAAGAATGATTTTTAATTTGTGTGTCATCCTTTCTTGTAGAATTTTGTTCTTGATCAACAATTAATATTTTGATACCTTTAACAAAAATCTCTATTAAATTTTGTACTAAATAATTACTCATATTATTGAGAAGTATTCAAGGAGGACTCCAGACCAAATCAGCCACTTTTTTAGTTTATTCTTTCTAATTGTTTTCAAAATTTTATATATTGTTGAAACTGATGAGAAACACGATCATGTAGTCTAGTCGAGAAGTGAGTTTTCTGCGAAAAATCGTTACAATGGTCTTAAAAATATGGCGATTGGTGCATTGGATTCAGAATTTAATTCTGAGAAAGAGGTATTTTTTAATTTATCCGCCATTAAAAATTTCATTTGTTATAAACAAAAAACGAAGAAAAAAAAGGGGAGTCTCCATTATGTAGCTATAACTTCAAAAACATTAAAGATATCTGAAATTTGAAAAAAGATCCTAAAAAAGGAGAAAATTTTAGTAAAATAAGTCGCGACTCCCGGAGTTGTGGCTCCATTATTTACAATTTTAATTTAACGTTGAAAATTGGGCTCCGCGGCCGTTTCGGGGCCTAGGCGCCGCCAAGCAAAGTATGGAACAAAATAATTTTTTTATAACATTCAATATTAATTTAAAAATCTGAATAAATTATAGTGTCATCTAGACACTTGAAGGAATATAGCCCTGCAAAAAAAATTTTTTAGCTTGATTTTTGTTTAAGTTATTTAATTGTTAATTAACTAATTTTTCGTAGACTTAAGTTTTCATAAAATCTTTTATAAAAGTTTAAAAAATGAGTCTATAAATTTTTTTTTCTCTGAGAAGCTCTTGTTATATAAATAATGAACAAGATTCCGTTGGAAAAGTTTATAAAAATTTTTTTTTTTTTATAATGATTTTTCAAAGTTATCAAAAATTAAAATATCCGGCTGTTATAAAAAAAATTTTTTTTCTTAAATTTTTAATGTTAATTGTTTAAAAATTTTTTATAAACAAATAGACAAGTTGAATATTTTTGAAAAGTTTTTTTTGTCATTTTATTGTCTTAGTGAAATAATGATTTTTAAAAGAAAAATTTTTTCTTAAAAAAATTTTTTAATTGTTTATAATTGTTTTTTTTCATTTATCCATCATTTAAAATAGTGTTTTATCAAACTTTTATCAGACTTTTATGCTCGAAGAGCTCAAAAGCATACAAAAGCTATTTCTTTGAGCTCGGAGAGCTCTAAAATAACACACAAATTGTATTTTTGAGCTCGAAGAGCCCAGAAACGTCATAAGTGCAACTTCAAGCGCCTATAGGAATGGAATTAGCGGGAAGTTGCAGGGATGGCCTTCAGGGTCAACCGTTTTCCTAATTTTTTTACAGCAATTTTTATTGTCATTGTGCATCATAATAAATTTTTTTTCACATCTACGATTACTTTTTCTAAATTTTTAAGTTCTCACGACACAAATGAATGATTAAAAAAAAAAAAATCGGGAAGTCATTGGATCCATGCCAGTTTTCGAAAATTAAGTTCTAATCTGATCTTCACATTCAGAGTAGAAAATATTGTGTAAAGTCAACACAATTTCTGTGTTAAATACGGTCAACACAAAATTAGTGTTAAAATTCAAAACACTTTGTGTTAAAATGACACAAATTTTGTGTTAAAATAAACGATATTCACGTCATTCGATAGGGTTCAGCGAAACTTAGACTTCCTCATAAATTTAAAATAACTTTTTGCACGCCTCATAGCGCAAAGCGCGTGAGGTTGTGCTTTATACTCGACTCGTCAAGATCAAGCAATTTTGTGATCTTTAAATGCCTCTATCGCAACCATATTACACTTATTCAATAATATAAGTAGATGTACACCGAAAAACACTTCAATTAAACCATCTTTTACTTTCTAAAATCATTTCATATTGCTATTTTGAAAAAAAAAAACGTTTTGAAAAAAATTTTACGTGGACGTCCGGATGTCACCCCATTTTGGATGTACCAACGATTACTCCCGAACAAATTGATATTTCAAGACCGGACCTTTTTTATTAGTTTAAGAATTCGATGAACTGGGTCCGTATTTCATATCAGTGGCCTAGCTTATGTATTTTTTTTTAAATTGAATTTTTATTAAAATTCACGTATACAAACGTACAAAGCCAAACGAACTTTTCTTATCTGTCACGTGAAAATTATGGCGCCACTTGATCAAGCTAGATTTTTTTAGACTGCGTGCGTATATGACAAGAAAAAAGGGCGCCGATATTTAAAAAAAAAAATAAAAAATACTCTGTAAGAAATTACTTAATTATAATTTTTTTTTTTAATCAATTGCACAATTAATTTTTTTCTTAAAAAATGATTGAGCGTTATGAGGCGTGCACTTTTGGATTCTCTAAACTTTTTTTTTTTTTTTCTTAACAACTTTTAAACAGATGTAACTATTAATTCCAAAATCTAATCAGCTCTTAAATTTAAAAAACGACGTTGACTGCTGCAAACCGCATCAAAATCGGGTGATATGTAGAAGAGAAATCGTAAACTAACCATTCTAAAAGAGTGTCTTTGTCAAATAATTTTGAAATTTATTCTCGGATTATTTTTGATGTCATAATTTAACTATCAATGCTCAGAAAACTGCGTCAGAGGCCGCCAATTTCTTCAATATCATTTGGTGCGCTTGTGAGATATTTAATTTAAAAATTAAGATCTTCAGGCTTACAAGATTATTCAACTTGAAAAAATTTTCCTGAATCCCTAAACCAAGAAAGAGAGTGCAAAAAAATTCCGAATCTTTTTTTTCGTGTTATTGCTTGGAATTGCGTGAGAACTATGAGTCTAAAAAATTTTTTTACCGGGAGATCCAAAAACTAGAATCTTCTCAAGAGAAGTCGTTTTTTTTTATCTTGATATTATTTTTACTCAAGCGAAACCCATCAAAAATTACTACAAAGTTTTAAAATTTTTTTTGCTACCTCAATTTTTGTTAGGAGTATATTGCTTCAACTAACAATGTTTCTTTTTTGGGTGATTTGTTCATCTCTCTGGGTTCTTTCGTAGACTTATAGATGAGAAAATGTTATTTTTTTAACGATATTTCATTTTCGAATACTAAAATTTTTTTTTTCACTTTTTCAGGAGGTACCTCATTATGCCTCCAAAAAATTAAAAAAAATTTTTGGTGATAACTAAAAATTTTTGTTATTTACTTAGAAAACAACTTAAAAAAATAAGATTCAGCGTACAGTCAACGCTCTCTGTATTTGACTCACTCGTACAGGACCATTCTCTGTATTTGACTCGTCCTTGTCCATAAGAGCTGTGTAAAATCGTCAAATACAGAGGAAGAATGTGGTCAAATACAGAGAGCGGTCAAATACAGAGAGGTCCAATACAGAGAGCGTCGACTGTATTTTAGTCTCCAATAACTTAAGATTTCCTTAAGTACCCCATTTTGTCCCCCTCCCCTCCCCTACTAATAATATTATAAAGAGGAAAGATTTGATTGTTTGTTTGTTTTTTTGCATTGAATTGGCTCCGAAACTACTGAACTGATTTGAAAAAATTTTTCACTGTTGTGAAGCTACACTATCCTCCGGTTACATAGGCTATATTATATTATAATTAATTTTTAAATTTTTGTTAAATACCCGTGCGAAGCCAGGACGGACTGCTAGTTTGAAATTATATCTTAAGATAGTTTTCCGGATAGATATATAGCTAGACATTTCCAAGAAGAATAAGGAATCATGTATATATTATACTTGTAAATTATATATATCCGAACTTGAGCTCGATTTGTATACGTCTTTTATATGTTTTTTAATTTAAAAGTTTAAAGAGGTAGCTTATTTGATTTTCTGTTAAAGAATGCACGTGTTTTTTGCTGTACCTGTTTAATTTTATGGTGCATTATCTTTTTAAAATTTTCAGAAGTTTTCATGAAGAATCATGGAAATTTTGTCGTGGGAACGTAATTCTAAAAGTGAGATACTGCATTACTAAGTAGCCAACAGAACATCTGGATGTGATTTAAAAGCTGTAAAATGTAAATACATTGTATCTACCTTTAAGGACGAATCGACCAAGTTCGGAAAACTTTGCACAGGTATAAGTAATGTACACGTACTATTCCGATGAATATTTAAAGTTCTATTGTTACAAGCTACATAAAAGTGTCATTTTATATAAACCCAAGAAAAGAAAAATTAAATGTAATTTTACATATAAAAATATACAGAAAGTAGAATAGTTCTACATAATTAAAGAATGAGAGTAAAAAATAAGAAAAAGAGAAAGAGAAAAAAAAAAAGAAAGAAAGAGAGAGAGAGATAATATTCGATTTTCATATTTTGAATCGTTGTTATCTTTGACATTGTAAGAAGACTAAAAAAATTATAACACTTTTGTGCAGAAATTTAACAAAAATTATTATGACTAGTTATATTTTAGTATTATAACTAGAGTTATCTATAGGTCTCTTTACGAATAGTATAATGTCATGCTAAATCTTACATTATTTTTTTTTATGACCTAACTTATAGACCAGAATAATTTTGAAAAATCCAAATTCAATCTTTGAAAAGATGTAAAAATATCGATTATTTTTTTAAATATATTACAGGACGTTAAATACTCGAAAAAGAATTTTTTTATTTTTGATGCAAACTATGAAGACAAAATCAAGTTCAAGTGTTTTACTAGAGTTCAAAGGGTTAGTATGGGGGCATCCATCAATAATGTAAGCACCAAATTCAGAGGAAAGGGCCCAGTAAAATCTCATAAAACTTCATTTAAAAGGAAGGGGACATGACTAAAAACCTCGTCAACTTTAAAGAAATTTGAATATTTATACGAATGATGTACCTATTGCGGCAATTAAGAATAGTTATTTCAAAAATGAAAAGGATGGAATAAAAAGATACGTTTCGTATAATATCGGCCTATATTAACTAGAATACTGAACTCTATGTGCTCTATCATTTTAGTTGAAAAATTGTACGATTACTACACCATGTTGAAACATCATCCTCCAAAAAATTGCATGGCAAATCGAATTTTTTGAATAGTTCTAGCGAATTTTTGGAAAGAAAGTCACTCAAATCTTTTTGCAATAACGATTCAAGATTTTGCTCCATAATATCATACCTTTGACGCATTGGTGTAGAACTTTCCTGATTTTGAATTGCCACAACAATTTTTTTCTTCACATCAACTGATACATTATCGTCAAATAATGAGATTGTGGTCAATTCTTCATTTAAATACCACACATGTTCAATCATTTTCTGACAAGCTCGTTGTAACACTGGCGGATCAATGTTTTTAGATTGAATCAAAATCTTCATAAATTCTAAGTCATTATTTGGCGCTTAGATAGCAGAAGTTGAATTATACCATACTTTGATATAAAATAAAATCACAAAAATACAAATTCTGCGTAAATTGTTCTTTTCTTGAGCTGAAAATTTAAACTGATCGCGAAATAAAAATATTTTTAAGCTGTAAATAGCCTTAGGCATCCATCGCGCATGGTGCATGGCACCAGATCGTTTAAAAGAAAATGATTTTTCATAAGAACTATCGAGGAATACTAAACATAGGATTAAAATTTCTTGATAATTATCGCGATTAAAAATCAGTTAAAAATAATTGATCTGAATGAAACGATTGATGCAAATTTTCAAAAACGAGAGATTTTCAAATCTAGAGAGCAAACTGTCATTGATAAACTGTTTCAAGTACTTCGTCCATCTTTATTATGTAGCAAAAAATATTTGTAAACAATCCTCAGAAGTCTACTTAGTATTTTATGGAATACTTGGGCAACATTATTTCTATTAAAACAATATTTTTGCCAAATCATTCAAAAAAACTGCTAAATTGATAATGAATTAAACTTTGACCTCGAATAACTTTTGATTGAGTTGATTCTCCGAAAAATGATATCAGAACTTTTTTGGAGAGCGTTCAATTCTCTACAAAAATATTTGATGGAAATTGCAGAGCAATTCATGGTTCATTAGTTCAATTCATAGTTCATTAGTTACAAAAATCAGAACAAAAAAAAATTTTTTTCCTGTGTTATGCTTATGGGAAATCGAAAAGTGCGAGGCGGACAACCTTAATATTAATATTAAGGGCTCATATTTTCAGAGGGCTACTTTGGCATCTAAACAAAACTTTTGAGCCTGGTTCCGAGAAAAAAAAAATTTTTTTTTTTTTTGAAACGCCCTAATATATACAGACATATCCCAGTGAACACATGACTTCAATATGACGTCATTTATAAGTCATAGGAATGTCACAATATTTTACGTAAATATGACGTAAAATTGACCTGTCGTAATCCAATTATGATGTAAAAATATATGATATATTTTTGACATCATACTGATGTAAGTTTATTACTTCTCTATGATGTAACGGAAATGACTTAGATATTACGTACAACTGACATAATATATAAACTACAATATTACGTAACATTAATGCCATCATTGTATGTCATAACGACGTAAGTTTAACATCATGCGTTTACATCAGTGACAAGTCACGGCTGTACGTAATCTTGACGTAAGTTTAACATCATGCGTTTACATCGGTGACAAGTCACGGTTGTACGTAATCTTGACGTAAGATTAATATCATGTGTTTACATCAGTGACAAGTCACGGTCTTACGTAATACCGATACCATCTGTGAGTCATTATTTAACATCAATAATTTGTCACAATTGTACATAATACTGACGTAATTTGAAAGTCATTTTCTAAATCAGTGACAAACGATTATTTTCCATAATATTGATAAAATTTGGGGGATGTATTTTTTTAATATTATCGATTGATCAAAATTTATCAAATATAAAACTTCTTCAACAAGATGTCTAATTTACAATTAATCGCTAAATATTAGTGAAAATTGGTTTAAAATTTAGTAAGAATCAGGAAGAGGTAAACAGCTGATTTAAGCTGGTACCTTGCAAATTTAAGTCCGCTCTTAATAACAAAAATTTATAATTTATAATATTAATGAATATATCTAACATATTAGCAAATAACATACAAAATATTTTTCATTTACGTTTTTAAGAAAAAAACATACAAATTAAATACATGTGGGATATAAACTTTTTATATCTTTGCTTGTATGTTTCCATACACTGCAGAAAAAAAATCTTGACTCAAAGGTAAATTTCTTTGGACTAAGAATATATTAGAGATGACTGAAAATTTCGTGAATGAAGTCAAAATTTCTTGACACTAAAACACTTCTTGCTCCAATATAACTTCGGCCTCCGTCAAAATTTTCTTGGTGCAAGAAATACATTTTTTTCGTTGCATATGTTTCTTACTTATATTTTTTCAATGAATTTAGGTACTTTTATCCATTGTAAAAATATTTTCGACTTCATTCAGTATAAATGATTTGGTGTGAAACTGATAACAAAATACCGAGTTCAATTTATGTGGCATGAACTCTAAATTTTTAAACCGTCAAGCGAGTAAACATATAATTTCTTATGATTTCGCGTCAAGAAATTAAATGTCAGTCATTTAAATATTGCACTATTACTTGAAAAATAATTTTCTGACATTAGTGCTGCTACTTATGAAACATTGTATTTGAAATAATTCAAACAGTTCCATGATTGTTATTGACGAGACTAATAGTATTTTACACAGTAAAAAATTTTGCGTCATTGCGTCAAAAACTTTAGTGTTAAAAATTTTTGTGTTAAATATTTAACTTTTTAAGTGTAAATTTAACATTTATTGTGTTAAATCAACATAAAAAATGTTAAATATTTAACATAAAATTTTAACACAAAATTTTGACACAATGACGCAAAATTTTTACTGTGTACATCAAGATTTCATAATGTTGTTAGTATGTTAAATTAAAGAAATTCAAATTTCGAAAAATTGAAATTAAAAAATATAGATTAAAAAAATGGTATACTTAAAAGAGTTGAAATTAAAAAAAAAAAATCTAAATTTTGTAAATTGAAATTTTGAAGAAGAAAAATCCAAATGAAAAATACTAAATTTTCGGAAAAAATTAAAAAAAAAAAATTCGAGTCTTGAGAAATCAATAAGTATTAAAAAATATTCAAATGACACGGATACATTGTTTACTCTGAAAAAATTTCACTCTGTGAAAGTTCTCTGTGTCCGCAGAGAGTCTAAAGTTCTCTGTGTCCGCTTTTAGACGAAAATTTTTGAAAGTGTAAGATTCAATCAATTCTTATGAAAATTTATAAATTGCCTATTCATTACCACAAGTTTCACTAGAGAGCCTTTTATAAGAGTTTTTACAAAGTTTTATAGAACTTTATAAAATTTCATGAGTTTAATGAAATTTTATAAAATTGTATAAATTATTAGACTTGAATTTTATACAATTCCAGCTCTTAAAATCCATTTAATCTCAGAACAAATTATGAAATAAGCATTTTTCGTCATGTAAAGCTTATCACATAAGTTATTTACTTCGTAACATGAACCGGTACTTGGACAAGTGAGCAGCATTCCAGACTTCGATACGCGAGGGCCCAAGTTCGAGCCCAGCATATTTCAGGATTTTTTCATCAAGTATCAACATATAACTAGTGTTTCAAACTTTGTAATAAGTCCACAACACTATAATTAATTTCAAAATTGCCATCTTTTTATTTTTAAGAAATTTTTTTTTTAATATTTTTTCTGAGGTACAATTCTTACATCACTTACATCACTTTTACGTCATAATGACATCATTATCATGATATAGACATCACAGGTATGTCATATTGACGTCATAAATGTCATTGAGACATAATACTGACGTCATGACTACGTCATATTTTTACGTCAGAATCTTACATCAAGAAGTGTGAAATAATGAGTCATATATGACTCATTCGTGACTTGTATCTTACGTAAATCCTGACATAGCCCAATGTCATTTTGACGTCACATTGACGTAAACGTGTTTACTGGGTAGTGACATCACTGAAAAAAATAATCGGTAGAGGCTACCGATTGGTAATCGGTAGAGGTTACCGATTGTTTTTCGGTAGCAGCTACCGATTTTAATCGGTAGCCTCTACCGACAAATCGGTAACCTCTACCGATTTTCATTTACCGAAAAAATAGTTTTTGGGGCCTATAACTAAAACATAAATGACATGTCAACATGATTTTCATGTGACAGCAACATGATTTTCATCTGGCAGTAACATGATTTTCATGAGGCAGGCAATCCTTTATTAAAAAGTTGATGTAACGTTTTCATTGTTGTCGCTTTTCATTGCTATGGCAACCACTTTGGCAATAATTACCATGGCAACGGTTAGATAATAATGAATAAAATTTGTAAAAATATTGATTAATTAAATTTTCGATGATATACATTTCGTCAGAAGCGTACTCAAATGATAGGTCTCAATGAGGGTAACGTCAGGATGAGCTTATATCTTAAAAAATTTCAATAATTAGGAAATGACGTTGTATTTTGTCCACTGATAATATTTTTAACGATAGAAGCTTTTTAACTTTTTAATAAAGGATTTTATATATATATATATATATATATATATATATATATATATATATATATATATATATATATATATATATGATATTTTTCATATTTGTGATATATATAAAATATAAAAAAAATTCGTGTGGGTATTTAAATGAAAGGTCTCGATGAGTGTTACATCGGGATAAGCTTATATCTTTAAAAATGTTAATATTTCACAAGATATAATGTCATTTCTTAATTATTGACATTTTTTAAGATATAAGCTCATCCCGATGTTACACTCATCAAGAGCTTTCATTTGAGTACCCACATGCATTTTTGATATATTTTTCATATATACATATAAATAATATATATAAATATATGAAAAATTGATGTGGGTACTCAAATGAAAGATATCGATGAGTGTAACATCGGGATGAGCTTATATCTTAAAATATGTCAATAGTTCACAAGATACATGGTCATTATTTAATTAATGACGTTTCTTAAGATATAAGCTCATCCTGATGTTACACTCATCAAGAGTTTTCATTTGAGTACGCTCATCAATTTTTCATATATTTATGTATATTTTATATATGTATATTACCTGTTACCCACCCGCTCCGCTGGGCACTTAGAATTGTATTTAGAATTGTATTTTTAGATCTAGCCTCGAAATTTAATTGGAGTATGTTTTTGACTTGCACAGATTCCAAATTCTATCGGATTAGCCTGTACCTTTTATTCATGTGCTTATTCTCGCTAATATTTATTGTAACTTTCAATGTAAAATCACTACAACATTCCCGTGGCTATCATCCAAAAATGAATAATAATTGACATGAAGAAAAAAATATTTAAATCGGTTGACCTGAAGGCCTTCCCTGTAATTTCCCGTTTCTCTTAAGATTCTATCAAATATCTGTAGGAACTGTATTTGAAGAATATGAATTTTTTGACAATTATCACTACCGCACTCCTATGTTAGGGAGGAATTTCGTAAGATCCTATTCGAGATGATTTTTACATTATAAATAAGAGGTTCCAACGAAATTGTTTCGAACATATTTAAGTTCTACGCTAAACAGATTTTTATTTTGTTGAGGAAATTTTTTTTTTTTTTTTTTATGAAAATTATTTTCATTCTGAGTAATTTTTTTTTTTTCTGAAATTATAATTATAAATATTATTATTATTATTATTATTATTATTATGTTATTAAATGCTCAGGGGGGTTGTCCCCGGAGTCCGATTCTCCGAGGGCCCAGCCTGAGCTCCATCCATTACTGCTGGACCACTCCGCACAACAAGGCGGTTAGCGGCCACAGCAGGCCAAAGTCATTTCCCTAAGTAGACGGAGGGAACCTAATATTACAGCCTTCTGCATCCTGACAGCCAAGAACTCAGATTTTGACGTGCAAGCTGGAACTTTGGCAAGTGAGGATACAAAAGACTGTTTCATCCCTCCAAGGACGCCAACGATTAGGACGACTAGTTTGACACGGTAACCTGGGTAAAGTTTGCCAATTTCAAATAGGAGATCCTGATATATTTTTCTTTTGTGCTCTTCTTTGGCTGAGATGTTGTGTTCAGCCGGGGCCGAGAACTCAATGACATAAATGTCACGAGTGGCCTTGTCGAAGAGCACAATATCGGGTTTGTTGTGATCGATCCGCCGGGTTGTTGCAAATGGCATGTTCCAGTAAATTTTGCAACTGTCATTCTCAACAACCTGGGGAATATCTCCTGGTAGATAAGGCAGCACTGGTGTCATATCAATACCGTAGTAATGACGAAGATAGTAGTACAGTACTCTCAGGGCAGCGTTGTGACGCTGGATATATGCACCTCTCGCCAGCACAGGACATGCCGACAAAAGGTGTATGAGCGTCTCCGGGTGTTGTTTACACATCCTACATGACGTTTCCAGAAGCTGCACCTGGAGCACCTTGCTACGGTATTCTAGAGTGTTAATGACACCATCTTGGCAGGCAAATATGAACCCTTCAGTCTCGGACATCAGGCCAGCTGACTTTAAGAAGGAAAAGGTCAGCTGGGTGGACAAGCCATGATCACGCACGTGTTTGAAGTACACGCTGTGCATGGACTTGTCCATCAGTTCGCCTAGGAGTAGTTTTTCCTCGGCGTTCCTGATGACGCTCTTAAATTCTTCCTTTCGGAGTTCCATAAGAGCGTTTATCTCTCCAAGACCAAGGGTTCTTGCTGCATATATAGCTGCCTTATACAAGAATGACCCCTTATGCGCATTTTCATGTTTATGTACGATTTGCATAAGGAAGTCATCCTCGTCTGCAGTGAAATTGACAACCTCGAATGTTAAGCTCAGGACCAAACGATCATGCAGCCGCTCCAAACTCTGCAGACCTCTCCCACCGATGGACCGGGAGAAGTATAATCTGGCGACTGACGAATTGGGGTGCATGCTCCGATTCATATTGATAACCTTACGGGTTTTGATGTCGAGATCTCGTAAATCCTTTCGGGCCCATTTCAGGACACCGAAAGAGTATAGTAAGACTGGGACAGCGAGCATGTTAGTGGCGGAGACTTTATTTTTGCCGGAAAGTTCGGAGGACCAAATTTTCCGGAGTCTCCTAACATACTCACTACGGAGAGTTGCTCGGACTTCAGAGACCGCATGCATGCGGTGCTCTTCCATTCCTAGGTATCTATACAACTCTCCGGCGCCTAATTGTCTTAAGATGCTCCCATCTACTAACTCGACATCATCACCCGTATCAGAGCACTTACCCCTCGCCAGATGTATGACCGCACACTTGTCCAACCCAAAAGACATTCCGACATCTCGTGTGTACTCTGCTACGATGTTCAGGGCTGCCTGTAGATGATCTTCATTAGCACTATATAGCTTCAGATCATCCATGTAGAGCAGATGGGTGATCGAGTATTTTCGATCACCCGGAGGACCCACAGAGTACCCATGGGTTTTACGGAGAGCAACAGATATAGGCAGCAGTGAGATGCAAAACAGCAGAGGGCTCAAGGAATCGCCTTGGAAGACCCCTCGTTTGTACTCTACAACTCCGGTTACGTGCAATGCGTTTCCATTTCCTATATGGAAACGCGTTCGCCAGAGCTGCATTGTACGCCGAATGCATTCCACCGTTTTGGGATTGACCCCCAGGCATTTGAGGAGGTATAAAATCAACTCATGAGGAGTTGAGTCAAATGCCTTGCGATAGTCAATCCAGGCCATTGACAGGTTGCGTTGATAGTAGATCGCATCTTGTATGACACATCGATCAACTATCAGGTTCTCTTTGCAACCTGACAGGCCTCTTTTGTTGCCACGCTGTTCATATATCTGTTGCCATATAGGTCCTATCTCCTGCAAGATACGGTTATTCAAAATTTTTGTAAAAATTTTATAAACCGCATTCAGGCAGGTGATAGGCCTGTAATTCTTTGGGTCAGACAAGTCACCTTTTTTGGGTATCAGTACGGTTCGCCCTTCTACGAGCCAGTCTGGAATCGGTTCGTCAGCTCTAATGTAGGATGTAAATATACGGGCCAAATGGAAACTTCTTCCACCAGAAGACATTAATGCCATCTGGTCCCGGGGCAGCCCAATTTCTGCTGCCATCTAGAGCTAAACGAACTTCATTTACACTGACTGCAGGGCTCTCTTCATCAGCATTCTGTCGACGGTGTTTCCGACAAAATGCTTCGAAGTCATGCAGAGCTGGAGTGTTGGCGTTTACGTTTGGTTGATTTCCATACAACTCTGTCCAAAAGGCTTCCACCCGCTCAGGTGCTGGATAATTCCCGGTAACAACAGTCTTTGGTGTCAGAAAGCGTGAAGGGCTAGATCGAAACAACGAATTGTCGACCAGCCGTTTCAGCCTTTTCTCTAGTGACTTTTTGGCAGTCACTAGAGCTCAATCACACATTGGATGCGAGAGACATGTTTCCGGGATCTGTCAATTTTGTCGCCAAGTTGTGCGATGCGCTGTCTCAACCTTGCCTCGATTGAGAGACGATGTCTCTCTCTCGGAAAAACCGAAACTGCTGCACCATACACAACCTGGTTCACAGCGAGCAGAGTGGAATCCTCCTGGATCTGTGTAAGGAGATCTTCATTGACCGTGTCAAGTTGTTGTTGGGAGTAAGTTATCTTTTTAGATATACTTACTTGCCGTCCTATAAAGGGATTGTTGTTATCCAAGGAGGAACGGCGTCGCTCTTGGTGTAATTGCGCCGGAAAGGAAAGTCTATTAGACTGCCTTCTATCCGGCACAAGCGATCGTCTGTTACGCCGGAGATGAGCGGCATAGTTACGCAGGTGTTTCGGCGTAAAATGTGCTAGCTCTGGATGCATGTCACTCCAAAGAGTGTGCATCCGGGCTATGTAACCGATCATCCCCGGCTCGCTGCGCTGGTAACACGCCAAGAGATCGACTCGCAGTTCCTCCGTCCACTTAAAGTTAGTCCTTAAAGCGCCAGTGTCATCATCATTTATCGGGTCCGGTGTGCTCCTCCCACCTGATAAATGGTCCTCATCCGAAAAGGACCGGTTGTGGGGAGCACTTCTGAGATTATGTCTTGTTGTAACTCAGAGTTTCAATGCAGTGGGTAGTTGGCCCACTGCACCTGTTACGTCGTTTGCCTACAGACCTGGTGTTCTGGTTTGCGTCTCCCGCGGTGCGCCACTTGGAGGCCACGTAACAAGCCCGCCACGTGGAGGCCACGTAACAATTATTATTATTATTATTGTTATGTTAATAAATGCTCAGGGGGGTTGTCCCCGGAGTCCGATTCTCCGAGGGCCCAGCCTGAGCTCCATCCATTACTGCTGGACCACTCCGCACAACAAGGCGGTTAGTGATCACAGCAGGCCAAAGTCATTTCCCTAAGTAGACGGAGGGAACCTAATATTACAGCCTTCTGCATCCTGACAGCCAAGAATTCAGCTTTTGATGAGCAAGCTGGAACTCTGGCAAGTGAGGATACAAAAGACTGTTTCATCCCTCCGAGGACGCCAACAATCAGGACGACGAGCTTGACACGGTAACCTGGGTAAAGTTTGCCAATTTCAAACAGGAGATCCTGATATATCTGTCTTTTGTGCTCTTCTTTGGCTGAGATGTTGTGTTCAGCCGGGGCCGAGAACTCAATGACATAAATGTCACGAGTAGCCTTGTCGAAGAGCACAATATCAGGTTTGTTGTGATCTATCCGCCGAGTTGTTGCAAACGGCATGTTCCAATAAATTTTGCAACTGTCATTCTCAACAACCTGGGGAATATCTCCTGGCAGATAAGGCAGCACTGGTGTCATATCAATACCGTAGTAATGACGAAGATAGTAGTACAGTACTCTCAGGGCAGCATTGTGACGCTGGATGTATGCACCTCTCGCCAGCACAGGACATGCTGACAAAATGTGCATGAGCGTCTCCGGGTGTTGTTTACACATCCTGCAGGTCGTGTCCGGGAGCTGCACCTGGAGCACCTTGCTACGGTATTCTAGAGTGTTAATGACACCATCTTGGCAGGCAAATATGAACCCTTCAGTCTCGGACATCAGGCCAGCTGACTTTAAGAAGGAAAACGTCAGCTGGGTGGACAAGCCATGATCACGCACGTGTTTGAAGTACACGCTGTGCATAGACTTGTCCATCAGTTCGCCTAGGAGTAGTTTTTCCTCGGCGTTCCTGATGACGCTCTTAAATTCTTCCTTTCGGAGTTCCATAAGAGCGTTTATTTCTCCAAGACCAAGGGTTCTTGCCGCATATATTGCTGCCTTATATAAGAACGACCCCTTATGCGCATTCTCATGTTTATGAACAATTTGCATAAGAAAGTCATCCTCATCTGCAGTGAAATTGACAACTTCGTGTGTTAAACCCAGGACTAAACGATCGTGAAGCCGCTCCAAGCTCTGCAAACCTCTCCCACCGATCGACCGGGAGAGGTATAATCTGGCGACTGATGAATTGGGGTGCATGCTCCGGTTCATGTTGATAGTCTTACGGGTTCTGATGTCGAGATCTCGCAGATCCTTTCGGGCCCATTTTAAGACACCGAAAGAGTATAGTAAGACTGGGACAGCGAGCGTGTTAGTAGCGGAGACTTTATTTTTACCGGAAAGTTCGGAGGACCAAATTTTCCGGAGTCTCCTAACATACTCGCTACGGAGAGTTGCTTGGACTTCGGAGACCGCATGCATGCGGTGCTCTTCCATTCCTAGATATCTATACAACTCTCCGGCGTCTAATTGTCTTAAAACGCTCCCATCTACCAACTCAACATCATCACCCGTAACAGAGCACTTACCCCTCGCCAAATGTACGACCGCACACTTGTCCAACCCAAAAGACATTCCGACATCCCGCGTGTACTCTGCTACGATGTTAAGAGCCGCCTGTAGATGATCTTCATCAGCACTATACAGCTTCAGGTCATCCATATAAAGCAGATGGGTAATCGAGTATTTTTGATCACCCGGAGGCCCCACAGAGTACCCACGAGTTTTACGGAGAGCAACAGATATAGGCAGCAGTGAGATGCAAAACAGCAGAGGGCTTAAGGAATCACCTTGGAAGACCCCTCGTTTGTACTCTACAACTCCGGTTATGTGCAATGCGTTTCCACTTCCAATGTGAAAACGCGTTCGCCAGAGCTGCATTGTACGCCGAATGCATTCCACTATTTCAGGATTGACCCCCAGGCATTTGAGGAGATATAAAATCAACTCATGAGGAGTTGAGTCAAATGCCTTGCGATAGTCGATCCAGGCCATTGACAGGTTGCGTTGATAGTAGATCGCATCATGTGTGACACATCGATCAACTATCAAGTTCTCTTTGCAACCTGACAGGCCTCTTTTGCTGCCACGCTGTTCATATATCTGTTGCCATACAGGTTCTATCTCCTGCAAAATACGGTTGTTTAAAATTTTTGTAAAAATTTTATATACCGCATTCAAGCAGGTGATAGGCCTGTAATTCTTTGGGTCAGACAAGTCACCTTTTTTTGGTATCAGTACGGTTCGCCCTTCCACGAGCCAGTCTGGAATCGGTTCGTCAGCTCTAATGTACGATGTAAATATACGGGCCAGATGGAGATGGGTAGAAGTAAACTTCTTCCACCAAAAGACATTTATGCCATCTGGTCCCGGGCAGCCCAATTTTTGCTGCCATTTAGAGCTGAACGAACTTCATTCACACTGACTGCAGGGCTCTCTTCATCAGCATTCTGTCTACGGTGTTCCCGACAGAACGCTTTAAAGTCGTCCAGAGCTGGAGTATTGGCGTTCACGTTTGGTTGATCTCCATACAACTCAGTCCAAAAAGCTTCCACCCGCTCAGGTGTTGGATAATTCCCGGTAACATCGGTCTTTGGTGTCAGAAAGCGTGAAGGGCTGGATCGAAACAACGAGTTGTCCACCAACCGCTTCAGCCTTTTCTCTAGTGACTTTTTGGCAGTCACTAGAGCCCGCAATTTATTGAGAGACTCTTCCTTGATGACAAGAAGAGTACTCTTATTCAGTGTGTGATGACGCCACCGAAGTTCAGCAGCAATGCGCCGAATTCGGGGCGTGTATGCTCTTTGAGTTGTTTCAAACTCAATCACACACTGAATGCGGGAGACCTGTTTCCGGGATCTGTCAATTTTGAGTCCAAGTTGTGAGATGCGCTGTCTCAACCTTGCCTCGATCGAGAGACAATGTCTCTCTCGGAAAAGCCGAAACTGCTGCTCCATACACAACCTGGCTCACAGTGAGCAGGGTGGAATCCTCCAGGATGTTTGCACGGAGATCTTCATTTACCGCTTCTAGCTGTTGTTGGGAGTAAGTTATCTTTTTAGATATACTTACTTGCCGTCCTATAAAGGGATTGTTGTCATCCAAGGAGGAACGGCGTCGCTCTTGGTGTAATTGCGCCGGAAAGGAAAGTCTATTAGACTGCCTTCTATCCGGCACAAGCGATCTTCTATTACGCCGAAGATAAGCGGCATAATTACGCAGGTGTTTAGGCGTAAAATGCTCTAGCTCCGGATGCATATCACTCCAAAGAGTGTGCATCCGGGCCATATAACCGCTCACCCCCGGCTCGCTACGTTGGTAGCACACCAAGAGGTCGACTCGTAGTTCCTCCGTCCACTTAAAGTAAGTCCTTAAAGCGCCAGGGTCGTCATCGTTCATCGGGTCCGGCGTGCTCCTCCCACCTGATGAATGGTCCTCATCCGAAAAGGACCGGTTGTGGGGAGCACTTCTGAGATTACGTCTTGTTGTAACTCAGTATTTCAATGCAGTGGGTAGTTGGCCCACTGCATCGGCTACGTCGTTCGCCTACAGACCTGGTGTTATGGTCTGCGTTTCCCGCGATGCGCCGCTTGGAGGCCACGTAGCAAGCACCGCTTATTATTATTATTATTATTATTATTATTATTATTATAATTTTTATTATTGTTTCGAGTCCATAGAAACTATTGTTCGAAAATGAGAGATTTTTATTGTTAATGCCCCCGCAATCCCTTTTGGGGTTAAAATTCAAGAAAGTCTATTCTCAGCTGAACTTCACATTATCCACAAAGATTCCTACTAAATTTGGAGACTGTAGAAGTTACAGTTTGGAAATTAAAATTTTAGATTTTAACACACCTACCCCCGCAATCCTTATAGGAAGTAGAATTTTTTGAAATCCGTTTTGAGATGATCTCCTCGTAAAAAATAAAAAATTCCTACCAAATTTACAGCTTTTAGAAGCTATATTTCAGAAATTAAGATTTTTTATTGTTAACCCACCGCCGCGATCCTTATTAGGGATGGTTCGTCGTAAAATCCACTCTTAGATCATTTCTGTATCACATATAGAAAAGAGAAAACTCCTACCAAATTTGGCGACAATAGGAGCTATAGCTTAGAAATTAAAAATTTTAATAGTTAACACCCACCCCCGCAAACCCCTGTAAGGTTAGCTATCGTAAAATTCATTCTTATATTATTTTTACATCTCTCTCAGAAATTTCCTACCTAATTTGGAGCCTATAGAGCTATAGTTTAAAATCGGGAATTTTTCATTATTAACGCCCCCGCAATCTTTTTCGGGGTGGGATATCGTAAAATTCGTTCATGAATTATTTCTACATCACATATAGAAGATAGCTACCACATTTAGAGCATGTAGGACCTATATCTTGGAAATTTAAAATTTTCATTGTTAACACCCACCTCCGCAATTCATATTGGGAATAGGTTGTCATAAAATCCACTTTTAGATCATTTCTACCTTACATATAGCAGATTATTACCAAATTTGGAGCATATAAGAGCTACACCTCAGAAATTTAAAATTTTCGTTGTTAACACCAACCCCCGCGTGAGCTATCGTAAAATTTGTTCATAAATTATTTTTACATCACTTAAAGAAGATTTCTACCAAATTTGGAGTCGATAGGAGCTATAGCTTGAAAATTGAAAGTTTTCATTGTTAATACCTATCCCCGCAACCCCCTGAATGGTGGAATATCGTGAAATTCGTTCATAAATTATTTTTACTTCACTTATAGAAAATCCCTACGAAATTTGGAGTCTGTAAGAGCTATATCTTGAAAATTAAAAATTTTCATTGTTAATTCCCACCCCCGCAACCCCCTGTAGGGGTTAGATATTGTAAAATTCATTCATAGATTATTTCTACATCTCTTATAAAAAATTTCTACCAAATTTGGAGTCGATAGGAGCCATAGTTTAAAAACGGGAATTTTTCATTGTTAACGCCCCTGCAAATCCCTTTGTGGGTGGAATTTCTTAAAATCCGTTCTTAGCTGACCTCTACATGGCAAAAGTAATATTCCTACAAAATTTCAAGTTTCTAGGTCCGATGGTTGTCGAGATATCGCGATGAGTCAATCTATCTATAGAACAGCTCCTATATATACATATAGATTAACTAGCAGTTACCCGCCCGCTCCACTGGGCACTTAGAGCATTGTATTTAGAATTTAATAGAATTGTATTTTTAGATCTAGACTTGAAATTAAATTCGAATATTGTTTTGACTTGCACAGATTCCAAATTCCATCGGATTGGCCCGTACCATTTATCCATGTGATTATTCTAGTTAATACTGATTGTAACTTTCAATGTGCAATCACTATAACATTCTCGTGGCTTTCTTCCAAAAATGAATAATAATTAGCATAAAGAAAAAAATTTGAAATAAGCATTGAAAGTTTCAGTTAAAGTGATCGCAGGTCTCATAAGTGAAGTTGAAATCGGCCTAACTTAAAGTGCAAAGAATTTTGCTGTTATCTATGATTCTATCAAATTTTATATCTGTAGGAACAGTATTTGAAGAATGTAAATTTTTTTACAACTATTACTCCCGCACTCCTATGTTGGGGAGGAATTGTGTAAGATCCCATTTGAGATGATTTCTACATTATAAATAAACGGTTCCAACAAAACGTTGAGTCCATAGAAACTATTGTTTGAAAATGAGAGATTTATATTGTTCACGCCCCCGCAATCCCTTTTGGGGTTAGAATTCGATAAATTCCATTCTCAGCTGAACTTGACATTATACACGAAAATTCCTACTAAAGTTGGAGTCTGTAGAAATTACAGTTTGGAAATTAAAATTTTAGATTTTAACATCCACCCCCGCAATCCCTATCGAAAGTAGAATTTTTTGAAATCCGTTTTAAGATGATCTCCTCATGACAAATAAAAGATTCCTACTAAATTTAAAGCTTTTAGAAGCTATGTTTTGGAACTTAAGATTTTTTATTGTTAACACTCATCCCCGCAGTCCTTGTTGGGGGTGGTTTCTCGTAAAATCCGCTCGTAGATTATTTCTATGTCATATATAGAAGGTTCCTACCAAATTTGGAGTCTATAAGAGGTATGTATTACAAACGGGAATTTTTTATTGTAAACGCCCTCATAATCTTTTTTAGGGTGGGATATAGTAAAATTCGTTCATGAATTATTTCCACATCACATATAGAAGATTCGTACCAAATTTAGAGCATGTAGGCCCTATAGCTTGGAAATTTAAAATTTTCATTGTTAACACCCACCCCCGAAATCCATATTGGGAATAGGTTGTCATAAAATCCGCTCTTAGATCATTGATACCTCGCATATAGCAGATTCTTACTAAATTTGGAGCATACAGGAGCTACACCTTAGAAATTCAAAATTTTATTGTTAATACCCACCCCCGCAACCCCCTGTGGGGTGGGATATCGTAGAATTCGTTCATAAATTATTTTTACATCACTTACAGAAAATTCCTACCAAATTTGGAGTCGATGGGAGCTATAGCTTGAAAATTAAAAATTTTCATTGTTAACAGCCACCCCCGCAACCATTTATAGGGGTGAAATATCGTAAAATTCGTTCATAGATTATTTCTACATCTCTTACAGAAGATTCCTACCAAATTTGGAGTCGATAGGAGCTATAGTTTAAAAACGGGAATTTTTCATTGTTAACGCCCCCGCAAACCCCTTTGGATGAGGAATTTCTTAAAATCCGTTCTTAGCTGACCTCTACATAGTAAAAGTAATATTCCTACCAAATTTCAAGTCTTTAGGTCTTATAGTTCCAGAGATATCGTGATGAGTGAGTATAGACGTGGAAATCTCTTATATATATACTAGCTGTTACCCGCCCGCTCCGCTGGGCGCTTTATAGAATTGTATTTTTAGATCTAGATTTGAAATTTAATTGGAAGATTGTTTTGACTTGCACAGATTCCAAATTCCATCAAATTGGTCTGTATATTTTGTCCACATGATTATTCTAGCTAAAATTCATTGTAACTTTCAATGTGCAATCAATATATGCAATCACTATAACATTTCCGTGGCTTTCTTCCAAAAATGAATATTAATTCATTTCAGCAAAAAAAAATGTATGTAAAATTCTTAGTCGACTTTTTTGCCGCTGCCAAAGAGACGATTGTTGTTAGAAAATATCACTATTAAGAAAGAAGAATATTTAAATCCGTTGACCTTGGAGGCCATCCCGGTATTTGCCTGTTTCTCTTCAGATTCTATCAAATTTTATATTTGTAGGAACTGTATTTAAAGAATATGAATTTTTTGACAATTATTACTCCCGCACTTCTATGTGGGGGAGGAATTTCGTAAGATCCTATTCGAGATAATTTCTACATTATAAATAAAAGATTTCAACAAAACTTCGAGTCTATTAAAACTATCGATTGGAAATGAGAAATTTTCATTGTTAACGCCCCCACCATCCCTTTTGGGATTAGAATTCGAGAAAATCCATTCTTAGCTGAACTTGACATCGTACACGAAGATTCCTACCAAATTTAGAATCTGCAGGAGTTACAGTTTGGAAATTAAAATTTTAGATTTTAACACCCACCCCCGCAATCCCTATCGGAAGTAAAATTTTTTGAGATCCGTTTTGAGATGATCTCATGACAAATGAAAGATTCCTACCTAATTTCAAGTTTGTAGAAGTTACAGTTTGGAAATGGAAATTTGAAATTCTAACACCCACCCCCGCAATCCTTGTCGGAAGTAGAATTTATTGAAATCCGTTTTGAGATGATCTCTACATGACAAATAAAAGATTCCTACCAAATTTACGCCTTTTAGAAGCTATATTTTGGAAATTAAGATTTTTTTTTGACAACACCCACCCCCGCAATCCTTATTGGGGGTGATTCGTCGTAAAATCCGCTCTTAGATTATTTCTACATCATATAGAAGATTTTTACCAAATTTGAAGTCTATAAGAGCTATAGCTTGGAAGTTAAAAATTTTAATTGTTAACATCCACCCCCGCAAACTCCTGTGAGGTATCTTAAAATTCGTTCGTATATTATTTCTACATCTCTTAGAGAAAATTCCTACCTAATTGGAGTCTGTAGGAGCTATAGCTTGAAAATTAAAAATTGTCATTGTTTATACCCACCCCCACAATCTGTATTGGGAGTAGGCTGTCATTAAATCCACTCTTGAATCATTTATACATCACATAGAGCAGATTCTTACCAAATTTGGAGCCTATAGAAGCTACAGCTCGGAAATTTAAAATTTTCATTATTAACACCCACCCCCGCAACCCCTTGTGGAGTAGGATATCGTTAAATTCGTTTATAAATTATTTTTACATCACTTACAAAAAATTCATACAAAATTCGGATTCTTTATGAGCTATAGCTCGGAAATTTTAAATTTTCATTGTCAACGCCCACCCCCGCAATCCATATTGGGAGTAGATTGTCATAAAATCCGCTCTTAGATCATTTCTACATCACATATAGGAGATTCCTGCCAAATTTGGAGTCAATAGGAGCTATAGTTTAAAAATGGGAATTTTCCATTGTCAACGCCCCCGCAACCCCCCTTGAAGGTAGAATTTCGTAAAATCCGTTCTTAGCTGACCTTTTCACGGCGAAAGGAATATTCCTACCAAATTTCAAGTCTCTACGCTT
Organism: Cotesia glomerata; assembly: GCF_020080835.1. Taxonomy (NCBI): domain Eukaryota; kingdom Metazoa; phylum Arthropoda; class Insecta; order Hymenoptera; family Braconidae; genus Cotesia; species Cotesia glomerata. The sequence goes on along the minus strand of NC_058159.1, from coordinate 18,543,257 downwards.
TATGGTTTTAGAGATATCGTGATGAGTCAATATATAGGTGGAAATCTCTTATATATATATAGATAGATAGATAAAAAAATTTCGAATGGTACTATATCAACATTTTTGCGACGTTTATGGTATCTGACAGAAAAACTTGCTGCTAAAATTGATTATTTTGATTTTTAACTTTCCGTTAAGAAAATTGAAAATTTTCAAAAATCGGGAAGTTATTGATTTTATCCCGTTTTTCGAAAATCGAGTTTTCATCAGATCTCGACGTTTTGAGGTTCTAGGAAGCTTCCCTGACTATTCCCGCGATGGTGTCTGTATGTCTGTATGTATGTGTGTGTGTGTGTTTTTTTTTTTTTTTTTTTTTTTTTTTATAGAGGAGGTAAAATACATTTACGTATGCCAGGACTTGGTGTTCGTGCCAGGACTAGGTGTTGGTGCTTGGTTATGTCGGACTCAGAAGTCAATATTATTTTGCAACAATACCGACTAAACATCCTTCTCTCTCCTTTTCCCATAAATGTTACAGGAAAGACTGGATCGGGGCCGCGTTAGCATTACTTCGATCCAGTCCATGTTGTGTCTCACGACACCTACTTCTTGTTACTACTGGTTTCTAATCTCTTTCTGCGATTTTTTCTTTTAAAAGGCGCTGCGCGTAGGCTGCGACAGCTGACCAGTTTTCTTTTTTTTGTGATCATGCAGGTTACCAAGCTCTCAGGGGAAAGCGTTGTGCCTATTGTTTCTTCGGTGCTGATTCTGTCGTCCTTCCACCGATCACACTCCAAAAATGTGTGCTCGGCGTTGTCAATTTTGTCTGGGCAGTATTTGCACGTTGGTGTGCTGTGCAAACCCATCTTGAAATGATAGGCATTGAACTGCCCATATCCCGTCAATAGCTGGGTCAGGAAGAAGTCCGTGTCCCCGTGCTTTCTCATAGTCAGAACGACCATCTCGGTTTTGTGCTTGGCGAGTTTCAGGTGGTGTTTATCGAGCCAAGTCTCGACGGCATCAATGGTTTCCCGAACTAGTAGTTCAGCCTCCTCTACGCTGTCTACTATTATCGTGGCCGCGACGTCGTCTGCAAAGCCCGTTAGCTCTACTTGCTTTGGTAACGGGATCTTAAGAAGTTCGTCATAGTCCGCGTTCCATAAATCGGGCCCCATTATTGAGCCTTGCGGCACGCCAGCCGTTATGGCGTATTCTTGTGGTCCTTCTGTAGTTTCCGTTATTAGCTTTCTTTCTTCAAGGTAGTTGTCGATTAGTGCCAAATCCTCTGGCTTTGCGTCAAATTTGTGTTCCAGAGCGTCTAGGATATCTCCCCAATTCGCGCTGTTAAATGCGTTTTTGACATCTAGCGTGAGGAAAATGCATACTTTACGAGCTTTGAGGCTACCAGTCTATGCTTCTCTCGCTGTCCCTACGACTTTCTGGATCGCGCCGACTGTTGAACGTCCTTTCCGGAAGCCATGTTGGTTTGCGGAAAAGCCTCCAGCACGATCGATGTCGTTTCGTAGTCTTCCCTGTATAAGCTTTTCGAGCAATTTCCCAGCAATGTCCAGCATGCAAAGTGGTCTGAACGACGAGGGTGTTACAGGGCCACCTTTGCATTTATCTAGCAGAACCAATCTCTGCCGCTTCCAGACCGCGGGAAACGTGCCAGTTGCCAAGCATGCGTTGTAGGTGTTCAGGAGTATGTCTGGGTATTCCAGGGCTACATTCTTGATCACCGATGCTGGGATGCCATCAGGGCCGGATGCCTTTCCTGTCTTGAGGGTCTTCGCTGCATCCTGTAACTCCTTGGTTGTAAAAAATGTTACACTGTTTTCCACATAATGTCTTCTTTCCCTTGGTTGGTGTTTGGGGAAGAGCTCCGCTACGATGCTGCTCATTAAAGCAGGTGGTTTCGGCGCTTCTGGTGAAGCCTTTCCAAGTCGTTTGGTGACAATGTGGCAGGCTTTACCCCAGATGTCTTTATCAAGGTCGTTACAGATCTCTTGCCACAATTTCACTTTGCTTGCTTTGATTGCCCGGTTTAGGTTCTTTTTGGCCTGCTTAGACTCACTCGAAAGTAGATCTTGATTGGGGGAGCGTTTCGCAGCTCTCATTGCTAGCCGACGTAGTTTGTGGAATTTTTCCGGAGTTCGGCTATGTTTGGTGACCACCAGTACGCCGGCCTGTAGAAACTCTGATTTTTCAGCCACGGCATAGAAGCGTCACATGCGGCAGCAATCTCCTTCATCGTGTTTATCACTGCCTTTTCCGTCTCGCTGCAGGTATCCCAAGTCGGGTTGTTCTGAAAAATAGACCAGCTTCGTGCAAGTGAAGCTCGCAGTGCCTCGGAATCAGGCCTCCTGGCATTCCAGTTCCGCTTAGAAAGGTCGCGTTGTGAAACCGGAGCAGATGCCAATCCAACGTTGAATGTCACGAACTGGTGATCACTTCCACTGTATTCTTAGGATACAGTCCAGTCTTCGATCATGTTGGTAGTTCTTGGAGTCGCCAACGAAATGTCGAGGATGGATTCTTGGTACCCTTGCCTTCTAAAGGTCGTGGTGCTCCCGGTGTTCAGCACTATGAGGTCGAGTCTCGCCGCGAAGTCAGCGATCTCGTTATCTCTGGTATCGGAGAAAGCAGCGCCCCAATCAGCTGTTTTAGCGTTGAAGTCTCCGGCTACGATGACTTCGCCGTCGAACTTAGTGACCGCATCTTCTATATTTGCCAGTTTCTGTCGGAACACACTAATTCCTTCGTTAGGTGAGAGACAGACGCTCATGAAGTAGGTTGTGGGGGTTTGAATCCAGACAAAACCTGCTCCACTTCCGCTGTTGTTGACAGTAACGTTCTTTGTGTTCACAATCCAAATTGCTGCCGTGCCAGTTTCGTCTGCGAACCATGTTTTACCTTCGATGTTTAGATATTGCTCGCAGATAAAGCAGACGTCGATTTTATCTTCTCAAACACGCTGGCTCAGCAGGTTTTGCGCCAAGGCGCACCTATTCAGGTTGCCTTGTAGTATGCGTGTCATTTCTGCCCTCTGGTGGCTTCTGCAAGTGCTGTGCGGAATGTCTTGCAAGCTCCAGTGCCAGAAATATGGCATAAACAATCCTGGGCATCTTTTTCCAGGACATCTTTTTCCATCTTTGCAGTAGCTGACTTTACTGCATCGGTGAAAGCCTTGCTGTCTTCGGTCTTTCGAGACATTTCAAGGAGAACGCCTTCATGTTTCGTCTTTTTAAAAGACTTTATGTCTACGCCCGTCTCGACAGGGCTTGTGTGTGTGTGTGTGTGTGTGTTTTTTTTTTTTTTTTTTTTTTTTTTTTCCAGAGGGGGGAATCCTTTTTGCGGATTCCAGGCATAGCTGTTTTGCCTGGATATGTGAAGACTCGACGCAGCGTCATACTAAAACTCGACGCCAACGCCCCTACTCACTAAACCCTAAACCCCTTTTCTTCTTTCCTCTAATTCCACATGGGAACCGCCGTCAGGCATTACTTCGTGAGGGTAGGAACTAGCTACTGATCTTCCTTCTGATGGCTAAGGTGTTAACTACCTTCCTTCTATCTTCTGATATTTGCTCTTCTTCTTTTGGTGGAACGCAAGTCTTTGAGGACTTCTGTTGCAAACGTGTTGGTAGCGTTCCAGGCAGCTTCTGATGACAACATTGCTTCCACTAGTGAATCTGGTTGCATTCTCTGGTTCAGGATCCTCTCCAACTCTTTACGCTATGGATCGAAACGAGGACATACAAAGAAGACGTGCTCCACATCTTCAGCAATTCCTGGGCAGGACGGGCACTCCGAAGAGTCATCGTGCTTAAAGCGGTGCAAAAACTCTCGAAAACACCCGTGTCCCGACAACATCTGCGTAAGATAGTAATTGACCTCGCCGTGATTCCGGTTAAGCCAAATGTCGATCCGAGGTATGAGGCGGTGCGTCCACCTATCCTTCTCTGCAGCATCCCATTGTAGTCGCAATCGGCCTATGCTCTTCTGCCGTTCTTCAATTCTAAGTTCTTCAGGGCTCAGTGCAGTTGACCTTTTTGTTGAGAGCTAAGTTGACAGCTACGTCATCTGCATATGCTACAAGTTTGACTCCCGTAGGCAATGCTATTCTCAGGAGGCCATCATACATGATGTTCCATAGCAGAGGGCCTAAAACTGATCCCTGTGGCACTCCTCCGGTGATTTCGTACACTTCCGTACCGTTCTTCGTGTCATATTTCAGGACCCTATTCATGAAGTAGCTCGCTACCATTCTGCGAAGGTATCCTGGTACGTTTTTTTCTTCTAGAGCCCGCATAACGCAGTCCCAGTTAGCGGAGTTGAAGGCATTATTGATGTCCAGAGTAGTCACCAAGCAGTATTTCTTCTTTCCACCCTTCCATCTCGTTCCGGCGATTGCATCCTTGGTTGTATCAACAACCAATTTGATCGTATTCAGAGTTGACCGTCCTTTTCGGAAACCAAACTGGTTCTCTGCCAGGAGTGGATCGACTACAGCCTCTATTCTCTGATGAATTATGCGCTCGAATATCTTGCCGGCCGTGTCTAACATGCAGAGTGGTCGGTAGGATGACGGTTCTTCCGGCGGCTTTTTCCCCTTTGGAAGTAACACTAGCCGTTGCTGTTTCCATTTCTAGAGAAAAGTCCCTTCCTTCAGGCATGTATTGTACCCGTACTGAAAAAAAATATATGCCGCATATACGGGAGCAAAAAAAAAGTATGTGGCGTATATATTTTATATGTGCGACGTATATGTATTTTTGTCAGCATATATGCGAATATATATTTTTTCAGTGTGGGTAAACGTTCAGGAATAATGACGGTGCTGCCCTAAGGATTGATTTCAGGGCAATATTAGGGATTCCGTCCAATCCCGGCGCCTTATTATTCCCTACTCGATTGCCTGCCTCTATCAACTCGTCCAATGTGATAGTTGGGATGTCTTCAGGGTTGAGCTGCTCCAACTTGTAGGTGAATACTGGCTGTTGGGGAAACAGCGCAGTAACAATCTTCTCTAGGAGCTGTGGACACGTAGGTGATGGCATTGGCTGGCATTTTAGGTGGGTCATAACCACCTTATACGGTCTACCTCATGGATCTTTCTCTACTTCTGCGACCAGTTCCTTCCAGCAGCGTCTTTTGCTTTCTTTGATGGCTCTGTTCAATTCTCGACGGGCCTTTTCATACTCTGCCAACAGCTCTGCGGAGTTAGGTCGTCTGTAGCCACGCTGAGACTTTTTTCTTTTTTTAAGACACTCTGAACGTAGAATGCTAATGTGATCGTTTCACCAGTGCACCGAAGGTCTTGAATTCATGCCACGTTTCCGGGACATACTGGCGTCGCAAGCCTGGGTGACTCTTCTCATTAGGTCCTTGGTCTTCTCTTCATCAGTTTATACGATGATCGAATCGCGCTCTAGGGCTACTACTGAAGCAGTGAGGTCGAGAGATTTAACTTTCCACCCGACCGCGCTGGCATTATTGTTGACTCTTGTTAGATTCTGGCCAGTTGATATTTCCCATAGTATCGCACTATGGTCGCTGGCTGTGTAGATGTTCAAGACTTTCCAAGAAAAACCTCTTCGAGCTAAGCAACTGCTGACAAATGTGAGGTCGACAATTGAGTTTGCCTCTCCCTTAGTATACGTTGGCGGGTCACCGGTGTTAAGAAGAATCACGTCCAGTGTGGCCATTGCCTCGAGAAGTGCTTTTTCACGTGTATTAGTGAACTTGCTGCCCCAGTCTGCTGCCCAGGAATTGAAGTCACCAGCTATTGCCACGGGAAAGTGTTTTCTTGCGTCCTCAGTTAGCCGATCAAGGAAGTCTTCAAACTGTTCATTAGAGAGACTAGGTGGTGCATAGAAACTGTAGTAGCGGAGGCCATCTATCCATGCTACTACGAAGCCGGCTTCTTTATTGTTGACTGTTCTCTGAAAAGGACATTTACTGCAGGATCAGATGATGGCTTTGTTAGTGCTGTCAGATTCCCAGGGTTGGTTACTCAGGTGTCTATAAGGCTCACTTATAAGTGCTACGTCTGCCTCTCATTCGCGCACAGTTTGCATGAGCAGGTCATGCGCAGCCTTACAATGATTGAGGTTGACCTTTAATATCTTCATGTTCTTGGCTTCGTTATCTTCTGGAGCGCTTTTTGGAAGCCGGGGCATCTGTTCATGCCTGCATGGTGAGCCGTCTTTTCTACGCCGTGCCGTTCAACGCACAGTGCACATTTAGCTGGATTTTTACAATCAGCAATTTAGTGTCCTTCTTTTCCGCACCTTATGCAGTGCTTAGACTGGTCGACTTCGCTTTTGCACTGAGATCCGAAGTGCTCAAAGTGCCAGCATTTGAAGCATTGTATGGGTCTCTTCGTTGCTCTCATTCAGCAATTGACCCAGCCGATCCTTATTTTGCAGTTTTCCTCTAGTAACTTTTGTGCTGCAGCTGCTGGTAGTGACACTGTGGCTGTCTGCGTACCCCTAAAGGCTTTACGGATCTTGATTGCCTCTAGTGGGATTTCACAACTTTCTCCAGCTTCCCTCTTTAGAGCGGTCTGAATATGCTCTTTCGTCGTGTCGTCATCGACATCTCGGATCTCGATGGTCTCCTGTGGCCCTTTGCAGATCACTTTGGCCTCCTCCTTAAGGATGTCTGCGATCGTCTATTCGAGGGCTTGGCCTTTGTCAGTGCTCTTCCTCGAAATCGTAATCAACAAGTCGCCACTTCTGGTCTTGTTGATCTTATCCACAGTTGAACGAACCTGCTCATCTGGGACGTCCTGCTTTATGTGACGCAGAATCTCGACATACTTTGTTTTCTCGGTCAGGTGGATGATGCGTCGGGTCTGATCCATTTGCGTGGTTTTTTCCGCTTAGGCTCTGGCCTAGGCTCCTTCGGTGGCTGCTTTGAGAGTTGCTCTCTACACGGAAAGAACAATAACCCACTGTACATCCTCGAATAGTATACTCCGTGGTATTTGTAGTGAAAAAAAATTTCAGACTATAGTCAATATCCTTCAAAGTATACTAAATTATTTATGGACTGTACTCAGTGAAGTCTTCGATTTAATCGATTAATTTTTCTGGTTATATCGCGTAAAACTTCACGGGATATAATCTGAAAAATTATTTCGTGTAAATTAAATTATACTCGGTTGAAATTTGGATTATGCCCACGGTCACTCCGCCATTTTTTTTTCTAGGGTCTGCGCGTAAAGTGCTGTTTATAATTTGTGAGTTATAGTCAATCAGAATATTGGACATTAATTAAAATATAATCAGTGAATTATATAAGTGTGTGACTATTTATATATTTTGATATGTAAAAATATTTTTTTCTTAGCCTAACATTTTTAAGTTCGAAAAGTCTAAGAAAAGAAAAAAAAATTTTTTACCCCAAATTATCGGAAAAATTGTGCTTTAATGCTCCTTAAATGTTTTTGATGTATGTAATAATTATTTAAAACAATATTTGACTAACCTAATATTTAAAATACATAATAGATATGATAATGCTAAGTGCGCAGGCGCTAGAAAAAAAATTAGCGAAGTCACCGTGGGCATAATCCAAATTTCAACAGAGTATAATTTAATTTACACGAAATAATTTTTCAGATTATATCCCATGAAGTTCTACGCGATATAACCAGAAAAATTAATCGATTAAATCGGAGACTTCACTGAGTACAGTCCAAAAATATTTTAGTATACTTTGAAGGATATTGACTATAGTCTGAAATTTTTTTTCACTACAAATACCACGGAGTATACTATACGAGGATGTACAGTGGGTTATTGTTCTTTCCGTGTAGCTAGCTTCCTCTCCTTCTTAGATTGTAATTCTTCCCAATCAGTCGCCTTCTTAGGTTCGTCGCCCTGCCCTGCCAGTCGTTGCAGAGGGCTTTTTTTTAAGTCCTTTTTCTTTGTGACTTTGTCGGTCGGCTCTGGCGAATTTCGGTCCTTTCTCTTTCCAGGCCTTGTGTCAGTTTCACCCTTGTCCATTGCTTCTTCCGTCTCAACTTCAGTTTGAATGCGTCGTCGTGATGAATGCCATTTCTCGTCCAGTTTCTTGAATCGCCCAAGAGCATTGACTACACCGGTTGTCTTGGTCTTTATCTCCTTGTGGATATTGACCTTTGTTTGGACAAACTCTTGCAGCTCAATGGTCAGCTTTTCAAGGCGTTCCAGCGCTTGCGTTCTCTTCATTTCAGCGCTTGCTTCAATCGCTGTTTGTTGGGCATGAAGCCCGTTTCCGCTCTTGTTTGTTTCCTGTAAATAACTCATACTTTTTTGATTTACCAGTGCATCGTACGGAGTGAAGCGGGTTGTCATAACTAGGAACGGGTGTACCCTCGAAGATAGTACTCCTACCCCAGTTCCCTGAGGCTTAGCCGACACTTAGCCAGTCCCGGAATACACGGACGGACTAGACTCGCTCGGGGTGGTGAAGATTCCGATCGCTAACACTCACTGCGTACTTCCTGATCAAGGCCCGAAATGGCTGGCTCCTGATCCGCAACTGCAATTTACACCTCGGCAGAGCAAGCTCACATCAACCGTAGCCCGTCGGATATAATCGACACGGGTTCCGGACACTCCCAGTGAGTTACAGCAGGGAACGATCGTCTTGTTAGATCAGTTAGTGTGACCAACACATTAAAGGGGGAGTTTTGTCTACAGAAGCGTATTTTATTTGGCTCCTACCCTCTGTACCTCATCAACTAAGAGACCTAGTGTCATCCAAGGACAGCGAGCTTTCTCCCATCCGCTACGGGGAGACGCGCCTGGTAGCAGTTTCTCCTCTGCCGCAGGTGAGTGTGTTTGTATGTGTGTGTGTGTGTTGTATGTAAACCTCTCATAACTTTTGAACGGCTCGACCGATTTGATTGCGGTTGGTCTCATTCGAAAGGGTTTAACTGAACTTAGATTTTAAATACAAGTTGGACTGATTCGGATCGATAGATTTTATGAAATCTTAAAAAAACTGCGAAAAAAAAATTTTTCAAATGTGGTTTTTTTTAATTACTTTTAAACGGCTCGACCGATCAATTTCAAAAACTAATCAGCTCTTAACATAAAAAAACCACGTTGATCGCCACCAAGCCGATCAAAATCGGCTGATTCGTTCGTGAGTTATTGTTGACGAAAGAACTCGAAAAAAAGTGGTTTTTTCGAATTACACCGAAATTTTCGATCTGATAAATTTGTGTTTCGAAATATATCATAGAATTTGAAAAACTGCGTCGAATGCCGCCAACCGCGTGAAAATCGGTACATTCATTCAAAAGTTATTGCGATTTGAAAAATCAAAAAATAATGTTTTATGAAACTTCTATCAGACTTCGCCGAGCTCGGAGAGCTCAAAACTACACGAAAATTATATTTTTGAGCTCGAAGAGCTCAATAACGTAATAAGTGCAATTTTGAGCGCTTAATTACGAAAGTAGCGAGAAGTTGTAGGGATGGCCTTCAGGGTCAACCGTTTTCCTAATTTTTTGTTTAATTTTCATGACCAGTAAATATATGAATTTTTGACTATAAAAAATGGAACCAGGCATGATTTTGTAAAAATTTAATGCCCTTCAAGAATCCGCCGTCAAAAAATTTTTATCTTAAGCGGTTCAAAAGTTATATTATTTTTATTGAAAAAAGATTTTTTTACGTGTTATTTGAATGGGAAACTTTGAATGCTCACCGATACCTTTCAAAATTAAGCTAAAAATCCTGCTCTGCAGGGAAATTTTTTTTTCGATTTATAGGTTCATTTTAACCCGTAAATTCGATAGGTTGTTAGGTTGTTAGTTTTTTTGGCTCACCCTAATATATATATATATATATATATATATATATATTAGGGTGTGCCAAAAAAAGACGATATTTTTTTTTTTTCACTCTTAGCCCAAAATATGATAGGATATGTCTAAACAAAAATTCTGTCAAAAGGCCATCTCTTAATTTCAATTTTAAGAGCTCCTTCATCGAACTTTAAGTTTTCCCATATAAATAACATGGAAAGTACGGTCTTAAACAGTATTTCACCCTGCAAGCTGTGAAGAAAATTTTTTTTGATAAAATGAATGATTGGACCTTTTTAAGCATTAAATTTCTGAGAAAAAATTTCATTGAGTCATAAATCAATCGTCATTATTTAAGTTTTTACGGATCTTTGAAATTTGAATTTTTGAAAATTTTACGTTTTTGCATTTAACAGCCAAACTATTGGAGATAGAAAAAAAAAATTAAATAGCAATTTTGTAGTTCGTTTGATGCTCTATAACAAAGTTCTTAACAATTTTTTGTATAATCAATAACAAAAAGCTACAGACCTACAAAGTTTTGTTTTTATTATTTTTCACTTTTTTCAATTGAACTATCGATGATATAGAACAAAAAAATTTAGTATAAATTTTTTAGTATATCAAATTTGCAACAAAATTGTATAGGTGAGATTTTTCGTATTATTGATGGTTAAAAGTTACAGGCTCAACAAATTCTATTTTTATGATTTTTCATCTATATCATGTAGTATATCAATAATATATATAAAAAATTAATAATAAATATAAAGTACATTCAATTTTTTACAAATTTATGCTTGGTAAACTTTATATACTGTCTGCAGTTCAATATCGTTACAATATTATTGTTACTTCAGTAATGTTTTGCGTTAAAGAAATATTCAATGAATACAAATTGAGTGATTATCGAGACAAATGGTTAATTTTTTTAATCAGCAAGATTGAGATTCCTAGATCAAAAATTGTTTACTAAATTCCAGTAAGAATCAGAAAAACTACAATAAGAATTTGTGAAATAGAACCCTCCTTCAAGTTGATTACTATGACTAGATTATTATAATTTTGGTTCATGATAAAATTTACACGATTAGATTAAATAATGATGATAATAAATTTATAATCACTTAATAATGACTTCTTCAGCGAAGAAATGAAATTGATGAAAAGATTTATCAAATTAACTTTTTATTGCAACATTGCTAATTAAAATAAATTTTTTCTCTCAGTGTAGATTATAAAAAATAGAACAAAAAAACACCTATCTCATGTACCTGCTAGATCAATCTCGTTAATGTCTGAGGTTGTTTCTGTACTTTCCACTTGAACAACATTCAAGTTATTATCTAGGCAAATAGTTGCTGTACTTAGCACTTCTTGAACATCGGTAGCGTTTTTTAACAACTGGCTAGTTTTACAGATGTGCCGACTATCAATCAGAATTCTTTTTTGAGGAGAATTCAGAATCTGTAAAGCATTCTGCGGTGCAATATCAAATAACCGATCAAGAGAATCTCTGAAATTTTTTTCAACTAATAGTTGAGCTGGAGATCTTTTTCGAGCTTTATTCACTTGAGTTATTTGCCAATCTTTGTACAATTTTTCAATTTTTACGATTGTATTATGTGAGTTGTTTGCAGGCAATGAAAACTTATTCCACACCTTACTAACCTCAAAAGAACAAGTTTAGCACTTTCGTGGATAATTCGTTTTCTGTTCTATGTTTGTAGAAAACAAACATAAAACGTCACGATTCATCGGTAATTTTAAATTATTTAAATTTTTCGATTCGAAGCCAACTAAGTTGATGTATTTTCTTTGATTAGTTTTACTAGACATTGTTTTTTTTTCCAAAAAGTATAATTGTTGTTATTACATAAATAACTCTTAAAAAACCAACCTCAATTGAAGACTAATTAAAACGAAAGACAATAGAATTCACTAATTGGCGTTCTCCCGGGGAAAATTTATCAATTAAGCGGTAAAACAATAAATGCTTAGAGGGCGTTAAATGCGAATTCCTTAGGATAATTTGAATTTAAATTTGAATATTGGCAGCAATAACAACTTCATTTTTATAGAAAACACATAGTTCAATGCAAATATTAAGGGGGGAAATACGTGTAGAGGCTTGAAAAAATTCAAAATTTTTTTTTTCATAAATCGCTTGTAAAACTATTGAAAAATATACAGTTAAAATTTCAGGTCAAAATTATTATTCGTTCAAAAGTTACAAGCGATTTAGTAAGTGCGCTCGGTACAGCGCCCGAGAACATAATAACCTGAACGGAGCGGTCGGTTAGGGTCGAGTAGGTAGTCATTCATATACTTCCAAGTTGACAGAAGTTTTAATAAAAAAATTAAGCACTTACTATGGACTAGCAATTAGGAGAAATGTAAATAGCGTTGAAGACATGAAAAATGAGATATTGGCAACTTATTTCCATATGATATCAACAGATGATAATCCACAACATGACAAATGTCCAAAGGGTGTAGATAGCTGGTGTAAGTGGAACGAAGCTAAAGCTCTGGGGACAGAACCTCCAAAACATCCGACACCTTTGCATCCTGACGTTCAAAAAGCGATTTTTCCAATTTATCAGGATTTATCCCGGGTAGATTTATTGGAGAGATGTTTAGGAGGCCATACTCAAAATGCTAATGAAAGTTTTAATTCAACTATTTGGCGTATGGCCCCTAAACATTTGCATAGTGGTTTAAAAACTATTGAAATTGCTGCATACTTGGCTGCTTGCTTATTCAATGAAGGCAGTTCAAGTATTTTATTAGTCATGAACGAGTTCGGTCTCATCGTTGGGAACAATAGCTTCAATCACGCACAACAATCCGACAGTCAGCGCGTAACCCGTCAGAATCGACGCAGCTCCTTGGACAGTAAAGAAGCCCGAAAAGCACGAAAAGAAAAGCTACAAGCTCAAAATGAAGCATATGAAGCTGAAGAAGGCTTACAATATGGTGCTGGAATAGCTGATTAATTGGTAAGTTGTTTCAATTCGTTTAATACAACTTTATATTAACCTTTTGGCACCGTGGCTTTATTTACCAGTAACAATTTATCGAAACAAAAATTTTTCATAAAAATTTATCATACAAAAATTTCTCACATGCAAAAAATTCTCACTCAAAAATTTCTTGATTAAAAAAATTCTCACAGAGCAAAAAATTATCATTTAAAAGTTTCTCAAATATTTTATTTTCACTTTATCATTAAAAATTCATAATTAAATAAATATTAATTTTAATAATAATTAATAATACCAAATAAATTTTGACAATGAGAAATATTGCCTTTGTGAAAATATCGAACAAGAAATTATTGCTGATAATTTATGTCGCGAGAAATTATTGCATGAGAAAAAAGAGACGGTCACCTTAACTTTTTTCATCACTTATTTTTTAAACGCGTTTTTCTCGAAACTAGTTTTTTCGAACTAGTGTACACTCTAGCTTAAAAAGTTTTTAACCAATCATCTTCAAATTTAGTATATTATTTCTTTACATAATTGTGCTGAATATGAACCTCAATCAGAAGCAATTTTTTCATTTTAACTAATTTTTTTATACTAAACAATAAACAAAAAGGTAAAAACATGACTTACTTTCACAGCCGACAAAAAAATGAAAATTTTTTTTTTTTTCTTTAAATTGAGGTTCATATAGAAGATACATGTCTAAAAAAAGTTATAATTTTGATGCATTGATTTCAGATAAAAATTATGGCCTCCATGATGTACACCAGTTGCGAAGTCGGACGACAACCTACGAGATGTATCAGCTGATATCTTTACTACTTTTTAAGTTTTATTCTTGTAAATGTAAATTTTTACTCTTCAATATATGTATAAAATAACCCAAAAGTTTGAATAAATAATATTAATTTTTTATACCTTTAAATAATTGATTAAAATCTGCTCGAAAACGGCCATCTACACGTATTTCCCCCCTTAATATTTATAGAAACATAAACATAAAATATTGAGAATTTATTTTTGTGTAATAATTTTTCTGGGTTAAATTGCGATTAATTGATATTGAAAAGGAAACATATTTCTTTAGAGTCTAAATATATAATCAAAACTATAAAAAACTTTTTTATCTGTTTTATTTGCAAAGTAATTATAAATTTATTATCATCATTATTTAATCTAATCGTGTATATTTCATCATAAACCATAATTATAATAATCTAGTCATAGTAAACAACTTGAAGGAGGGTTCTATTTCACAAATTCTTATTGTAGTTCTTCTGATTCTTACTGGATTTTAGTAAACAATTTTTGATCTAGGAACTGCAGACAGTATATAAAGTTTACCAAGCATAAATTTGTAAAAAATTGAATGTACTTTATATTTATTATTAATTTTTATATATATTATTGATATACTACATGATATAGATGAAAAATCATAAAAATAGAATTTGTTGAGCCTGTAACTTTTAACCATCAATAATACGAAAAATCTCACCTATACAATTTTGTTGCAAATTTGATATACTAAAAATTTATACTAAATTTTTGTTCTATATCATCGATAGTTCAATTGAAAAAGTGAAAAATAATAAAAACAAAACTTTGTAGGTCTGTAGCTTTTTTGTTATTGATTATACAAAAAAATTGTTAAGAACTTTATTATAGAGCATCAAACGAACTACAAAATTGCTATTTAATTTTTTTTTTCTATCTCCAATAGTTTGGCTGTTAAATGCAAAAAACGTAAAATTTTCAAAAAATTCAAATTTCAAAGATCCGTAAAAACTTAAATAATGACGATTGATTTATGACTCAATGAAATTTTTTCTCAGAAATTTAATGCTTAAAAAGGTCCAATCATTCATTTTATCAAAAAAAATTTTCTTCACAGCTTGCAGGGTGAAATACTGTTTAAGACCGTACTTTCCATGTTATTTATATGGGAAAACTTAAAGTTCGATGAAGGAGCTCTTAAAATTGAAATTAAGAGATGGCCTTTTGACAGAATTTTTGTTTAGACATATCCTATCATATTTTGGGCTAAGAGTGAAAAAAAATATCGTCTTTTTTTGGCACACCTAATATATATATATATATATATATATATATATATATATATATATATATATATATATATATATATATATTAGAGTATTTCAAAAAAACAAACTATTTTTTTTTTTCGAAGAACTTTGAAAATTCTTCAGAGTATCCCTAATCGAAGACATTGTGAAAATCTCAGCCCTTAATATTAATGTATAGAGGTGGCTGTAATTAATTTTTTATTTCCATTTAAATAACATAGAAAAAAATTTTTTTTTACTTTTGAATTTTACTAGTCAACAACGAAGCATTTTATAGCTATGATCGATACATATTCTTGTAGGAAATTTAACGATCTACAAAAATTGTCTGAATGAATATATGCGTACGGAGAACCATTTCGGAGTTATCAGGCCTTAAACATCGCCTTTAACTGTTTAAAAAAATAATAATATTTATTTATAAATACGAAAAATCGACTTAAATCACTTAAATAAACAATATTATATATCAAAAAATTAAAATGATAAATTTATGATAAAATTTCATGAATTACGAAGTTATAATTTTTCACTATTTTTAAAAAATTTTTTGCTTTTTTAAAAATAAATTATAAACATGAAAAAGAAAATTATTTATTAATTGATAAAATTTATGAATTATCATATTTTTTAAATTGTCATGTACTGTTATTAACGAAATAGTTTTAAAAATTCTAGGTTATGTAATTTAACTCAGTACTATATAGTTGCATAGTACTTCAATTGAACAATCAATTTTTATTGAATTGTTAGTATGATTTTTATAGAAATGATAATACATTAATTATTTCCGCTTTCTGCTGTCACAAACCTGTCTCTTTCAGAGCTTTTTTATCTTACATTACTTCGTAGTAAAACAACGTAATTGTTAATGTTTTAAACTAAAATTAGTTTAATATTATATTTAATTTATTTATAATTATTTGTAATTGTGTTTATAAAATCTCATTGTTAAGCTTAAGATGGAGAAGCAAATTTATTTAATTGGTTATCAAATTACGAAGTATTTATTGAATTCTAACAATTGAATAAAATTATGTTTTTAAACGTTTTTTTTTTCAGTATTACCTTTTCTTAAATTGGTCAGTAATTATTTTGAATATTTTTAGTTATTCTTGAATACAAGTTAAATATTTAACATTTTTCTTTTTTATTTTTATAATATTAATTACAAATCCTGACTAACTTGAATGTCTCACACTTATTTTCTGTGCGTAACTTATACTGTGTCTGATATATTTTAAAATTTTTGGTTTTCTTTCAATCTCCGAGGATTCAAAAGTTAAACTTTTTATATTTTGCAGACGAAATTCAAAGTGATGAGAATAATACTGGATTATTCCAGCTTCAGACCATAAATTGAATACATTCTCAACCGTAATTAATGCACTTTTCTTAGTAGTCAAGCTTTGAGAACAATGATAATGAAAGAAAAGAGACATAACCTCTTTTAAGCTCGGCAGTTTGCTTCCTACAAATTTTGTAATTTGATAACCAATTAAATAAATTTGCTTCTCCATCTTAAGCTTAACAATGAGATTTTATAAACACAATTACAAATAATTATAAATAAATTAAATATAATATTAAACTAATTTTAGTTTAAAACATTAACAATTACGTTGTTTTACTACGAAGTAATGTAAGATAAAAAAGCTCTGAAAGAGACAGGTTTGTGACGGCAGAAAGTGGAAATAATTAATGTATTATCATTTCTATAAAAATCATACTAACAATTCAATAAAAATTGATTGTTCAATTGAAGTACTATGTAACTATATAGTACTGAGTTAAATTACATAACCTAGAATTTTTAAAACTATTTCGTTAATAACAGTACATGACAATTTAAAAAATATGATAATTCATAAATTTTATCAATTAATAAATAATTTTCTTTTTCATGTTTATAATTTATTTTTAAAAAGCAAAAATTTTTAAAAATAGTGAAAAATTATAACTTCGTAATTCATGAAATTTTATCATAAATTTATCATTTTAATTTTTGATATATAATATTGTTTATTTAAGTGATTTAAGTCGATTTTTCGTATTTATAAATAAATATTATTATTTTTAAACAGTTCGATGTTTAAGGCCTGATAACTCCGAAATGGTTCTCCGTACGCATATATTCATTCAGACAATTTTTGTAGATCGTTAAATTTCCTACAAGAATATGTATCGATCATAGCTATAAAATGCTTCGTTGTTGACTAGCAAAATTCAAAAGTAAAAAAAAATTTTTTTCTATGTTATTTAAATGGAAATAAAAAATTAATTACAGCCACCTCTATACATTAATATTAAGGGCTGAGATTTTCACAATGTCTTCGATTAGAGATACTCTGAAGAATTTTCAAAGTTCTTCGAAATAAAAAAAATAGTTTGTTTTTTTGAAACACTCTAATATATATATATATATATTAGGGTGCTTTTTTTTTTGCGACTATTTTTTTTTTTTCGTTTCCATCCCGAAATTTTGTTGGAAATACACCCAAAAAAATTCCCTGAAAGTTTGAGCCCTTAATATTAATATTAAGTACTCCTACACAGCGTGTGAAGATTTCCCATTTGAAATATACGAGAACTTTCATTTTTTTTTTTAAATTTCTATAGCTCAGTGGCATTTCATAGCATCAATTTGACCATGGACGGGTTTTTTTTAGAATTGAATGCTCTACAAAAGTGTCCATTGTCGCGAAGTCGTAACTCATACTGGCGGGGTAGTACGGACCACCAAACCGAATTTTTTATAGAATTCTTGTTTTTTCACTCATTATCTCATAAACAACAAGACATACAGAAAAAATGTTAATGATAATTTTGTAGGAAATTCAATTCTCTACAAAAAAGGTCCTCAGCACCAAATCACTAAGATCGATATTTTCTGAGATATTAATCATTGAAGTTTACGTAGCATTGAATTTCCACAAAATGTTGAATCAAATCTTAAAAATAATGATTTTTTATTCGTATCATAATTATAATTAGTAATTACTTATTGATTAAGTTACAAATTTAACGTAAAAAATTTTTAATTGTATTTTTCTGAAGTTTTTATTTTTAAATAAATTTCTCATTTAAATCACCCCATAATATTTGAATTTATCATTTAATAATTCAATTTCAATGAAATTCTAGATAAAAATATATTGTGTATGATCATTACGAATAATATAGGATGTTTCTTTTGTTGCTGTGTATTGTGATACTGATTCATTGCGGTTTATTTTTCTTGCTCTGGTAGGTCTACTGAGCTTTCACTTGACCTTGAATGCGTTCAACAAATTTCCCTTTAATTGCAGCGCTTTCTTTGTTTTCGCGTACTAATCCCGCGAGAGTAAGAACAAAGCTTAGTGGGCATTGATCAGTGTGACGCCGTTGTATGTATACTTTGTTAAATTTGAGGTTAGGTCGACTTTAACCATCATTAAAATGAGTGAAAAAATTGGTAATAAAACTTGGAATTATTTAATTGGATTTGAAAGAAGCCAAATAAATAATAATAAGCTGCCTACGTATCGTGACTTACTAAATTTTTTTATGTATAAACATCAGTCTTTAAAATTAACTATTCGAAATAGTGCTACTAGTGTTATTAACGATACTAATACTATTCGGGCTAGTTTCAAGATTCCAACTATACGTCCTCAGCACAGTCTTACGAAGTTGGAAAAATTTTATGCCGAATATATAAAAGTGAAGACACATCACAAGAGGGAAAAAAAATCGAAAGCACAAAAACAGAATGTTGAAAAGTTTAACCAAAAACTAGATAAATTGTTCGATATTTCGAATTCCACAATGGTTAAGAATTTGCCAAAAGAGCAGCAACAATTTCTGAATGAGTGTCAAAAGGGGAAAACCAATATTCACTCGCCCGTTACTAATTTCTTGCCGGTGGAAACTTTTCAGAATAAATCTGACACTGAACAGGAGATAACAATCGAAGATAATGAGAATAATACAGACGAAATTGGTTAGTTTCTTCTCACATACAACTATAAATTATCAAGCTCAACAATCAATCATTTTTTAATAATCGAAAACAATTTCTTATAATTTAGACTCATATTTTTTCTACTTACTTGTAAAATTTAATTCGCATTAAAATTCTAATTTTCTTAACCTCATTTTCTGAAAATTGAATTCTATATAATTTTTCAATATTTTAAAATTTGTTTCTAGATTCATAACTTTTTTTCTAATTATTAGTCTATCATTTTTGGTAAAATTTCTATCAAGTAAATCTGAATAAGTGAGATAAATCAAAATTTATTCAATTTTGACAAAAATTTTGACTTGAATAAAAAAAAAATTTGTTTTCGATTTTTTTGCAGTCGAAAATTCCCACGCTATTAAAAAATTAAAGTCTCTGTAACCAATAAATTTAAAACACATATATATCATTTTGTCTTATTTTTATTGGGGAAAATTGACGGAAACTCAATTCAAAGAATATCTTTGCTTCTGGATAACAGAAGCTGAATATAAAATTTGAAAAATATTTGAATCGATTGGGTTTATTTATTTAATTCTGAAAAAATTGTTTTAGGCATGAAATTATCGCAACATTCGATGCCAGCAAGTTTTTGTAGTCTATCATCAAATTCCAGTGGGTTGAAACGAACATATTCTGATTTTGAGGATGAACTCCCTGTACCTCCTAAAAAGAAAAAAATCAATATTTTTTAAGATTTGATTCAACATTTTGTGGAAATTCAATGCTAGGTAAACTTCAATGATTAATATCTCAGGAAAATATCGATCTTAGTGATTTGGTGCTGAGGACCTTTTTTGTAGAGAATTGAATTTCCTACAAAATTATCATTTACATTTTTTCTGTATGTCTTGTTGTTTATGAGATAATGAGTGAAAAAACAAGAATTCTATAAAAAATTCGGTTTGGCGGTCCGTACTACCCCGCCAGTATGTGTTACGACTTCGCGACAATGGACACTTTTGTAGAGCATTTAATTCTGAAAAAAACCCGTCCATGGTCAAAGCGATGCTATGAAATGCCACTGAGCTATAGAAATTTAAAAAAAAAAAATGAAAGTTCTCGTATAATTCAAATGGGAAATCTTCACACGCTGTGTAGGAGTACTTAATATTAATATTAAGGGCTCAAACTTTCAGGGAATTTTTTTGGGTGTATTTCCAACAAAATTTCGGGATGGAAGCGAAAAAAAAAAATAGTCGCAAAAAAAAAAGCACCCTAATATATATATATATATATATATATATATATCAAAAACGCATGTGGGTACTCAAATGAAAGGTCTCGATAAGTGTAACACCAGGATGAGCCTATATCGTTAACAATATCATCAGTGGACAAAATACAACGTCATTTCCTAATTATTAACATTTCTTAAGATATAAGCTCATCCTGATGTTACGCTCATCGAGCCCTTTCATTTGAGTTCGCTTCTGTCAAAATGTTTATTATCGAAAATTTCATTAATCTATACATATATAGGTGACTTTCTATAGATATAGTCACTCATCACGATATCTCTGGAACTATAAGACCTAGAGACTTGAAATTTGGCAGAAATATTCCTTTCGTCTAGTACAGGTCAGCTAAGAACGGACTTTACGAAATTCTACCTACAAGGGGGGTTGCGGGGGCGTTGACAATGAAAAATTTCCGTTTTTAAACTATAGCTCCTGTCGACTCCAAATTTAGTAGGAATCTTCTGTAAGAGATGTAGAAATAATCTATAAACAAATATTACGATATCTCACCCCAGAGAGGGTTGCGGGGTGGGTATTAACAATGAAAATTTTTAATTTTCAAGCTATAGCTCCTACAGACTCCAATTGATGGGTAGGAATTTTCTGTTAGAGGTGTAGAAATAATATACGAATGAATTTTAAGATAGCTCACCTTACAGGAGTTTGCGGTGGTGGGTGTTAACAATTAAGATTTTTAATTTCCAAGCTATAGCTCCTATAAACTCCAAATTTAGTAGAAGTCTTCGATATATGATATAGAAATGATCTAAGAATGTATTTTACAACGAATCAACTCCAATAATGATCATGGGAGTGGCTGTTAACAATAAAAAATCTTAATTTCCAAAATACAGCTTCTAAAAACTCTAAATTTGGTAGGAATCTTTTATTTTTCATGTAGAGATCATATTTTAAAATAGATTTCAATAAAGTCTACTTCCGATAGGAATTGCGGAGGTGGGTGTTAAAATCTAAAATTTTCATTTTCAAACTGTACACGGAAAGAAAATTGTACGAAAAATTACGATGAATACATCGTAATTTTTAGTATAGGACATTGCAGTGCCAGACCAGAACTCAAACATCGTAATGTATACGATGCAACATCGTAAATTTCTACCCAAGTAACATATGCTTGAGCAAGATTTTGGTGCCAGCGTCTTGAGCAAAACCCCTAGTTGCTAGTGTCTTTTTCTACATATGGGTCTTGCTCAAGTTTATTTAAAAAGACATGGTTCAAGATTGATATATAACTAGCTCAAAACATCTTGTGCAAGAATATGAGACAAGTCTAAAGCAAGGTGCATTGAAAAACTTTCTGACGCATTTTTTTGTACCAGAAACTCACAACAAAGACTTACCCATGACTTGCTCAAGATTTGCTCAAGATCCGTAATTCTCAGAAATCCACTGATTCTATAGTAAATATAGGAGGGGTAGAATGTGTGAACGGTCATTCGAAAATATTTCATCTTGAGCAAATCTTGAGCGACTCTTGCACAAGTATAATTATCATGCTTCTGGTGTCAGTCTTTCTCAAGACTTGAGCTATAATCTGGCCCAAAGTTCTTGTACAAGGCTTGTCAATTGAATTTGCTACAAGTATATGGAGCAAGACCCATAGGTAGAAAAAGACACTAACAACTATCGAAATTGAGACCAGATTTGCTCAAGCCTTGAAAAAGATTGCTATATGGGTATCACTCAAATTAAAAAGAAGTTAAGGTCACCGAAAAAATAATTCTGCATCATCCAGGAATCGAACCCGGTGCCCTCTCCGCCTCAAGTCCAAGGTTTATCCCCTAACGCTATCGGAGGCAATATCTAAAGTTTCTGTTCAGTCACATAATAAGACCCTCGATACAGTAGTTGGTCATCTTTCGGTGGTGGCGTCTTAAACTACTGGACTCTGTCTCTCTTTGATTAAAACATATAGTATGCGTCCTTATTCACTTGCTCTTATGGAAAAAAATTAACTAAATAACATCGTAATTTTCAATAATTCAAATTGTATTCTGTAGACGGCAGCATCGTAAAAATCGAGATACTGAAAGTCTAGTCCTGGATTATGATGTTACTATTGTAATTTTTCATAGGATTTTTTTTCCGTGTAACTTCTACAGACTCCAAATTCAGTGAGAATCTTCGTGTATGATGTCCAGTTTAGCTAAGAATGAATTTTATCAAATTCCAACCTCAAAAGGGATTGCGGGGGCGTTGATAATGAAAAATTCCCGTTTGTAAAATATAGCTCTTATAGACTCCAAATTTGGTAGAAGTCTTCGATATGTGATATAGAAATGACCTAAGAATGTATTTTACAACGAATCAACTCCAATAATGATTGCGGGGGTAGGTGTTGACAATAAAAAATCTTAATTTTCAAAATATAGCTTCTAAAAGCTGTAAATTGCGTAGGAATCTTTTATGTCATGTAGAAATCATCTCAAAACGGATTTCAATAAATTCTACAGCCAACAGGGATTGCGGGGGTGGGTGTTAGAATTTTAAATTTCCATTTCCAAACTGTAACTTCTACAAACACGAAATTAGGTAGGAATCTTTAATTTGTCATGAGGAGATCATCTCAAAACGGATTCCAAAAAATTCCAAAAAGTTCTACTTTCGATAGGGATTGCGGGAGTAGGTGTTGAAATCTAAAATTTTAATTTTCAAACTGTAACTTCTGCAGATTCTAAATTTGGTAGGAATCTTCGTGTACGATGTCAAGTTCAGCTAAAAATGGATTTTCTCAAATTCTAACCTCAAAAGGGATCGTGGGGGCGTTAACAATGAAAATTTCTCATTTCCAATCGATAGTTTTTATGGACTCGAAATTTTGATGGAATCTTTTATTTACAATGTAAAAATCATCTTGAATAGAATCTTACGAAATTCCTCCCCCATATAGAAGTGCGGGAGTAATAATTGTCAAAAAATTCATATTCTTTAAATACAGTTCCTACAAATATAAAATTTGATAGAATCTGAAGAGAAACAGGCAAATACCGGGATGGCCTCCAAGGTCAACGGATTTAAATATTTTTCTTTTTTAATAGTGATATTTTCTTACAACAATCGTCTCTTTGGCAGCGGCAAAAAACTCATTGTTACGTTTCCAAAATTTAACATTACATGTAGCTATTCAGTCAACGGACTAAGAACTTTACATACATTTTATTTTTGCTGATCACATAACCGATGAATTGTTCTTATTACGGGATCGCGAAAATGTAACAGATTAAAAGCATTGCATTTTCTAAACACATGAGATATAAAAAAGAAATTTGGCTACTCATTTCAAGAAAATTCGTAAAAAACAAGTACAAATAATTTTCTATGTATAATTGATGTTACGGAGGAAATTTTAACTAACGGCGAAATTCGTCGCAATTTAAGCTAGGCAGATTTCAACTTCACTTATGAGACCTGCAATTACTTTAACGAAAACTATCAATGCTCATTTCAAATTTCTTTTCTTTGTGTCAATTAATATTCATTTTTGGAAGAAAGCCACGGGAATGTTATAGTGATTGCACATTGAAAGTTACAATGAATTTTAGCTAGAATAATCACATTGATAAAAGATACAGGCCAATTTGATGGAATTTTAAATCTGTGCAAGTCAAAACAATACTCCAATTAAATTTCAAGTCTAGATCTAAAAATACAATTCTATAAAGCGCCCAGCAGAGCGGGCGGGTAACAGTAATTTTACAAATTTTAATTAATAAAATCTAACCGTTCCCATGAGCGGTGCCAAATAATAATCGTTGCCAAAGTGGTTGCAATAGCAACAAAAAGCGACAGCAATGAAAACGTTACATCAACTTTTTAATAAAGGATTGCCTGTCACGTGAAAATCATGTTACTGCCAGATGAAAGTCATGTTGCTGTCACATGAAAATCATGTTGACATGTCATTTATATTTTAGTTATAGGCCCCAAAAACTATTTCTTCGATAAATGTAAATCGGTAGAGGTTACCGATTTTTCGGTAGACGCTATCAATTTTACGGTACACTGAAAAAAAAGTTTAATTCCTATCGTAATACGTTTAAGCGTATGGCTTATACAGATGGCGCATTTAACATGGGTATAAGCTATACCTTAAACGTATTGCGATAGGACCTATACTTTTTTTTCAGTGTAGAGACAACCGATTAAAATCGGTAGAGCCCGACTAGAAATTACTTTGGGATTACCCAGCGTATACATCTGGACCTGATTGGGTCCCGAAGAGGCACGCCCAATTGGGAAATCCCTATAAGGGCCTAATTAGCCCCCAATCGGACAATCCTAACGTAAAAATAAAAATTTTTATTCAGTTTTTCTCGATAGGGCCCCGCGTGGGACCTAAATGGGAAATGCCAACGTAAAAAAAAAATACAATTTATAAATTTTCTCCAGTGGGATCTGTGTGGGATCTAAGAGGGATAACCCAACGAAAAATAATAATGAAATTGCTGTTTTCCCGAGTGGAATCGGTGTGGGACCGAAGAGGATTTTCCCAACGTAATGTAAATAAGGCATCGATGGGTTTTCCTAACTGGGCTCGTAGTAGTATCCAATTGGGATAATCTAACCTGAGAGTAGATGCATGAAGAAATAATCTTTAAATTTAGACAATCGTTTATTTATATAAAAAATCAATCACCCAAAGATCTGTGAGCTTATATTATTAGCATATATTCATTGTAAATTAATTAGAAATAAAAATAAAAATTAACCGATAAGTATAGAAAAGAATTAGGAAAAAAAATCATCTAACATTGTTAAATAAAAACTACAAAATTGAGCTTCATAAAATTTTACATAATCTTATATTTTGAAAAATTTAATTTTACGAGATTAAAAATACATTGTAAAAAATCGGGATGAATTCGGAGTAAATCTTAATCCAAATTAAAATTTAATCCCATTACTCAGAGTTTTGGAGTAAAGTAATTAAACAATTCGCGTGTAGAGTGAATCCGAAGTTTTTTTAGCGGAGTTATTCTAGATTAATGGGGATCAATTCCAGATTAAATTCAAGTACTCCACAGAAAAAAAAGGTTCACTTGAGCTAAGAAAATATTTTTCTTCCTAATTATTTTCTTAAGCGAAAAAAAAAATTTTTTTTGGCACAAGAAATTTCATTTATTCCAATAAAATTAATTTTCTTGCTTATTAAGGTAGTCCTTTCCCAACCTATAGTTTATGCTACTGTCTATGCTACTGCTGTCTTCGTCACGCGTTAGTGTTGCCTCTCTTACGGGCTATTGCTCAGTTACTTCCACGCATGACTTTATTTGTTTACTTTACTAGTTTATCAATGATTTCTCAAAAACTATGTGGTAGGGAATTCCAGAATTTTTTAGGGTAGTTATACATGTATTAATCTAAGTAATATTAGTTTTTCGTGAAATTCTTAAAATTTCTTCAATACAAAAATAATAAAACTTCGCAGTTTTCTCTCTTTTTTCCCATACCGCCTGTGTAAAAATGTCATTTTCAATTGCAATTATCTTCGGTTAGACGTGGTAAATTGTTTCAAAATTTTAACAGCGTGTGTATTATGTATTTAACTACTTCTATACGGAGTTTGGGAGATTTCTTGAATTTCTGCTTTTTCGGCCTAACTACCTTAAAGAAATAAGTATCTTGATGCAAGAAAATTTATTTAAGTTAAGAAAATCTTGTTGTTTTGAGAAAATTCAGCCTCTTGCTCCAAAAAATTTAATTCTTGATTTTTACTTCGGCCAACACAACTTCGGTCTTCCTTCAGGCATCCGAAAATTTTCTTGAGTCAAGACTTTTGGTCTCCAGTAAAGGAATTTTTCTTTCTGTGTGAGTTTTTAGACTGAAATACATTTTGATGTTGCTGAAACAAGATTCATACTCAGAATTTTTTCTTCTCAGTATAAAAAAAAATTTTAATTGAAGATAATTTTTATTATCAGTATGTAAAAATTCAATTTTTGAAAAATATCCAACTTTTGAGGATTCACATTTGCAAAAGAATTTATATTGTAAAAAAAATTAAATTTTTTCATGATTAAATTTTTATCCATCCAATAAAATTTTAAAAAATAACTTGCATTTCAAAAAAATTTTAATTTTCAAAAAAAAATTTTTTGTGTTAGTATAAGGGGGATTCCAAATTAAATCGGACAGTTTTAAGGAATTTTATTTTTGATTTTTTCAATTTTTTTACATTTCTCAGTAAATTTTTTTTGTTTTTTATTTTAAAATTTTTTATTTAATTTATACAAAAATTGTATTTTCACGTCAGTAAAGTGGATAAATAAAAAAAAAAAAAACAATTTCTTAAAGCTTGAGCATAACATGAATAATGTCTCAGTCAACCGGTAAAGTTCATCTAAACGAGATAGGAACTTTCCTCATCAGCACTCCTGCTTGGACCAGCGGTAACGTCAAGGACTGAGGACCCAAAGGACGCAAGTTCGAGCCCAACTCACGACAAGGATTTTTTCGATCAACGATTTCATTTCAATTCAAATTAAATTTACTAATTAGGTCTAATATAATATGAGTATCTGATCCTAAATTATTTTTAATCTTTTCGAAAATCATAATATTTTTTCTTTCAAAATTTAGATTGGGTTCTGATGGGGATTTCCCCATCGGGACCTAAAAGGGATTGCCCAATGAGGGCCGCATTGGACTTTGCGTGACATCCCTATGTGGGGTCCCTATTAGGAAAACCAACGCGGGCCCAATAGGTCTTACATTAAAATTTCTAGTCGGGAGATTACCGATTGGAAATCGGTAGCTGCTACCGACGAAAAAAAGGTAACCTCTACCGATTTTAATCGGATGCCTCTACCGAAAAATTGGTAGCCTCTACAGAAAAAAAAAAATCGGTAACCTCTACCGATTATTTTTTTCAGTGATCACGGGGATAGTCAGTGAAGCTTCCTATGACCTTCCCGACTAGAATTTTAGTGAGGCATGCCGAAAAATTAGTTCGGGGCGAAGTTGGCTTTCCGAACTTAGGCTAGCCCAATTCGGATCTTATTTGTATTAAATTAGGCAAGCTGAACATTGGTATGCCAAAAGAATTCCACATTCGATGTAATCTCGTAGTAGTTTGGCACTGCCTAAGTTCGGCATATCATAGATTGTCTAATTGGTACGAAATAACGGTAACCAAAGGTTTACCGAAGTTTGGTTCACCAAGCTCGGGCTCACTTAGGCAAACCTGTGGCAATACCTAAGTTTGGCATGTCATGGATTGCCTAATTAGTATGAAATAACGGTAACCAAAGGCTTACCGAAGTTTGGCTCACCAAACTCGGGCTCACTTCGAAAAATCTGTGGCAATGCCTAAGTTCGGTATGTCATGGATTGCCAAACTGTTATGAAATAACGGCAACCCGTATTCTGAAGCTTGGTCTATCAAAATGAAACTTGACTAGGTAAGTCTGTGGCAAGTCCTCACTTAGGTATAATATCGGAATTCCTAACTCGACCGTTGCAACGGTAACCGAATGTTTGCCGAAGTGTCGGGCTTATAAGTATCTTGAGGCAAGAGGTCGCTCATCATCGGCGTAGCGTCGCGGTATGGTATAGGGTTCTCGTGCGTCGGGTACAGTGTTTGAGTCTCGCGTTCGTCATGTAAAATTTTTAATAATTAATAATTATCAATTATAATTATTCTTAAGGCGAGTGTGAGGTAAATTTAAGTGTTGTGTGTGAATAATGTATCTAACTCCATCATTTCCTCCCCCCTTGACCCATAAAATCGACCAATCAAAAAAAACTTCTTCATAGTAAGAAAAACCCTAAAAAGCGAAACCCGACCAGAAATTTAAGTTCGGCGGTGGTTCGTTTCGAATTAGGCATGCCGAATTCCAAGTTCGCGCCGAACCAGGAAGCCAAAGTTGGCCCACGTCCCGGAAGTAACGCAGTCGCGAATTTGGGCCTAACTTGGCTTCCGACTTAGGCGGTGGTTTGGAAACCACATTTGCCGGTGACTATCCAAGCCTCATTCGGTCCGAATTTGACTACCTAACTAGGCAGCAATTCAGAAACTAAATTCGCACGGAAGAATCCAAATTAAATCCTTTTTTTGTTTTTAGCTATTTTTATTATAAAGCAAAAATTAATAATAATGAATGCTTATTTTTTTTAATTTACTTTTTAAATTTTAAATATAAATATCGACTTTAGGACAAAATTTTTTAAATATTAAGTAAATAAAAAAAATTTTTTTTT
This sequence comes from Cotesia glomerata, assembly GCF_020080835.1. Taxonomy (NCBI): domain Eukaryota; kingdom Metazoa; phylum Arthropoda; class Insecta; order Hymenoptera; family Braconidae; genus Cotesia; species Cotesia glomerata. The sequence goes on along the minus strand of NC_058159.1, from coordinate 18,514,924 downwards.
TTTTTTATTTAGTATTATTTTTTTTTTTATATTTTCGGTCATTTTTTTCGCTTTTTAAGGTTTTTCTTACTATGAAGAAGTTTTTTTTGATTGGTCGATTTCATGGGTCAAGGGGGAAGGAGATGATGGAGTTAGATACATTAGTCACACACAACACTTGAATTTACCTCACACTCACCTTAAGAATAATTATAATTAATAATTATTAATTATTAAAAATGTTACATGTCGAACGCGAGACTCGAACACTGTACCCGACGCACGAGAGCCCTATACCATACCGCGACGCTACGCCGATGATGAGCGACCTCTTGCCTCAAGATACTTATAAGCCCGACACTTCGGCAAACATTCGGTTACCGTTGCAACGATCGAGTTAGGAATTCCGATATTATACCTAAGTGAGGACTTGCCACAAACTTACCTATTCAAGTTTTATTTTGATAGACCAAGCTTCAGAATACAGGTTGCCGTTATTTCATAACAGTTTGGCAATCCATGACATACCGAACTTAGGCATTTCCACTGTTTTGCCTAAAGAAGCTCGATCGTGGTATGCCAAGTTTCGGTTAACCTTTGGTTACCGTTATTTCATAACAGTTTGGCAACCCATGAAATGCCGAACTTAGGCATTGCCATAGGTTTTCCGAAGTGAGCCCGAACTTGGTGAACCAAACTTCGGTAAGCCTTTGGTTACTGTTATTTCATAACAGTTTGGCAATCCATGATATACCGAACTTAGGCATTTCCACAGGTTTGCCTAAGTAAGCCCGAGCTTGGTGAACTAAACTTCGGTAAGCCTTTGGTTACCGTTATTTCGTACTAATTAGGCAATCCATGACATCCCGAACTTAGGTATTGCCACAGGTTTGCCTAAATGAGCCCGAGCTTGGTGAACCAAACTTCGGTAAACCTTTAGTTACCGTTATTTCGTACTAATTAGGCAATCCATTATATACCGAACTTAGGCAGTGCCAAACTATTACGAGATTACATCGAATGTGGAATTCTTTTGGCATACCAATGTTCGGCTTGCCTAATTTAAAATAAATAAGATCCGAATTGGGCTAGTCTAAATTCGGAAAGCCAACTTCGCCCCCAACTGATTTTTCGGCATACCTCACTAAAATTCTAGTCGGGTAAATAAAAAAAAAAAATTTTTTTTTATTTACTTAATATTTAAAAAATTTTGTCCTAAAGTCGATATTTATATTTAAAATTTAAAAAGTAAATTAAAAAAAATAAGCATTCATTATTATTAATTTTTGCTTTATAATAAAAATAGCTAAAAACAAAAAAAGGATTCAATTTGGATTCTTCCGTGCGAATTTAGTTTCTGAATTGCTGCCTAGTTAGGTAGCCAAATTCGGACCGAATGAGGCTTGGATAGTCACCAGCAAGTGTGATTTCCAAACCACCGCCTAAGTCGGAAGCCAAGTTAGGCCCAAACTCGCGACTGCGTTACTTTCGGGACGTGGGCCAACTTTGGCTTCCTGGTTTGGCGCGAACTTGGAATTCGGCATGCCTAATTCGAAACGAACCACCGCCGAACTTAAATTTCTGGTCGGGTTAGAACGTCGAGATCTGATGAGAACTCGATTTTCGAAAAACGGGGTAAAATCAACTTCCCGATTTTTGAAAATTTTCAATTTTCTTTGCGGGAAGTTAAAAAATTAGGAAAACGGTTGACTTGAATCGAACTGATTAGATTTTGAAATTGGTCGCTAAAATTTATTAATACATAGTTAGAATTACTTTTTACGCATATGACTTTAGAATGTCGATTTCTGAAGGAAACTTTACTTTTGAAGTGAACACAATCTATATATTATACGACCTTCTAAATCTTTCGAACATTCACAATATGTTTGTGGTAGAAAGTTAAAAATAGCTTGTCTTTTTTCTGTGGTTATATACATTAGTGTTGTATAAATTTGACTAAAAATGATAAATCTTCCATAATGTATGAGTCAATTTACTGACAATATTTTTTCAGAATTTTCATTTTACTTACTCTCGTAACTATTTAGAAACAAAAATGTACATGTACTATAAACGCTCTCGAGGCAGCTTAATGGTCAGAGTTAATTTAAGGGAAGTAAAGAACTATTGAAAGTTCATTTGACTGTGAGGCGTGGTAACACTCGTTAACCAATCTTCTCTTCCGCAATCCGCTAACCAATAGAGTATTCGAGGCGTTACCTAACTGAGTGCAAGCCTTCCCTATTGAAAATTCTCGACTGGAATAGTGTACCACAATAACAAAGTAGCTTGCTTAAGCTTTATACTTTACGATACAAGTTAAGCCAGTCTTGTGTGGTTAGATCCTTTCGTTGTTGAAGACTTAGTATTTCTTTAATTTCACACGCTTCTTTTAATTTGTTCGAGAGGTTTATGTGAATTATTTTTTAATTATATGTATGTGGTAGTTTGATAATTTTTTACAGTTGAGTTATTAGTGGTGATTGAAGTTTGGATCATTGGAATGTTAATACTGATTCAGATACATGCATATCAAATAAGGTAATGAGTGTGTTCTATTAAATTTTATTGCACTAAATGGGGGAATGTTTTATATTTTATAGTATAATATTATTATTAAAGACAAATCCAATAATTTTTATGGAAGGTATAAGAAATCTAATTATCGATCTATGATGACTAATAGCAAATGTTCCCTGATAAAAAAAAAGTATTGAGACAAAGAAAAAAGTATTGAAGAGAATTGGTTTTCTAGTCAATCCAATACTTTTCAATACTTTTTTCTTTATGTCAATACTTTTTTTTATTCAGGGTTATATGTATAACGAATAATTTTATATGTATAAAGTTTATAAGATTCAACTGGAAAAAATTATAGTTATTATATCATATTATATCATACCACCAACCGTTATTATATCATATTATATCATACCGCCAACCACGTAAAAATCGGTTCATTCATTCAAAAGTTATTGCGGTTTGAAAATTCAAAAAATAGTGTTTTATCAAACTTCTATCAGACTTTTGAGCTTGAAGAGCTCAAAATTATAGAAAAGCTATCTCTTTCAGCTCGGAGAGCTCAAAATACCACAGAAATTGTATTTTTGAGCTTGAAAAGCTCAAAAACATCATAAGTGCAACTTTAAGCGCCTAAGTATGGAATTAGCGGGAAGTTGCAGAGATGACCTTCAGGGTTAACCGTTTTCTTAATTTTTTTTGTCGTAAATAGATCTACACTAAACCAAAAAAAGTCGAAAGTAAGAAGTCAAATTTTATGGAAATTTTACGCTTATAGAAAAAAATGAGCAACTTAAAATTTACAGGATTTTGACTGAAATTTCAAGTCAAAATTAAGTTTTATTTTCGACCCAGGTTGTAACACATCAAACGAAATGGCATGAATCGATTGTTAGAAAAGTATTATGAATAAGTATTCTCTTGAATAAGTTTATTTTCTCATCGTTACATGGCATTCGTTTAAAAATCACACCGAAGTCTGTATTCAATTTATGAACTTCAAATTTTTAAAACCATTTTGCTTTTCAATACCTACTTTAGCAAAAAATTACAAAAAAAAAAAAAATAATAGCACAAAAATATATTTTTTTTATTAAACCCTAATTAATACCCAATTAGTGACCGTCTGGCCATGTCAAAGCTTTCTGTTACTTTTAAGTTCATAAGCATTTGAAAATTTCTCGTAATTGATAAGCTTTTGAAATCTTTTAATTTTAATTTCACTCTTTTAATTTTAAGACACTACGAGTTGTCTACATACTTTATGGTTTTTCAACACCAAGTTACAAATTCTTATACATTTTTTAGTTCTTCGAGCTTAAAAATCGGAAAATTATTGTAAAAAATCAGTTTTTGAGGAAATTTTGGCTAGCGATATCTTTTGTATATAGTAAATAATCACCCTCACTCTTAAAAAAATTGTCGTTTCAGTTAAAAATGCCAAGTCAATAATTATAGTTCCGTATTTATATCGTTTCGTTTAAAATTTAGTATTTTACCTTGTAAATGTTGACGTTGGTTAACAATAAAATATAAATTTCTTATTATATAGAAATTTTGTAACCTTTTGTGATATTTTTTACATATCATACGATAATCTTTTATGTGCAAAATGATAAACATTGAAGTTGAAATTATTAATTATTATATTTTTACTTTTTTGACATTTACATAGTTTTTATTACAATTTGAAACTCTATTTTTTCTGTTAACGATTTTACTGTTTATATAACATTTATCAGTTGGTATCAATTGATAAATTATAAATATTTATTCTAAATTCATTATTACTTCTTATAATTTATAGTTTTTCCTGTTTATATTAATTGATTTGTTTAAAACTTAATGAGAAGTTTACTTGTCATACACATAAGTGCATTATTTAAAAATAATCAGGATAACCAAAATTTATTGATTTTATCATGCAGCTTATAAGCTAGGATTTTCTGAACTAAACGGAATGAGTCCCTAAATAAAAAAAAGTATTGAGACAAAGAAAAAAGTATTGAAAAGTATTAGATTGACCAGAAAACCAATACTTTTCAATACTTTTTTCTTTGTCTCAATACTTTTTTTCAATTAGGGGTAATTTATATATATTAAGATGAGTAATATAAGTATAATATGCATTATATTCAACCATTTCAATAAATGTTTTAAAAACTAATGTCCAAGAACTCAGTTTGTGACCATTACTAATTCTCGTATTGTTGTTGATGACCTTCACCGGAGTCCAGTTTCTGGTCCTTTAATTTAAAGGGACTTCTCATTTTTAACTTTCACTTAGGTTTATTATATTGAGATTGTATCGTATTAATTTCCTTAAATACCTATAAATATGTTTAATTAGAATTTTATTTACTATATTAATGATTCTGTACTGAACGATCTATATAGTCTTGTTCAATTTTAATAATTGCTAAATTAATGATATAACACCTCATGATGAATTCATTAGATTCTCCACGGAAAGAAATTTTCTTTAAAAATTACCGTTAAATTCACTGTAATCGTGGGACATAATGCGGCTCTCTTATTTATTACCATTTTTTAAAGGAAATTTCTGTCAGTGTATCATCAAAACTCGTCACATCAAAATTTTTGGGTGTTTTGCACGCCTTATAAGCGGAGCGTTGAGGTAGTGCTCTACTCTCGACTTATAAAAATCAAGTGATTTTTCGGACTAAAAATATGTTTATTTATTCATAATGCAATTATAAAATAATATAAAAGCATGAATGACAAGAAAAAACATTCTTTTGAATATATTCAATTCTTTCAAAAGACATATATTTTATTTAGACCTTGAAGGCCACCCCCGACTAGAAATTGTAGTGAGGAATGCCGAAGAATTAGTGAGGGGCAAGTTTGGCTTGCCTAACTTAGGCAAGCCTAATTTACGCCTTCTTAAATCCACGTTAGGCAAAACGAAGATTGGCATGCCAAATTTGCATGTAATTTGGGACATCTATATGGCAAGCCGAACTTCGGCGAACCTTTGGAATGCGTGACTAGCTGGAAGTAACGATAACCAAAGATTTGCCGAAGTTTGGCTTGCCATAAATGTCCCTAATTACCTTTAAGTTTGGTAAACCGAACTTTCGTAAGCCTTTGGATTTTATAATTTCCTGCAAGTTAGGTATTCCAAACATTCGCCAAACTTCGTCTTACCATATATGGCCCCAATTACTTTCAAGTTTGGCAAACCGAACTTCCGTAGACCTTTGGATTTTATAATTTCCTGCAAGTTAGGCATTCCAAACATTCGCCAAACTTCGTCTTACCATAGATGGCCCCAATTAATTTTAAGTTTGGCAAGCCGAAAGCTTATAAGTATCTTGAAGTAAGAGGTCGCTCATCATCGGCGTAGCGTCGCGGTATGGTATAGGGCCCTCGTGCGTCGGGTACCGTGTTCGAGTCTCGCGTTCGACATGTACGATTTTTAATAATTAATAATTACTAATTATAATTACTATTAAGGCGAATGTGAACTAAAGTTAAGTGTTATGTGTGATTAGTGTATCTAACTCCTCCATCATCTCCTTCCCCCTTGACTTATCAAATCTACCAATCAAAAAAACCTCTTCACATTAAAAAACGCTCCAAAAAACAAAAAAAAAAATGACAGAAAAAATAAAATTAAATAATAAAAATAATATTAAATAAAAGCAACAAAGAATTCGTTTTTTTTTATTCATGAAATATTTAAAAAATTTAGTCCTAAATTTAATATTTATACTTGAAATAGTAAAAGAAGATAAAAAAATAAGCATTTGTTATTATTAATTTTCGCTTGATAATAAAAAAGCTAAAAATCAAGAAAGAATTAGATTTTGATTCTTCGTTGCGAATTTGGTTTCCAAACTGCAACCTAATCAGGAAGCCAAGTTAGGCTGAGCTTCACAACTGCGTTACATCCCAAACTTCGGCCTGGTTTGGATGCCTCACTTACTGCAAGTTTGGAATTCGGCATGCCTTACTTGCGCCAAATCACTGCCTCACTGAAATTTCTAGTCGGGCCCCTGCAATTTCCCGCTCATTTTGTACTTAAGCGCTCAAAATTACACATTACGTGATATTATATGATTTTTGTGTCATTTTGAGCTCTTCGGGCTCAAAACTCTAATAGCAGTTTAATAAAACAATTTTTTGAATTTTCAAACGGCAATAATTTTTGAATAAATAAACCGATTTTCACGCGGTTGGCAGCATTCGACGCAGTTTTTGAAGAATCTTCAAGTTTAAATCGATCGAGCCAGGAATTTCGAAGTAATTCCGAAAAAACACTTTTTTCGGTTTTCTTTCGACAACGATAACTCACGAACGAATCAACCGATTTTGACTGGGCTTGCGGTGATCGACGTGGTTTTTTGATCTTAAGAGCTGACTTGATTTTGGAATTGATCGGTGAAGTCATTTAAAAGTAATTCCAAAAAAACCACATTTCAAAAAAAATTTTTTTTGTAGTTTTTTTGAGATTTATCAAAATCTACCGGTTCAAATCGGTCTAAATGTTATTCAAAATCTAAGTTTGGTCGAGCCCTTTCGAATGGCGTCAACCGCGATGAAATCGGTCAAGCCGTTCAAAAATTATAAGAGGGTCACACACACACACACACACACACACACACACACACACACACACACACACACACACACACTCACGAAGTAATGCCTGACGGCGGTTTCCATGAGGGATTAGAGGAAAGAAGGAAAAGGGGTTTAGGGTTTAGTGGGTAGGGGCGTTAGTGTCGAGTTAGTATGACGCTGCGTCGAGTCGCCACATATCCAGGCCAAACAGCTATGCCTAGAATCCGTAAAAAGGATTCCCCCCCCTAAAAAAAAAAAAAAACACACACACACACACACACACACACACACACACACACACACATACAGACATACTGACATCATCGCGAAAACATTCAGGGAGGCTTCCTAGGGCCTCAAAACGTCAAGATCTGATGAGAACTCGATTTTCGAAAAACGGGGTAAAACCAATAACTTCCCGATTTTTGAAAATTTTCAATTTTCTTAGCGGGAAGTTAAAAATTTTCCCAGGACGTCCATTTGTCTGTATATGGTCACGATAACTCCCAAAAAACACAACTAATCGAGTCAATTTTTTTTTCATATGCTTCAGCATTATCGGTGACCAGTTATTACACAAAACTAGTGCTTCAGGTCGTAGGGAATTAGGTCAAACAAATTCACTGCAGGTGCCTTTTGCGCGTACAGCAGCTTATTATAAATTTTTCATTATTACTGGTTGTAATTTTTGGAATAATCTACCAGTTGTTATTACATCAGCTGAGACTCTAGATAACTTCCGTCATAAATGTTATTTGTATTTGTTAGAGTTAGAAAAGAGTCAGTATGATTTAAGCACTTGATTGTAAACCTGATTTTGATTTTGAATGCGAAGAAAATGTCTGTGATTACTTGCTACTTTTGCACTAATATTACTTTGTTTATAGTTTTATTATTATTGTTATTATTATATCAGTTTCTTACTACCTATGTATTTTCAACAATTTTGTAATTTTGTAATTATTTGGATTTGTGGTCAAAAGGAGAATTATCTCCATGATCAGTAAATAAATAATTAAATAAATAAGCCCTTTCGAAAACCACGGCCTAATTTAATGTAGTTTAATAATAATTATAATAATAAACTAGAATACACTAATCTTTTGTATATCTATATCTATTTAAATAAGGTTTGTTTACAACGCATACGTAGTACCGATTTATTTCTTTTGAGCGGACAATAGCGCGAAATATTTAAAAATAAATTTTTTGTTCAATTCATATAACACTAATAAATATGCATTAAAAAAGTTTTTTTTTTTTGTAAAAATTAAATGACCGCTACAAGGCGTGCAGTTTTGGATTTTCCAAACTTTTTATTATTCGTGTAGAAATGAAGATCATAGTTGAATTAAACTGAAGAATTAGTAAACACAATCTATATTCAGTATTATAGTAAAGTTTATGATTTAAAAAGCAAAGTAATCTTTGACATCAGCAAAACTTTTTTAATAATTATTCGAAGTAAAATCTCTCTTACTCTCACAAACTATAGTAAGGATTTTTTTAAAGATATAATTGACGAGCTGTGGGAACAGTAGCAAGAAGTTTTTAGTTTTTGTACTAATTATTTAGAATATTAAAATATAATTACATTAAAATTTAAATTCAATTGATCACACTATATAGTGAGAAAGAGTGCAAATTGTATGAACTATATATCGTACGACTTTTGCCTTAAAAATAATTTTTTTGTTCCCGCCAACAAACCTATTTCAACCGGGCTGGTAGTATTTAACATGATATTGAAATATTTCAAAAATTAGTTGAAAAAAAAGACAAGTATTTGAAGATATTTCTCAAATAAATTAACAACTGAATTTTACTAGATTGGTAGATTCGAAATCCCAATTTATGAGCAAGAGTTTTTTTTTAATCAATTTACTGTTATGTTTCAGGATCTTTAAAATATACACAATTATCGAACGAGATTTTGTTTCAGCAGATTTTATTTCAATACTTTTGAAGCTTTTTCGTTATATTCCTTTTTGTGAGATAAATAATGTTTATTCTTATTCTGCATAACTACTATATCACGATTGTATTTTTTAAAACTGTGATTGTGTACATTTATTTTTCCATATTTTATAAATATATGTTTTAAATATTTTTTTTCCGTATAGATATATTTAATTATTTATAAGTAAGTATAAAGTCTCGACTTCCTGAAGTAATCAAATGATTATGTTGCTTAAATCGTTAAAGTTTAGTATATTGCAGCAGAGTATTTTGGAAAATAAATACGTCGCAGACTAAACATATTACACTTTATTATTGTTTTCAATAACATTTGCTCGAAGTGTATTTTCATGTGAACATTTTAGCATACATATTATTGGCTTAGTATTTTTTAGCACAGAGAAAAAATTAATTTTTTATGAATAGTTATTCAATAGTAATTATCCTGATTGGAAAATAAATATTTTACACTGATAAAAGTATTTGTTAATACTTTTAATACATAATATTATACTTTAACTGCCAATAAATGCAATTTTAACATTAGATGATTCAAGGGAAAAAAAGTTCTGACAAAATTATAGAAGAAACTGTTAAATTTATAGTTTTACTCCTATAAAAACATAATCGTTACATTCAAATACATATAGCTTCAATAAATAATTCCATTGGATCAGGTATATTGATGATTTTCTTAAAAAAGATATTAATAATTTTTACATCGTATCATAAACGAAACGTAATATATTCATATTCCAAAACGATTTATTAACTGTTAGTAAATGTTTGTTAATAATGTATGTCAATAAAAATTTGTTAACTAGTAATAAATATTTTTTTACATTAGAGAAATTCTTCTATCATTCGTATGACAAAAACTCACAGTAGTTGATGATATCAAAACAAAGATCAAAATAAATAAATTTTATCAGTTGTTTCAGAAACAGAAAAAAATAACTCGTAGCTGATATGCGAAATAAAATCTAATAATTGTGATCAAATTTTGAAGTAAAAAAAATAATTGAAAACAGTGATTTAGAAATATTAAAAAAAAAAAATAAAATTGGAATAAACATATATATTGGGGTATGCCAAAAAAATTGACTAATTCTTAACTTCCCGCTAAGAAAATTGAAAATTACTTTCAATTTATAGGCTTAAGCTATGACTGTAATGACTATAAGATTCAAATTTTAATATATCAATTAGATCGATAATTTATATGATGATGGTTCTACGTCACAATATCCAAAGTCATTATATCCGCGATTTGTTTGTGTTTATCTAAAAATACGCCAACACATAAGCTTGTTACCGTGTTGTTCCTTTTTATCATGGATTTTGTGTGTGTTTATTCGACAGTAAACCAACACAGTGTCGCGGATATACTGGCCTCGGATCTTATGGTATGTTACCAATAATTTATGATAATTTATTATAGACTTACCTATAGGTAGTATAGACTTACTATAGTCAGCATTTTGCTGAGAAAGTCTGGCTACTACACTGTAAAAAAAACCGGTGTGAGTCCATGCAGTGTACACGGAAAAAATATCCTATGAAAAATTACTATAGTAACATCGTAATCCAGGACTAGACTTTCAGTATCTCCATTTTAACGATGCTGCCGTCTACAGAATACAATTTGAATTATTGAAAATTACGATGTTATTTAGTAAATTTTTTTTCCGTAAGAGCAAGTGAATAAGGACGCATACTATATGTTTTAATAAAAGAGAGACAGAGTCTAGTAGTTTGCGACGCCACCACCGAAAGATGACCAACTACTGTATCGAGGGTCTTATTATGTGACTGAACAGAAACTTTAAATATTCCCTCCGATAGCGTGAGGGGATAAACCTTGGATTTGAGGCGGAGAGGACACCGGGTTCGATTCCTGAATGATACAGAATTATTTTTTCGGTGACCTCAACTTCTTTTTAATTTGAGTGATAGAAATTTACGATGTTGCATCGTATAAATTACGATGTTTGAGTTCTGGCCCGGCACTGCAATGTCCTATTCGCTCAGTGCGAAGCCATGGTGGGGAGAAACTGATTTACCGTCAGCGCTACCCGTGGCTATATCCGATACTACGGGGGGCTGTTTTTATGTTTCGAGTTAGCTAAATATACAAGTGAATTGTTATTTTAAATTTATTTAAATAATATAACATAAAATGAGTCACAAAAGTTGTTGTGTTGTTAGTTGTAAGAATACAGGTAGAAAAAGTGCTTGTCATTTTTATAAATTTCCAACAGCAAGTTGGAAAATAAATCAAAGGAAAAAATGGATAGCCGCTGAGGAGACAAAAGTAAGTAGAATCATAACCTTACTATCGGTAATAATAAAAATCTTGAAAGGAGTAAAACTTAAAAAAATAGTAAGTTTAGAAAATGCTAGGAAATATTATTATTAATTAAAAAAAAATTTTTTTTAAATATTTATAAATTTAGCATAATTAATAATTATTAATTATATATTAAAAAATAAGATTGAATTTTTTTATTATAAACTTTTCATTTATTATTTAAGATTCATTTACTCTTTGCTACTTATTATATTAAACTAAAAGATTATCCATACCAATGATCATAAATTTTAAATATTAAATATTAAAAATTTTCAATTTTCCTTGCAGTATTGATGGCTCATTGTGGACTCCAAAGGCACATGATTATATTTGTAGTGATCATTTTATTGGAGGCCAAAAGTCTGACATAGAATCGAGTCCCAGCTACATTCCTACTAAATTTCCTACCGTTTATTAATCTCAAAAAGTTAATGAGTTAATGGTCACGAATAGGTGAGTAATAATATATTGAAATTAACATAATTTAAAAACTAAAAAGAAGAGTATTACTATAAATTTTAGATATTATTTTATAAATAAATACTGTCGCTATTAAAATTTGTGATTATCAGCAATCAAATAATATGAACTTTTGTGTAATAAATTTTTCAGGTTTAAGCGCTTAATGGACCGCCGGAAGAACAAAAATGCATCTTCAGCACTCAATCCTGAGCCTGAAGTTAATGAATTGCAAGAAATGATTACTGAAGATCCGCCGACAGTAACTCATTTGAGAGTTGATCAAGAGTGTCAAGTTAACTAGCTTTAAAGTCAAGTTAACTAGTCAAGTTAAATAGCTTTCGTTATTCTAGCGAAACTCTTCTACCTCTCGGACATGTTCAGCAAGAACCAGCTTTTTTCCTTTTACCAATGTCTGTGGCTGGAACTGAATTTCGTGGGTTATTGATTGAAATCCCGTTTTTATTATGGTTTCCATTTTAAATCCAAATCTAAAAATAAAAATGATAAATTTAATCGATTAAAAATTTTTCCCAGCTTTATTATTGAATTGTAATATGTTAATTTTAGTTAGCAAACATAATCTATTTTTTTTGTACTCTAAAACAATCAGCACTTTTAATTTGTAGAATTTTGAAACAATAAAATATTTTGGTAATTTCGTTTAATCTAAATTTACTTATAAAAAAAAATAATTAAATGTTTATTCAAGTTTTCTTATAATTTTTCTCTATTTTCTTTTTATTTGAATTCAGTCTGATTTCAGTTAACCTATCTTTATGTGTGCTAACTTCTATGATACTTTTTCGGTATTAAATATACTTACATTTCACTTTTTAATGCACAAGAACACTTTACATTAACAAATATTTATTATAAATATTTCCTTTAATTAAAAAAACATTTTTTTATTTATCATTCGATATTATTATTTCTGACAGCCATTCAATACATAATAAATATATTACAATAGCCCCCTGTAGTTCAAACGTGCCATGGCGCTGAAGTCGCGCACAGAGCGAATGCTAAAAATTACGATGTTTGCATTGTAATTTTTCGTACAATTTTCTTTCCGTGTACGGTGTTAAAAATTCCGGTGTTAAATTCAACACCGAAATCGGTGTAGCAGTAACACCGGTCGTGGTGTAAATATTTTTTTTCGGTGTTAAATCGGTGTTATAAATTTTCCGGCGTTGATAATATTCTAACTAACATAATTTTTATAATTAAACTTTTTATGTTTAATAATTAAAGATAAATAATCAAAAAAAGTTAATATTTAATTTAGAAAGTTTAAAATAATAAAATATTAAATAGATAAAAATTTTTGATTAAAATAAATACACTAAAAAAAATTTCGATGTAAAAATGGATCCAGAGCACTTTACACGGCCGTGTAGTGTGAAATAGTGGTGCGATATTCTCGCGGTGTAAATTTTCAATCCGTGTTACTTTAACATCATTATTAAAGGACAATCTTAGGACATCATATAGATAATCGGAAACTCTAAAATAGTGGATTTTAGTAATTATTTCATAACTTTTAAGTATTTTTTTTAAGATTTTCGGAATACTTCTAAGATAATTTTAGAATCAATGCAATTTATTTGAAGCAATTTAGTTGAAATTCTGTCCTTAAATCTTATGTGGAACCTTTTTTGAATAATCTTAAAACATTTTTTTAACTATTTAAGAACAAATTTTGAATACTTTTGAGACATTTTTCGGATATTTTTGAGACAATTTTGGAACATTTCTTGGACAGTTTTAGAATGTTTTTACAACAAATTTGAAACATTTTTAGAACAATTTTACGACAATTTGAACGTTTTTTAAATGATTTTCATAGAGATAATTTATTTTTGCACAGCTGTAGATTTGTCATGTTTAAAACATCCATTATATTGTGAGAAACATCATGGTTGCGATAAAAATGATTATTATATTGTTCCTAAACATTTAATATTGTAAATACTATTTAACTTGTTGTATAACATTAATTAAATCGATTTCTGCGTAATTTTATAAATTAAAAATTCTTAAATAAATGTTACTTGTCTCATTTTGATAAGTATTGAATATTAATTGTGTTTTATGGATCATGTAATATTTATCCTCCGATACGGTGTAAATTTATTCTCCTGTTACACCGGTATTACACCGGTTACACCGATATTACACCGGATTTTTAACACCGCAAAAGAGCACCGCTACACCGGTGTTAATACACAGGTGTTACATAGCGGTGTTAAAATGAGTCCATTTTAACATCGCTTTTTTTACAGTGTAGGGTATATTAGTCAGTTTCCCAGATGCTATACGCTAGTATGTTTTGATACAGAAAAGGCCATGAAACACTACAGTGATTGCTTGAGCATGATTATATGTGAGACTCGAGTCATGAATCCATCGGTTCAATGTTATTTAGGTACATGTAAAAACTGTCCAGGGGTAGATGAGTTGAGTAACATTTTACCGAAATGTTTTAAGAACCAAGAAATCGAGAATATTATTCATAAGTATTGGATATCAAAACCGAGAAGTAGTTTAGAAACTTTTATGAAGCGTACAGAAGAATTTGTTGAAACCTTTTGTAGTGAATTAAAAATTCTTCTACCTCACTCATTCATTGCTAACCCTCACGGTTTTGGAAATACCGTAAAGATTCGGTATTTATACGATATAAATGCTGTATTTTTACCGTAATACTTCAGTTATTTTAGCCAGTTTTTTTGTCGAATTATTACGAAAAAACTACGAAATAAATTCAGAATATTTACGGCAATACAATAGAAAAATTACGGTATATTAACAGCATTTAAACCGTAAATGTACCGCATATTTACTGTATGTCTGCGGCACTATTGCAGCAAAAAACCGGAAAAGAAGATCCCTACTTTCTATTACCGGCAAAATACCAAAAATATGCTGCTTTACTACTATTTTTCGATAGCTTAAATTTTTTTTTTGCTGCAAAATTACGGTAGAAATGCTGTATAACTATAGTAAAAAAACTGGCCAAAATAACCACAGAAATACCGTATTATTTCAGAATTATAACGGTTAATTTATGGTAAACGCATTAATACTGAAAATTTACGGTATTTCAAAAACCGCGAGGGAAAGAACAAGACAAATTTTTGAAAACATTGAAAGAAACATTAAAACCAAAGGAATTTCTCATTATATTCGATTTTGCAGAGAATTATGCGTTTGTAGTACAAAACGCGGTATCTGGTTTTCACTGGAATAATAACCAGGTAACAGTTTTTCTGGTCGTTATTTATTATAAAGTAAATGACAAACTTGAACACAAAAGTTTAGTAATTATTTCAGATTGTAATAATCATGATGTCGCCCCGCATGAAAAAGCTATATATCCGTCATTATATACAAAAAATTATATTTTACATATATAAAAATATATGTGATTATATAAGGACCCATATGCAAAATTTTGCCGTTTCATATATACAATAATGATATATGTAGTATTATGTATTGATGTTATACTCATAACATATATTTCAATTATATTTTCAGCTATATATTATTAAATATATCGTACATATTATAATCAACACTATATTATAAATAGTATAAGAACAATGTATTTTTCAGTATAATTTAAAATATACTTTAAATTATATGTTCAATATAATTTTAATATTGGCATTGGTACCAAAATTACAATAGAATGCTGAGGCCAAATAATTCTCTGAAAAAAAGTTATAAAAAAAAATAAAATATTTCGTGATGTGTTACTAATTTACTGAAATTCAGATTTTCTTCGACCGTAAACTCGATTGATCAAGTTGCTCTTGAAACTTAAGATATACGACAAACTATTAACTTTTTTTTTTTTTTTATTAATCTTTCCGTTTTGACCTATTTCGACATATCATAAATATCTGGTAATATGTATGGTATTTTATAATAAAATAATATATATTGCCATATAATTGAAATTTTATAAATGAAAGTATACAGTAATAATCTATCTCAACATATATTTTACGAAAAATATTTATCTATTATATAGTTTTCTATATAAGTAATTTTTATATAATAATAGTATATTTTATAACATATACTAAGTAATATACGGCACTAATATATTTGAACTTATATTGTTGATTGAATCAAATATATCTTCATTATATTAACAAAACATTTATTATTTCATATATATAATTTTGCCGCTATATATGATCACATATTCCCCATATAACTTTCCATATATGTTCAGCCATATATAGTTTTTTCATGCGGGGCTGCTGTTCATGTTTTCATCAAAATAATAATTGATTATGTGAAAAGTCTTTCTGAACCTTGTAACAAGATTTATTATTTTTCTGATGGGACTCGTCAACAATTCAAAAACGTTGTAAATTTATATTGTCATGAAGATGATTTCGATATTCCTGCTGAATGGCATTTAATTGTGACTGCCCATGGCAAATATCCGTGTGATGGGATTGGTGGCATTATCAAACGACTTGCAGCAAGAACAAGTCTCCAACTCGCGGTTGATAAACAAATAACGACACCTGATGGACTCCTCGAATGAGCTTCTGCACCGAATAACTTGCCAAATATCATAGTTAAGTTTTTTCCAGAAGAAGATTATAATACAGCAGTAAATGATTTAAATGATCTATTTCTGATAACGAAACCGATTCCAGGAACTCAACAACTACACTGAATAATTCTGGATAAAAATGGTTGTTTATATATTAAAAAATTTTTAAACTCGAATAAATACAGAATTTATAAAATCTTTATACGCCCAAGAGGAAATTAATAAATAATTTTATGCATTATTTTTAAAATCATTGAATGTTAACTGTATTAATCATTAATCCTAGTTAGTATAATCGTAGCTTAAGCCTATAAATTGAGAATATAAGACCTTAAAATCGTTGAATTGCATTTATTTTATTATATCAATAAAGTTTTTGAAAAAAAAAAAATTTTATTTTTGAAAATTAGACAATTTTTTTTCAATTAAATAAAAACAATAGACAAAAAAATCGGCCCACTCTGGGATTGGCGGGAATAATTGTAACATTAATTGAAGTTTTTTTTGAGGAAAAAAAATAAAAAATTAAAAAACGCCATTCAGCCACACCGATATGGATAGGTAAATTTCTTGGATGAATATTGAAATAATATGTAATTTAAAGACAAAATACTAGAATATTTTTCTAAATTTTCCGAGCTACCAAAGAAAAAAAATTATCAAAAGTAGGCAAGTAAAAGCTGCATGAATCTGAAGACAATTATGTAAACTTTAACATTCATTTAATAGATTTAAGCTATTTTTTACGGCTAAAAAATTATTTGAAGATAAAGGCTTGAAATAGGGGAAGGGGGGGGGGTAAAGAGGACCCCCCTAAAATTTAGGACTCGAAATTTTGGGGGCAAAGTGGGCCCCCTGAAATTTTTTATGAAAAAGGTGAATAATAAATCATTTATACTTTTGATAATGATTAAAAGTGGTTTTTGTCGAAAAAATTGTCATTGATTCTAAAAAGTAAGAGAAAGAAATAAAAAGAACGGTTCGTCAAATTTTGCCATATTGCTTTTTCGTAAAGGGTAATAAGAAACAAACACTAAAAGAAAAGAAATAAATTAATAGGTTCATTCGCAGTGAAGCTACATGCTTTTTCTTATTAAAAATTAGCACATTATTGATGGAACGATTTTATTAAATGTTTTTTTAAGTCTATAATTTCGCTGAAAGTTATCCTTTGAAAATTTTTGGTATTTTTTTTTTTTTTTTTTTTTGGAAAATACATTTGAAAACAAAAATTTTCTATATGATACGTTTCCGGAAGACCAATTTTTAAAAAAGTGATGGCTATTTGAGAATGAAAAAGCGGATTATTGTTAAATTCATTCTTTCTTGGGTTGGGTAAAAAAATTTAAAAAAATCATAAAAACATTTTTTGGTAGTGTAGGAAAAGACAAAAATTTTTCAGCCAAATCAAAAAGGATCGAGTTCAACAGTGATCAATTTGACAAATAAAATACCCCTATTTTCTGTAATTCTCCTAATTTTTTAAAAGAAGTAATTTGTTAAAGACGTAATGATATATAATGAAAGAACAACAGTTTTGTTTGAAAGTGATCGTAGATAAAAATTTAAAACTACAAAAATTTAAGACGTTAATATCTCCTGAAATATTGATGTTAGCAATTTATTGCTCGGGATCTTTTTTGTAGAAAATCAAATTTACTATAATTTAGTCATTCAAATGTTTTTCGTACACGGTGAGAAATTTCTGTAGAAATTTACTATGCATACATAATAAGACTGAACCTTAATGACTCAATTCAAAATATTACCATAAAAATTTAAGAATATCATATTGTACCAATCAATATTTACTAGGGACCATAGTAAATTTGACCATGCAACTGTTACATAAACATATATAAAAAATTTTCGTAAACTGACAGAACAAAAACTGTTAGTGTGCTTAAAACTTTTCATTATAGTTCCATAGTAAAATTTCTGTTGCTCAGTCGACAATAAAAATTTTAAAAAAAGTTTCACATTTAGTCACGTGTACTCGGTTTAAATTTAAAATTGTGACTATGAAATTTTCAAATGTTCCATAGTAAACGTATGCGCGTCAGTCGCGACGCGCGCTCTTTCATTTTTTCGTGCTGCTTTGATTTGTCAACATAAGTCTACAGACGCTATCAGTAGTGGTTAACGGTGTTATGAAAATTGCAATAAACATTAAGTTTTAAATAAATATTAGTTTATAAATCCATCAACACATGAATAGTTAATGAAAATTTGTAAGATTCATAAATAATAAAATATTTAATAATTCTACCGTGAAAAATTAAAATGAAAACAAACATTTGATGGTTAACCTGCAACCGACACTTCTAATAATAATAAAAATAATTTAAAAATTATATATTGTGTTTATAATTATTCATAATAAAATTAACTGCCAAAATAAATCCTACGTTCATTGTTAAAATGAAAAAAATAAAAAACTATATTTTCAAAAATATTTTTAAAAATTATTGCAAACAAAAAAAATCTTGTTTGGTTTGAGATTTTTTGATTGCTAAAACATTTTTTACTCTAAAATTTTTATTTTTTACAAACGTTTTCTTATTTTTTTTGCTATAGTACATTCGGAAATTTAAATTATTGCATATTTCATTTTACTATGGTACATTTCAATTTCTACCATTTACTATGTCTGATTTCATTTGTTTCGGAAATTACTATGGGCCATTGTAAAATTTTATTCTGAGTCAATAAGGTTCACTAGTAATATGCACCATTGTAATATGTAAAATCCATGCAGAATAAAAAATAATGGAAATTTCTCACCGTGTAGCTCTTCTCAGTGGCAATAAAAAGACAGAAAAACGTAAATTTTATGAAAAAATTGGATTTGGTGGTCCATACTCCCTCGCGAGTGTGAGTTACGATGGGCAGTTTTGTGGAGCATTCAATTCAATTCTAAGTAAAATAACCCCTCTTTGATTGAAATAATGCTATGAAATGCTGCTGAGCTGTGAAAATTTAAGGAAACAACTCGAGTTTTACTCTTATATTTAATAGAAAATCTTTTCACACCTTGATCGAGCTCTTCATAGTAATATTCGAAGGCTCAAATTTTCAGAGAATTTTTTTTAGGATGTTTCGAACAAATTTTCGTGATGGGATCAAGAAAAAATTAGTCGAAAAAGGCATCTTATTGCTCATGCGCGAAAATTTTACTCGTCTGAAAAAAATCATAACTCAAAGCTTTCAAAATGTGCGAAAAAAATGTTTATGATAAAATTTTTAGAGGGGGCCCACTTTGCCCCACATTCTAGAGTTTTTTATTTTAATCGACACAGCTTATCAATGTTGAATTACAAACAAGGGGCTATAAAGTAGTGCAAAGAGTAAAAAAAAGTACGGATATGACCATTTTTTCTTTAAGGGGCCCACTTTGCCCCCCCCCCCTTTCCCTACATGTATTGGAAAATTTTTTCAAATTTTTGAAGTAGCAGAATGAATTCAAAAAATGATCAAAATTAGACGAATAATAGCATAAATTAAAGGTAATTACGTAAAATTTAAGATAAATTTTAAAGATTTGAGTTATCTTCCACGATTTGAAAATTATTTCCATAAAATTGACAGAATTTTAATTTTCTTGAAAATAACAAAAAAATTTTCAAACACCCATAACTCGTCAACTAACCGGCCGATTTTGCTCATCTTCGAACTTGATCTTGGTATTGATCCACAGAATGAGCTCACAAAATTTCATGACGATCGGTTGAGAAATGTGGACGCAATCCTGCTGACATGGCGCGTTAAATCATATATCCGAACAAAAACAGTTTCACTGTAAAAAAAAAAAAATCGCGCCAAGTCCACGTTCATAAGATTATTAAGAAAAAAAAAATTTTTTTTCGTTACCAAAAGATATAAAATAAAAAAATTAAAAAATCCAAGTAACCGATATGATTGTATATGATTTTCGGAAATTAAAAAAATTTTGTTGTAAATTTAAAAATAAAAAAAAAAAATTTGGAACGTATTTAGTGTGCGTGGTTGCAAAATATTTTACTTTTAATGAAATTCGTAAAATCTATTTACTAGGACTTTAAAAAAATTGAAATACACAATGACGCACACCAAGTACGTTCCAAATTTTTTTTTTAATTTTTAAATTTACAACAAAATTTTTTTAATTTCCGAAAATCATATACAATCATATCGGTTACTTGAATTTTTTAATTGTTTTATTTTATATCTTTTTGTAACGAAAAAAAATTTTTTTTTCTTAATATTCTTATGAACGTGGACTTGGCGCGATTTTTTTTTTACAGTGAAAATGTTTTTGTTCGGATTTTACTATTTTTTGTAATTATAATAGAAATTTCCAATGGTACCAACTTAAATCTCGCGTTGGTTGCATTTTTTATAGCAAACTATCCCCTTGAAGCTACTGTTTATGTAAAAATAATTCCAACGCACCCTGACGGCTGTAGATGCAAGCTGTGAAATGCATTTTTTTAACTGTAGTTTCCCATCTATTGGAGGATTACCATGCATTCTCGAATTATTTAGTCTGTGGCATGTCACTTTTTACATCGAAAAAAAGTCAGGATCGAAATTTTTGAGCTTGCTATAGTTTGTGCTGATAAAATTTAATAATTTCAAGTATATTAATTGTTATAATTGAATATAATTAATTGATATCAGTAAAATAAAGTATGAATTACTGTTATAATATGAAATTTAGGAACAAGAAGTACCGTAGAATTAAATAAAATTTTGCAACCTCGAAATACCGTTCTGCTTACAGTAAACACACTCGGTAGTCTGGCGCTCCATTTACAACGAATTTGAACGGAACTTGGCGCCAGCATCTACCGAATCTGTGGATATATATATATATATATATATATATACAGCAGTATATATATATATATATGCATATATATATATATATAAGATTTCCACGTACACTGAAAAAAAAGTTTTTTCTCACCTCCGGGCGGAAAGCGTCAATTTTCCTCCCGTTGCGCAAAACGAAAATGCCGCTTTCCGCCTTCGTCGAGGAGAAAAATAGTATACACACCACGGGCAGTAAATAAGAAAGCCTCAGATCACATGTTTATTGACCTCGGCTTCGCCTCGGACAACAATTACATGTGATCTGAGACATTTCTTATTTTACTACCCTAGATGTGTAATATACTATATTCTCTCCAAGGAAATGTTTCCTTATGGGTAAAAAATTAGTATTCTTATGATTAAAATACGAAAGTTTTTCAACTATAAGAATACAGTTTTCTCACTGTAAAAAAACTAGCCTTATAATAAAACGTGGTATTTTAAGGTTAAGAATACCAGTTTTTTTAAATCAAGAAAACTCGAGTAAAAAATTTAGTATTCTCGGTGGAAAAAAATTTTTTTTTCAGTGTATATACTCACTCATCACGATATCTCTGGAACTATAAGACCTAGAGACTTGAAATTTAGTAGGAATATTACTTTCACCATGTAGAGGTCAGCTAAGAACGGATTTTGAGAAATTCCTCCCCCAAAGGGGTTTGCGGGGGCGTTAACAATGAAAAATTCCCGTTTTTAAACTATAGCTCCTATCAACTCCAAATTTGGTAGGAATCTTCTGTAAGAGATGTAAAAATAATTTATGAACGAATTTTACGATATCTTACCCCCACAGAAGGTTGCGGGGGTGAGTGTTAACAATGAAAATTTTGAATTTCTAAGGTGTAGCTCCTATATGCTCCAAATTTAGTAAGAGTCTGCTATATGTGAGGTATCAATGATCTAAGAGCGGATTTTATGACAACCTATTCCCAATATGGATTTCGGGGGTGGGTGTTAACAATGAAAATTTTAAATTTCCAAGCTATATGACCTATATGCTCTAAATTTGGTAGGAATCTTCTATATGTGATGTAGAAATAATTCCTGAACGAATTTCACTATATCCCACCCTAAAAAAGATTGTGGGGGCGTTCACAATGGAAAATTCCCGTTTGTAATACATAGCTCTTACAGACTCCAAATTTGGTAGGAACCTTCTATATGTGACATAGAAATAATCTACGAGCGGATTTTACGAGAAACCACCTCCAACAAGGACTGCGGGGCTGGGTGTTAACAACAAAAATCTTAAGTTCCAAAACATAGCTTCTAAAAGCTGTAAATTTGGTAGGAATCTTTTATTTGTCATGAGGAGATCATCTCAAAACGGATTTCAAAAAATTCTACTTTTGATAGGGATTGCGGGGGTGGGTGTTAAAATCTAAAATTTTAATTTCTAAACTGTAATTTCTACAAACTCCAAATTTAGTAAGAATTTTCGTTTATAATGTCAAGTTCAGCTGAGAATGGAATTTATCGAATTCTAACCCCAAAAGGGATTGCGGGGGCGTGAACAATGAAAATCTCTCATTTTCAAACAATAGTTTCTATGGACTCAAAGTTTTGTTGGAACCGTTTATTTATAATGTAGAAATCATCTCAAATAGGATCCCGAGAAAAAATGTTCCTATATAATTATATATAATTGTATATAATCATATATGATTATATATGGAATCATATATATAATTATATACAATTATATATGATCATAGGTAATTATATATAATCATACATGATTATATATGGAATTGTATATGAGGTTATATATAATCATATATAATTATATATGACTATATATGGAGCAATATACAGCAATGCAAGATTGTATATAGTCCCATATATAATTATATAGTCCCATGTATAATTATATATAAGTATATATAATTATATATGCTTATATATAATTAACAGACATAAAAATTTTTTTTTGGTAATCACAAAAAGTGTAAAATGATGTTTATAATTACGTTTAAATAATTCTGAAATACAAAATTTGTCACATTTCCTATGAGATGTTTTGGTCTGCTCTGCTACTACCTAATAGTAAAATCATTATTTATTTTATTATTTAAATAAGTGTTATATTATATCCAAATATATATTAAAATCAATTTTTATATTCCATTTATGATAAACTCATATGATACATTATGTAGATCATAGAATCATTATCATCTAAGACAGCAGCACAGCAGACAGACACTTCAAGACGCACGGAGATCATCAAAGTTAAGCAGCATTGAGCAGGGTTAATAGTTGGATGGGTGACCGTTGGTGTTATAGCTATAAAATTATATCTAGATATTTTTTTTTTGCATTTTAATTGGTTACACAGAATTGCGTAGGACCATATTAAATATTCTATCCATAAAATTAACACAATAATTAATTAGATGTAATAAATATATAATTAAATATTGTTATATATAATTTATATATAATTAGATATGCTTATATTTGGCCATTTTTCATAAATAATCATATATAACCAATTTATATATAAATGTATATAATTATATATAAATATTTTTTCTCGGGATCTTACAAAATTCCTCCCCAACATAGGAGTGCGGGAGTAATAGTTGTAAAAAAATTTACATTCTTCAAATACTGTTCCTACAGATATAAAATTTAATAGAATCATAGATAACAGCAAAATTCGTCGCACTTTAAGCTGGGCCGATTTCAACTTCACTTATGTGACCTGCGATTACTTTAACTGAAACTTTCAATGCTTATTTCAAATTTTTTTCTTTATGTTAATTATTATTCATTTTTGGAAGAAAGCCACGAGAATGTTATAGTGATTGCACATTGAAAGTTCTAATGAGTATTTGCTAGAATAATCACATGGATAAAAGGTACAGGCTAATCCGATGGAATTTGGAATCTGTGCAAGTCAAAACAATACTCGAATTTAATTTCAAGTCTAGATCTAAAAATACTATTCTATTAAATTCTAAATACAATGCTAAGTGCCCAGCGGAGCGGGCGGGTAACAGCTAGTATATATATATATATATATATATATATATATATATATATATACTAGGGTGTGCCAAAATATAACTCCCGTGGAGAACCTTTTAAAATTGGAATTTTGAGTTCCGCTTTTAACAGGAGCTGCGTTTGGGCATTTCCTGAGATATTTTGGAGTGAGACGATGTATTTGATTTTCATAGAATTTTTTAACAGAAGCTTAGTTTGGGCACTTCCGGCCAAATTTTGAATTTTCACCCTTTAATTTCACCCTATGTAGCCATAATTTATATCTAAATTTGTCATTAAAGACAAATTTGGGAACTGGGGAAATAAAGGATAAAGGGGGGAGGGGGGACCTTACTCAGTAGGAATTTTTCGGTAACCGAAAAAATAATTCAGACAGCCCAGACCGGGACTCGAACCCGGATCGTTGGGTTACGCGCCAAAGGCTCTACCAGTTAAGCTATCCGAGACATTGTCCGTAACTACCATTCAGTCACCTAATTTAAATAGGTAACTGGAAGGTAGTTACGGACAGTGTTTCAGATAGCTTAACTGGTAGAGCATTTGGCGCGTAACCAAAAGATCCAGGTTCGAGTCCTGGTCTGGGCTGTCTGAATTATTTTTTCAGTTACTGAAAAAGTTACACTGAGTAAAAATTACATCTTTCTCTAACAATAATTGTCGATAAACAAATTTTAATTGTGAATTTCACCTAAATTTTCTCTGATGGTATGAGACCTCATACCGATAAAATATTATGGTGAAGAAGTAATAATCAAAAATTAGTCATTCTTTAAGAATTTGGATCGGAAGTATTCGGCTTAGAATAATAATAATAACTATCTATCTCTAATAATAATAATAACAGTATTTATTCCATTGCTATAAGATGGAAAATAAATAAATAAATATCTTTAAAAAAATTTTTGTAATTTCAGATACAAATGGCCAATTTGTTCTTTTAAATTTTCAGTCGATAAACACTATTATTTTCTTGCTCTGTCAATAAAAAAATTATTTTCCAATAGATGAGGCTCAGAGCTTCAGAGCTATGTTATTATTATGATAAGCATACTGAACCAAAAATTTTTGTCCTTAGCATTTTTATTTTAACAAAGTCAGAGTTATTTGCAGTTATTATTATCTATTACATGATATTAATTTAAAAAATTATTTAAGCTTAATTTCAAGTTGACCATGGATTACTTGAGTCGTATTGTGAGTGATACAATTGAAAATTTTAGTGGACGCAAACTTCCTAGTTTGGTAGAGGTTATGTCGGTATTTCTCTACCAGAAAAAAGTTTTAAAATTTCAACATAAACACAGTATCAATTTGACAATAACGAAAGTTCAAGAAAAGTGGTCCGAAGCTGGTATTCCAACGTGTGGCGAGCAATTTGCGCGAAAAAAACTTTCAAATTTATTAGATGAAGTAAAAAAGATACAGAGGAATTGTTAGCGCAAAAAATCAGTAGCACAAAAGAAGAAAGAATCAAATTTTTCTCAAAAATTGAAAAATTTATTTGATATCGCCAAACTGAACGTCGATAAATACATTTATGAAGAGAAAAAGTTGTTCTTGGCCGGGCAAAGATAAAAAAATCGATTCGGATTTATTGATAATAACACTGTAACACAACAAGAAGATCAAAATCAAGATATAATGGTTGTAGATTCAGCTGGTAAGTTTATATTACAATTTATATTTACATTGATAGAAGAATTTCTTAGTGTTTAAAAAGATTTCTTTGTATTTAAGAAATCATTTCTTAAACATCATTTCTTTGTATTTAAAAAATATTTCTTAGTATTTAAGAATTATTTCTTAAATACTAAGAAATATAAATACTGAGAAATATTTTTTAAATGCTAAGAAACGATGTTTAAGAAATAATTTTTTAAATGCAAAGAAATCATCTTAAATGCTAAGAAATCCTTCTATCAGTATACTTTCTCAATCAACTATAACTATCTGTTTTATATAAACAACTTTTGCTATTTAGATGCAGATGAACCTGCTGTTCATATGATTTTTGTTACCCAAAAATCCGCAGTATTACTATCTGGTTTATCAGCAACAACATCTAGTCAGACATCAAATGTTGTATCAGACTTTGAAAATCAGCTAAGTCAACAGTGTCAACCAAACAAAATTGATGTGATGACACCTGAATTATGTGCAGCACTAGATCGAGCAAAAGTAACAAATAAAGTTTGGAAAATCCAAAAGTGCACGCCTCATAACGCTCATTCATTTTTTAAGAAAAAATAAATTGTGTAACTGATAAAAAAAAGAAAATTATAATTAAGTAATTTCTTACAGAGTATTTTTTTTTTTTTTAATATCAGCGCCCTTTTTTCTTGTTATATGCGCACGCAGTCTAAAAAAATCTAGCTTTATCAAGTGGCGCCATAGTTTTCACGTGACAAATAAGAAAAATTCGTTTGTCTTTGTACGGTTATATCGTAATAAATTTTAATAAAAATTCAATTTAAAAAAAAAATACGTAAACTAGGCTACTGATATAAAATGCGGACCCAGTTCATCGCATTCGTAAACTAATAAAAAGGTCCGGTCTTGAAATATCAATTTGTTCGGGAGTAATCATTGGTACATCCAAAATGGGGTGATATCCGGACGTCCACGTAAAATTTTTTTCAAAACGTTTTTTTTTTTTCAAAATAGCAACATGAAATGATTTTAGAAAGTAAAAGATGGTTTAATTTAAGTGTTTTCTCCGTGTACATCTACTTATATTATTGTATAAGTGTAATATGGTTGTGATAGAGACATTTAAAGATCACAAAATTGCTTGACCTTGACGAGTCGAGTATAAAGCACAACCTCACGCGCTTCGCGTGGAATGCAATAGGAATGCTACTTTTATTTTAGCTGCTGCTTTTAAGAGTGTAGGAATCGATCTTTCTACTCTTAATTTAAGCTACGGTACAATTTATCGAGCGCGCATCAAACATAGATCAAACATTGCGCAAGATTTGAAAGAAGAATTCCGTTCTGATGATCGTTATGTTGTCCACTGGGACGGTAAAATTTTGCCCGATATAGCTGATTCACAGTCTGTTGACCGTTTAGCAGTTCTACTTTCTGTCTCTGGAGTTGATCAGCTTCTTGGAGTCCCTAGAGCTGATAGTGGAACTGCTTATCAACAAGCTTTAGCTGTTATTTCGACGTTGAATCAATGGAACATTGCTCCTTACGTAAAAGCAATTTATTTCGATACTGCAGCTGTCAACACAGGTAAACTTTATTTAATAATTACAAGTACTTATGTCATTATTATATTTGATTTCTACTGCATGACTTCAGCGTGAGCGTAGGTATGCTCTTCTCTCGCCTTAAAATCAAGATCTTATATTTTTATATATTTTTATCTGTTCTTGTTGTAGGCGTTTATAAAAGTACATGTGTTCAAATTGAAAAAGCATTGGGGAGAAAATTGGTGTGGCTTCCTTGTCGTCATCATGTATTGGAAATTGTTTTACGAGAAGTTTTTGAAGTTTTTTGGACCACTACATCTGGTCCTAACGTGCCGATTTTCCTTCGTTTTAAAAAAGGATGGGATGACATTGATCAAACCAAATATAAAAGTGGAATAGAGGATGAAACTGTGGCAAGCGCTTTAAATGAAGATAAGATGAAAATTATTAATTTCATTAATGATTGCTTACAGGTAAAAATTGTTCATTATATTTCTTTGATACAATCAAAACTAATACTTTTAACTTATGTTTATTAATTTGGTTTTTTAGACGTCTCAGCCTCGAGATGATTACCGGGAGCTTTTGTTATTATCTTTAGTTTTTCTTGGTAGTTGTCCAACCGATACGTAGACTTTCAAACGTCCTGGTGCTATGCATCATGCGCGATGGATGTCAAAAGACATCTATAGTTTGAAAATGTTTATTTTTCGGGATCAATTTCATCTTTCCCCTCGTGAAATAAAAAGTTTACGTCAAGTGTGTATCTTCGTAATTTTATTTTACATTGAAGCTTGGTACACGGCAACATCTGCTATTCTAGCACCTTACAAAGATCTAGAGTTGATAAAAAATTTGATTTTGAATAAAAAAATTGACTCGGTGGTGTCACAAGAAGCTTGCAGAAAGATGAAGGAACATTTGTGGTATTTAAATGACGAGTTGGCCACAATCTCATTATTTGATGACAATGTTCCGATCTATATTAAAAAGAAAATGCTTTATGCCATTAACACTCGAGAGGGCTCTACATTAATGGAGCAGCGATATTATGTAGAGGATGTAAATTTAAAATCGTTATTAGATAACGATTTAAGCGACTTTGTTTCGAAAAACTTATTAGAGCTATTTAAAAAATTTGATTTACCCTCTGATTTCATAGAAGAAGATATTTCTACATGGCCCAATGATGACAGCTACAAAACATGTCTGGAATTTTTCAAAACTTTGAAAGTAACGAACGACGTTGCTGAACGGGGTGTTGCATTAATTGAAGAATATAACTGCTGCCTAACTAAAGATGAAGAACAGTTGCAGTATTTATTGCAGGTTATTCGGGGCCATCGACAACGTTTTCCAAATTGTTATAAAAAATCACTTCAATCATAAACATTTAATATAGATAGATAAGCAATTTTTTAAGCAAAACTTATTAATAAAATGAATGTGAACATAATAATAGAATAAAATTGTTTATTTTTTGATTTATTGCGAAAAAATTCCTTAAAAGCATCATATTTATTTGATTGAACAAAAAAAAAATTATCAATAGATACAAACTGTATCAATAGATTTATATGATACCAAGTCCCCTGGCAATAACTGTTGTATCTTCAGATTTAAAATGTCAACGTCCACATTTTTTGCAGCCAACATTGCTCTTTCTGCAAGCCACTCGAGATTTATGTAATTCGTGTGTACATCGGGAAATATTTGTTCAATGAGAGCATCTTGCGAATCAATGATTGTGCAGAAATCATTCGCTAATTTTATGTATCCAGTTTCAGCTATAGTGACTTTTCCATCGCCGATATCTAAGAGTTGTTTTGAGAATGTTTCAGCGGATGGATCTTGAAGCATTTGAACGCGCATATTTACTTTCAGCTGTACTATTTCAACATTAGGCCACAATGTCGATGATTTTAAGCAGGCGTTGATTTTATCAGCGTATATTGAACGTGGAATGACGGGAAGTGTTTGTCTGAAGTCACCTGAAAGGACTAACAGAGTGCCACCAAATAGTTTGTCGTTGTTTTTAATATCTTTCAATGTCCTGTTCAACGCCTCAAGCGAATGTTTGTGTGCCATGGTACATTCATCCCAGATGATAATTTTACACTGTTTCAGCACTGTGGCTATGGACGATTGTTTATTTATGTTGCACACTGCGTCAGGGTTATTTTGAATATTTAGTGGTAGCTTAAATACTGAATGAGCTGTTCTGCCTCCATCCAATAAAGTTGCCGCAATGCCCGATGATGCAACGGCCAATGCGATGCCATTATTGGATCGTATTTTGGCGAGAATTAGCGAAATAAGGAATGTCTTGCCAGTTCCACCTGGTGCATCTAAAAAGAAGAACCCACCTTCTCCTGCTGAAACTGCGAGCATAATACGGTCGTAAATGGTTCTTTATTCCTCATTCATTAGTGGGACATTGCGAGTAACAATCGCCGAAGTTTCTACAGTGTTGTACTGCATTTCACGATTCATTTCAGTGTTCATTAAATCAGTTGCACCTCGATTTGGCGAATTCTTACCGAAATGACTGAGTGGTAAGTTGGCAATGATAATGCAAAGATCCTCAATCTTCGCGTACATGTCGACCATGAATTGTTGACAAAGCTCTCGAAATCGTAGTATAATCGATAATCTTTCGAGCTAACGTTCTTGTTTGTTTCGGCTCCTGTAATAATATATTCATAAATATTAATTTAAGTTAATTGCGTTTAATAATTTAATTGTTTTGTTAAAAATGTAATAATCAAATTCATAATAAATGAAGTACCTGATACGGGATCTCGTTGTTTAATATTTATGCTATATCCGACTTGTCCCTTCCAGAAGATTAGCGGATATTGGAGAGCGTCCTATGAACGGTGTGTATCAGCAATGAACTGAAGATTATTATTTCTCCTACGAATCACAATTTCTCGTGCACCTGTACGATCGCCAACCATGATTCCAGCAACGTCGTCAGCAACAGGTGCATTGAATCTACGAATGTGTTCTCCAGCTGGTGTTTTATCAGGATTAATAACAATAGCGTGATTATCGCTTTCTAATTTGTGCATGTAGGATTTGAATATTTTCAACAATTCATTATGCTCATTCAATAGAGCATCCAGCTCGCTGACGATGCGTCTAGCAAAGAATGAATCAAGGTTATTGTAGCCACAACGTGCATCCACCCGATTGGCTAGTGCGCTTCCGGAGTTCTCGCCGCTCATAAAGTAGATTTGTAAAAATTTATGTGGTTCGTTTGGCATTGGCAGCAATGAGCCTATTTTATGATAAACTTGGCCTCTGATTTTAAATGTAGAATTGTATTGTTGACCATTTGCATTAGTATTTTGAACTATTTCTGTTGCTCCGAACGATGTCATTTGAAAGCATGAGTTGAATGTTCGAATGGACTTCAGGAACACGTTAGAATCTGGATCTGTGCCGATAAGCAAACCGTTCAATGGTTCCGGTGGTGTTTCAATTACAGGTAGTTGTACCTTGCCTGACGCGCAACACATCCCGGCTGGTTCATTTTTGAATTTCAAAGCATGACGATACGGACATTTTTTGTCCATAGCACCCATTACTATAGTCCAGTCGGCAGGGAAATATTAGGCCGTTTGTTTACGACTTCCAATGCAAATGGAGTAAATTGCAATTTTTTTTTTTTAAAATACGTTAAATACGTTAAATATGTTTACAAAAAAAAATCGCGGAAAATCAATTGTTTAAAAAATAGCCATTTTGCAAGTAGCTTCAAATTAAAATATCTCGGAAACTACGCAAAAGTAGTCGAGATATGCTGCGTATGAAATTTAGAGAATTAAATAAGGAATAAAATGGGCTAAACCCGATGTCTCTATGACCAATAGTTTACGAGATATTAATTTTTTAATGAAAAAACGCGCGGTTCCGCTCAAGCGCTTATAAACAAATAGCTGTAACTCCGCGAAAAATCAATCGATTTACTTTTTTTTTTTTTTTTAAATTAAAGCTTTTGTTGTCTTCTATGAGCAAAAAAATCAGCTAAGCTCAAAAAAATTTTTTTGAATTTATATGAATAATTTTCAGTTTTTCGAATTTCTGCATTAAAAAATAGTTAAAATGAAAAAAAAATTATTTTTTTTGCATGAAAAAATTTTGTCGGCAATAAAGAATCGATATGAGAAAAAAAATTTTGAAAAAAAAAATTTTTTAATACAAATATATAGGTAAATAGTTCAAAAAAATATGAGCTCTACGGAGACTCGATGTCCGGATCCGAGGAAGTGCGCGTGCGCCATTCCCCTCAAACCGTTGTCGGAGAATGATGAGGGAAATAATAATAATGTGAAGCGAATAATAACAATTAAGTGCCCGCCCAGATTTTTATAATTTTTATAATTTTTTTTAAGTCTTAATTAACTTTTGAAAAATCGATTTCACAATATGGGTATCAAACGATTCAGAATTTCATGAATCGTAAAGATATCCTATCGTGTAGGGAACTTTTTTTATAAAAAATTTTTCTATTTGTTTAAATAAATTGTTAATTAACAAAAAAAATTTCTTTCCACTGTATAGGTATCAAACGATTCCAAATTTTATGAATCGTAAAGATATCCTATCGTGTAGGGAACTTTTTTTATAAAAAATTTTTCTATTTGTTTAAATAAATTGTTAATTAACAAAAAAAAATTTGTTTCCACTATATAGGTATCAAACGATTCCAAATTTTATGAACCGTAAAGATATCCTATCGTGTAGAGTACTTTTTTTATAAAAAATTTTTCTATTTGTTTAAATAAATTGTTAATTAACAAAAAAAAATTTGTTTCCACAATATAGGTATCAATCGATTCCAAATTTTATGAATCGTAAAGATATCATATCGTGTAGAGTACTTTTTTTATAAAGAAATTTTAATTGTTAACTAATTATTTGTTTAAACAAATAGAAAAATTTTTTATAAAAAAAGTTCCCTACACGATAGGATATCTTTACGATTCATGAAATTCTGAATCGTTTGATACCCATATTGTGAAATCGATTTTTCAAAAGTTAATTAAGACTTAAAAAAAATTATAAAAATTATAAAAATCTGGGCGGGCACTTAATTGTTATTATTCGCTTCACATTATTATTATTTCCCTCATCATTCTCCGACAACGGTTTGAGGGGAATGGCGCACGCGCACTTCCTCGGATCCGGACATCGAGTCTCCGTAGAGCTCATATTTTTTTGAACTATTTACCTATATATTTGTATTAAAAAATTTTTTTTTTCAAAATTTTTTTTCTCATATCGATTCTTTATTGCCGACAAAATTTTTTCATGCAAAAAAAATTTTTTTTTCATTTTAACTATTTTTTAATGCAGAAATTCGAAAAACTGAAAATTATTCATATAAATTCAAAAAAATTTTTTTGAGCTTAGCTGATTTTTTTGCTCATAGAAGACAACAAAAGCTTTAATTTAAAAAAAAAAAAAAGTAAATCGATTGATTTTTCGCGGAGTTACAGCTATTTGTTTATAAGCGCTTGAGCGGAACCGCGGGTTTTTTCATTAAAAAATTAATATCTCGTAAACTATTGGTCATAGAGACATCGGGTTTAGCCCATTTTGTTCCTTATTTAATTCTCTAAATTTCATACGCAGCATATCTTGACTACTTTTGCGTAGTTTCCGAGATATTTTAATTTGAAGCTACTTGCAAAATGGCTATTTTTTAAACAATTGATTTTCCGCGATTTTTTTTTTGTAAACATATTTAACGTATTTAACGTATTTTAAAAAAAAAAAATTGCAATTTACTCCATTTGCATTGGAAGTCGTAAGCAAACGGCCTAATATTTCCCTGCCGACTGGACTACTACTTTTGAATGAGCATAATATTCAATATCGGGCTCATACTGGAATGCTAGACGCAGAAATGATGTAGCTACAAATGCTCGGTGTGCCTGTTGGCGTTGTTGGTCATTCGCTCTGCGTCTATTGACAGTAAAACGGTATGATTGTCGTTCTAATCTCATGACTTCATTGCGTTCAGCTCGTGTATCGTCTGATTGTTCTTGGCGCAATTGCGCCATTCTCACACGCGCTCTAGTACTTTCTTCCTAAACTTGTTCTTCGGTTCTTTGGGCTCTTCTGTTTCGAATGCTTCTAGATTTATTTGTATCACGGCTTAAATTGGCCCCTTTGCGTTTTGTTGGCATTGTTCACTGTACAATACAAAACACACATGAATAGAACTGATTCAATTATTGAATTATTATATTAATCATTTATTTTATCTTTGATTACATTAAATATACATGTAAAAATTAGATAGTTTCACGAAAGCGAAAAATTTTATGTTTATTAATTATATCGAAAATACATATTGTTAGCAATAGTGAAAAAAAAAATTCTGTCGAAGTTAGAGCTCTTATAAGTAAACACAAAAAAAAATTTCCCAATTGTAATAAAAATCTAACTTTCACCGAATTCGTTTTTCACCATTCCCAACAATATTTTCGTTATAAATAAGAAAGAATAAATTTTGATTTTATAATAAACGTAAAAAATAATTTATACTTACAACTCAATAGCCGTTGTTTGCGGGAACTCGTGACACGTGTTGAGTATTTTAGAGGTTATGTAAGTCACTTAATTAACTGATCGTGCGATTTACACTCAAAATTAATAATTTTATTAGTTATTAATAATTAATTATATTCAATAATATTAGTGATTAATAAATAAATAATAAAGTTACTCGAGAATATATTTGATATGAAAGTTACATTGAGATAGTAAAAATGTTTAACTACTACGCTTGAAGCATAAACACTAATAATAGCCGAAAACTGTAGAGGTAACATCCCTACTCCGTGCTGTTTACTGGGTGAGAAGTAACACCGGTAGACACATGGAGGAGATAACTTACCAAATGATAATAATTGATGTTATCGAGCGGGATAGAAAATGATAAAATTATGAAAATGACTATTAAAAAGCAAGGGTTGGTGATAAAAAAGTGCAAATTTAGAGTCGTATGTATTTTTTGATGCCACATTATAAAAAAATTAAAAAAAAAAAAATGTTATCAAAAAAATAAAAAAAAAATTTTTAGGGTGAACACCCCTTATCACTTAGAGGTTAGAAAAATAGATAGTAGCCGATTCCCAGGCTTACTAAATATGCATAAAAAATTTCATGAGAATCGGTCAAGCCGTTTCGGAGGAGTATGGGAACGAACATTGTGACACGAGAATTTTTTATATTAGATATATATATATATATATATTAGGATGTGCCAAAAAAATCGGATATTTTTTTTTTTCACTTTCCGCTCAAAATATCATAGAAGATGTCGAAACAAAAGGCCTGTCCAAAGGAGAGTTCTTAATTTTAATTTTAAAATGTCCTCCATCGATTCTGAAGTTTTTCCCATTTAAATAACACGGGAAAAATTTTTTTTTTTCATTTTTACTGCCGCAACGTTTGAAGATTTCATTTTTTCATAAAATAAACTATTAGACCTCATTTGGGATTAAATTTTGAACAAAAAATTTCATTGGATCATATTGCTACCATCGAAGCCTGACTTTTTATAAAGCTTTACAGTATCAATTTTCCCCAAATTTCGTGTTTTTCGTAATTTTTAGCTAAACTATCCAAGATAGAACAAAAAGTCAAATGACAATTTTGTAGTCCATTTGACGCACTATAAAAAACATCTGAATCAATTTTTTGTATCATCAATATTTTCAAAGTTACAGACCAACAAAATCCTATTTTTCTAATTTTTAGCTTTGTTCAAGTGAACCATCGATAGAAATACAAAAAATTTGGTTCTTATTTTTTAGAACATCAAATTTGCTACAAAATTGTATAAGAAAGATTGGTTGTCTCCGCAATAGCTCAGAGTAACAAGCCTGAAAAGTCATATTTTCATAATTTTTCAACTATATTTTCTAAATTATTGACGATAAATGACAAATTTCAATTAAAAATTTAAAGTATATTTAATTCTCTAAAAAGTTAGCCTAGATTAATTTTTTACATTATAACTTACTTAATAAGTCAACAAATATTATTGTTATTTATTTCGTTTTTGGTCTATTGAGGTTATTTAACCAATCCTCAAGACAACCCTGATTAAGTAAACATATTGAAAATGATTTGACACATTCCATTCCCACAAGATATATTATTAATAATAAGAAAATTGAATGATTAACAAGTATTCGATATAATCAAACATCAAATTCTTTCTAGTACTTTGTAATCCTTTTCTGTTTCAAACGATCTTCTATTTTTCGAACTGAAGAACATGCTAAATTCTATATTGAGTTAGAAAAGCGTTTTAATGTTCCAATAATAAAATTTTTGAAAGCTTTTAATCATAGTCTACAGCAGAAAGTTTTAGGGATAGTCTGCAGAATCAACTGAATTTTCGGATAAATGGTTAAGGATTAAATACACAGTATAAAAAACAAATTCGAGGAGCAACTAGTTTCAACAGAATGCATAAGAATAAGAAAAGGTATTTTTGAAAAATTGAGCCCTTATTGAAGTAATTTACTACAAGTAAATAATTGTTATTTATAAAATTATATTTAGATTCACACTAATAAATCGGATAATGCTGGCATAAATTACAAGTTTTCTATATAACAACCAGATCTATTATATTTCCAGACATTTAAACGTATTTGGTTTGTAACTTAGTAATGTAGTAACTCTTAGTAACGTTAGGAAATTTTTTCCTATGCTCTTCAACAACTTGCAATAAATATTGCCTTTGTTCTTCACTCCTGGTCAAACAGTTGTTGTACTCCTGAATTAATGCTACCCCTCGTTCAGCGAGATCATTAATCACTTGTAAGTCAGACAGCACTGATTTACAGTGTAAATAATTTTGATCAGATGCCCAGAGATCTCGATCCTTGTCCATGAATTGATGCGGTAATTCAAACTGTTGAAATTGAAGCAATGATTGCTTGCTAGCAAAATCACAGAGATTTTTCGATAATAACAAACTTATATCTTTGGCAATAAACTTTTTCAAGTTTGCAGCATTACTGTTTCGCACTTTCATTGCAGCTACGGTTTGCCTTTTAATTTGTAAGGGTACACTGTCATCAAATAACGCTAAACCGACTAACTCTTCGGATAAGTACCATAAATGTCTTAATAATGTCGAGCTTGCTGCGTCAGCAATTTTTTTATGAACAGAACGGTATTGATATAAATTTTTAACCATATTCAAATCTTGATTAGGTGACTTTATCGCAGAAGGTGCTTGAAACCATGAAATGATATAAAATTCGACGAGGAATAAGCAGTCATATCTTAGTCCATTTACCTCAGTGGAATTAATTTGAAACTATTTTCGAAACATAAACAGTTTCAAAGCGTACAGAGCTTTTGACATCCATCTGGCATGGTGGCTGGGTCCTGGAGCTTTAAAGCTTATTCCATTTTTTGGAGAACCGCCTAAAAATATCAACACCAATTATCAAAACTCTTTATAATCGTCTCGGTCATGCTTTTCCTGAAATATAAAATTTGTAATTGAATTTTGAGGATCTGAATCAAGATTTGTGACTAATCAATAAATTAACCGCAATTATCATTTAGAATTTAAAGAAAACACTATGATCCGGTTTTAAATGAGTACTATGCGAATAACGCTACTAAGTCAGAAAATTAGGAGAGTAAAATAATTTCCAATTTTTTATAGTGAGTTCTGAAAGGATGTAACTTTATTAAAATCTGCTATTTCGAGATGAAATAAAGCATTTAAACTCTTAAATTCTCTTCTAATAAAAATGAGACACAGAATTTTTTCACAGGTTTTCCTTTCAGCCAGATCAGAACTAATATTAATCAAAATAATTTTTAAAATTTATTGATTTTCAAATCTATTTCTGAAAGAGGTTCATTTGACCAAAAAATGTAGACGAGAATTGTGACAATGAAAAGAAAAATTTGATGATAATAATAGTGCTCGATAAACAATTACGATTGTTATAGAATATTTTATAGTTGGTATATGATCGTCGGTGTTTTTGTCTTTGAGTTCATTATTGCGAAACCATAAAGTACTCTCCAAAATAACCAAAACGATGACCTTCTTAAAACTAATGTACAAATGTCAATAATTAGAAAAAATGATTATAATTTAAATACCTGTAGTCGATCAATAATGAAACTTATTATTTCATTTTTTTTTTTCGTGAATTCTTTCTTTCATAATTGAATCCTGAATACCAGTTTCAAATTTTGTTTTGTCTATGTTTTTCCAATTATTTTGGAATCGTACAAAAACTGCTACATTAGGAGAACTTACTCCTGGCCCAACAACTTCGACAACGCTTCTTAAAATCAATTCATACACATGATGTCGACATGCCAAATAAAATAATGGCTTTTTTTAACATTTTTTCTAATCGTCCGCATGTTCCTTCATCAACTCCTTAAATGAAAATGATTAAAAATATTAATATTACCAATCATCAGCCGGAAGTATAAACTATAATATCGAAAAATATATTTTTGAACCAGTATTAAAAGTAAGTTGCATGCAATGAACATAAATGAAAAGATCTGAAAAATTTTCTGCACACAAGGTTAGTTTCTTTAAAGTTGTAACTTGATGCCAGTA
Source organism: Cotesia glomerata (assembly GCF_020080835.1). NCBI lineage: Eukaryota > Metazoa > Arthropoda > Insecta > Hymenoptera > Braconidae > Cotesia > Cotesia glomerata. The sequence goes on along the minus strand of NC_058159.1, from coordinate 18,476,777 downwards.
GAAAACGAGGCATTAGAAATATCATGATTCTGGTTTGAAAAATTTTAAATAGGCAAATTAAATGATATATTTGAGAACAACCGTGTCGTCCCGAAGCAACAATATTACAACTTTAAAAAAGCTTTTTTTGCCCTCCGGGCGGAAAGTGGCAACTTTCGTCCCGCTGCGCTAAACTAAGTTGCCGCTTTCCGCCTTCGTCGGACAAAAAAATAGTATACACTCCTTGGGAAGTAAATAAGAAAGCCTCAGATCACATGTTTGTTGACCTCGGCTTCGCCTCGGCCAACAATTACATGTGATCTGAGACATTTCTTACTTTACTTCCCTAGGTGTGTAATATACTATTTCTTACTACACCGGTCGAAAGTACGGGGTTCCCGCTGCGATTTTACGGCAGAAAGACCTTTTTTTATGCCGTGGTCGAGTCGCGCATGCGTTCTACGGCAGGGAGCCGAAATAATGCATTCATGCACTGACAACGAGACTCGAGGCGGCAGAAAGTTCGAAAGTTGGTAGTCGCGCTCACTCTAGAACTTATGTTTATAAGCCTAACCTTACTTGTGATTGTTATGAATGTATCTGTCTTGTATGAAAATTAAGTTAACCGACACTCAACAATTTATGATTTTTTTATTAATTAAAAACTAGAACTAAAAAACTATTTTTAAAAAATTCCACGTATAATTTTTGAAATTTTCTACATGTGATAATTTTTGTTTTAATTTTTTAAAAATTATTTATCAATAAAATAAATTATAAAAAGTTTCAAATGTCGGCTGATTTAATTTTCATTTATCTTGTTATGTGTCAATGATTTTAGGTTAAATCTAAGTTAATTATAGAAAATAAATATTTATTTTAATGAAATGAGACTTGTTTAAAATTTAAATTACCAAAATAAACGAGAAACATTTTTTATCCTGATAGATATTCTCAAATAAATAAATTTATTATTGAACAAATAATTATTTGAAAAAATACACAAACAGATTTTTTTCTTAATTTTTTTTTCTATGCATTTTACGATTACTATTTCATTTTTCTCTTTTTTTTTTATTCTTAAAATCAGAGTTAATGTATAATATATTTATAACTTTAAATTTATTTAATTAAATTAAGATCTTTTCTCAAAAGAAAGTAGTAATTTGATAGATTATAAATTAGTATCTTTATTGACAAGTGTATTTGATGCCTGCCCCCCTCCCCCCTACCAGCAGCACTCGCTTCGCTCGTGCCGCAAATGTCGGGGGCAGGCATCAATTTTTTTCAACGCAATTTTTTGCGTACTTTCGACCGGATAGCAAGAAAACTAGTATACACTACATGGGCAGAAATTTGAGAGCCCTGAACTGCGCGACATGATGATCATGGCGCGCAGTGCAGGAATCTCAACTGTCTGCCCTTGTAGTGTAATATACTATTTTTATATGCGTCATTTTACCAAATAAAATCGATTTAACTCATATTGGAGCTTTCACAAAATCAGAAGTGATTTTATTAATATTGGTACTTATTTGCATAAGAATAATGAAGAAATAACAATATTTAAAAAATGAATGAAATTTTAAAAATCATCACTCAATTGTAAGGGCTCCAATTTTTAAAGGATTTCTCTCTCTCTCTCTCTCTCTGTAATAAAAAAAAATACCTCAAAAAATTTTAAAATAATAGGTAAAGATTGTCTTGTCAAAATGACATCGTTTGGTGGAATGATCCACATATTTTTTCGGGAACAGGTGAATGTTGTTTACTAATTCATTTACCTGTATTTGTCGCACATGTGTCAAAGCACATAGCTTTAATCCGATCTGAAATATTCCACTCATTTATGGTTTCCTTGATGGCGATTGCTTGGTTTAAACCAGTCCCACGGTCAAGTTTTGGTACTCCCAATAACTGCTGAGTATTGACACCCGATAAGATTATTGGAAGTCTTTCGACTTTATCCCGGCCAGTAATATCAGGCAGCAACTTTCCATCCCAGTGGATGACAACGCATTGAGCAACTCGTAGATCAGTTTTAAAATCTTCAGCAATCTTTTTTCTTATCTCGATCCGATTTCGATGTAAAACAAATATTTGTGTTAAATTAGACGAAAATTTTTTTACTGTGTAAAAATCATTCACAGAATAATAAATTAAAAATTAATTGTAAAGTTATTGCTGTGAGAAGAATTCTTTAAAATGGATTATTAAAAATAAAAGCAACGAGTAACTATTCGATTTTACCTGCTTCGTCAACTTCATTAGTATTTACATTTGTCCCAGCACTTTCCATCGAAATAAAATTTGAATTGTCTTCCACACAAAAGGTCGATGTATTTTGTACATCTTCAATATTGGCTGAAATCTTTATCAACTGACTGACTACGTTTGCAAATTTCCCGACTAGCAATCAAAACTTTCCTTTGTGGTGAGCTTAATGTTGTCTAAACATTCTGCGGTGCAATATCGAACAGTTTGTCGAGAGAATTGATAAAAGTTTTTTCGGCCAATTGTTGTGCGGGAGATTTTTTGCGAGCTTTATGTACTTAAGTTTTTTGCCAGTTTTTATGTAATTTTTCATTTTTTCCAATTGAACGATGTGAATTGTATCCTGGTAATATGAACTTATTCCACACTTTGATAACCTCACACAGAACAAATCTAGCACTTTCGCGAATGAATAGTTTATCTGTTCGATGTTTATAGAAAAATAAACATAAAACATCACAATTCGTGGGTAATTTCAAATCACAAAGTTTTTGATTCGAACCCAACCAAGTTAATGTAATTTTTACTTGTTTTACAAGACATTGTTCATCAATAAACTGGTATAATTGTTGATACGATAATGATTCATTAAAAAACCAATCTCAATTAAGGACCAATTATAATGAAAGACAATAGAGTCCTCTAATTGCCGATTTCAAGCGGATAATTGATCAATTACGCAAAAAGTTAATGAATACTCAGAGGGCGTTAGTTGAGAATTCTGTAGAAAATTTGAATTTGACTTTAAACCTCAGCCAGTATTGATAACTCTTTTTAACAGAAAGTGAAAAGTTCCATACAAAAGTTAATATTAATATAAACACGTAAATATGGAATATAAAAAATTTTTTTATAATTTAATATGTCGTAAAGATTAGTAAAAATGAAATAAGTTTTACAATGGAAAATTGTGAAAGGTTAGATATGGAAGGTTTTATCCTGGATTACTATGTGACTAAAGTAATTTGTTGAACAATTATGTTTTTTTGCAGCAATGGTAATAAATAAATCAATAGATACGAAAAAAAAATAATAACTTAAAATACAATAGAAAAGCACAATAAAAATAAAAATACTATCAAGAAAATGTTGAGGTATTTAAAAAAAACATAATTTTTCGGCAATACTCTCTTATGCGCAAAAAGAAATAAAAAACATCAGAAAAGATTAGATTTTTTATTATATTAAATACTTGTTAATCATTCAATTTTCTTATTTTTAATAATATATGTTGTGGGAATGGAATGTGTCAAATCATTTTCAATATGTTTACTTAATCAGGGTTGTCTTGAGGATTGGTTAAATAACCTCAATAGACCAAAAACGAAATAAATAACAATAATATTTGTTGACTTATTAAGTAAGTTATAATGTAAAAAATTAATCTAGGCTAACTTTTTAGAGAATTAAATATACTTTAAATTTTTAATTGAAATTTGTCATTTATCGTCAATAATTTAGAAAATATAGTTGAAAAATTATGAAAATATGACTTTTCAGGCTTGTTACTCTGAGCTATTGCGGAGACAACCAATCTTTCTTATACAATTTTGTAGCAAATTTGATGTTCTAAAAAATAAGAACCAAATTTTTTGTATTTCTATCGATGGTTCACTTGAACAAAGCTAAAAATTAGAAAAATAGGATTTTGTTGGTCTGTAACTTTGAAAATATTGATGATACAAAAAATTGATTCAAATGTTTTTTCTAGTGCGTCGAATGGACTACAAAATTGTCATTTGACTTTTTGTTCTATCTTGGATAGTTTAGCTAAAAATTACGAAAAACACGAAATTTGGGGAAAATTGATACTGTAAAGCTTTATAAAAAGTCAGGCTTCGATGGTAGCAATATGATCCAATGAAATTTTTTGTTCAAAATTTAATCCCAAATGAGGTCTAATAGTTGATTTTATGAAAAAATGAAATCTTCAAACGTTGCGGCAGTAAAAATGAAAAAAAAAAAATTTTTCCCGTGTTATTTAAATGGGAAAAACTTCAGAATCGATGGTGGACATCTTAAAATTAAAATTAAGAACTCTCCTTTGGACAGGCCTTTTGTTTCGACATCTTCTATGATATTTTAAGCGGAAAGTGAAAAAAAAAATATCCGATTTTTTTGGCACACCCTAATATATATATGTATAAATTTAAGTTTGAGAGAACTCTTTGGAACGCCGTTACGTAGGTTTCAATCGGTTTAGCCGTTCAAAAGTTATTGCGGTTTGAAAATTCAAAAAATAGTGTTTTATCAAACTTTTATCAGACTTTTAAGCTCGAAGGGCTCAAAATCATAGAAAAGCTATCTCTTTGAGCTCGGAGAGCTCAAAGTAACACACAAATTGTATTTTTGAGCAATTTTTGTGCAGTTTTAAGGTCCTGGATATTAAATTAATGGGGATGTTGCAGGGATGGCCTTCAGAGTCAACCGTTTTCCTAATTTTTAACTTCCCGCTAAGAAAATCGAAGATTTTCGAAAAATCGGGAAGTTACTGGTTTTACCCCGTTTTGCAAAAATCGAGGTTTCAACAGATCTCGACGTTTTGAAGCCCTAAGAAGCTTTCCTGACTATTTCCACGATGATGTCCGTACGTCTGTATGCATGTATGTATGTACGTATGTGTGTGTGTGTGTGTTTTTTTTTTTTTTTTTTTTTTTCTCAGAGGGGGGAATCCTTTTTGCGGATTCCAGGCATAGCTGTTTTGCCTGGATATGTGAAGACTCGATGCAGCGTCATACTAAAACTCTACGCTAATGCCCCTACTCATTAAACCCTAAACCCCTTTTCTTCTTTTTTCTAATCCCTCATGGGAACCGCCGTCAGACATTACTTCGTGAGGGGAGGAACTTGCTACTACTCTTCCTTCTAGTGGCTAAGGTGTTAACTACCTTCCTTCTATCTTCTGATATTTGCTCTTCTTCTTTCGGTGGAACGCAAGTCTTCAAAGACTTCTGTTGCAAACGTGGTAGCGTTCCAGGCAGCTTCTGATGAAAACATTGCTTCCACTAGTGAATCTGGTTGCATTATCTGGTTCAGGATCCTCTCCAACTCTTTACGCTATGGATCGAAACGAGGACATACAAAGAAGACGTGCTCCGCATCTTCAGCAACTCCTGGGCAGGACGGGCACTCCGAAGAGTCATCGTGCTTAAAGCGGTGTCGATAGTCTCGAAAACACCCATGTCCCGACAACATCTGCGTAAGATAGTAATTTACCTCGCCGTGATTCCGGTTAAGCCAAATGTCGATCCGAGGTATGAGGCGGTGCGTCCACCTACCATTCTCTGCAGCATCCCATTGTAGTTGCTAACAGCCTATGTTGTTCAGCCGTTCTTCAATTCTAAGTTCTTCAGGGCTCAGTGCAGTTGACCTTTTTCATTGGTAAAGGGCTCGTCTTTCCTCTGCTAGAACCCTAAGAGGTAGGGTTTCGGCAATGACGCATACTGCTTCTTCTGATATAGTGCGGAAGACACTAGCTACTCGTAGGGCACTCAGTCGATATACTGGTCCAGCTTTTCTCCATGATTTCTAGGTTTCCAGTGCATCAGCCCAAATGGATATTCCGTAAGTGAGCACTGATGTGACTACTGATGACAATAGTAGCCTCCTGCTCTGCATTGGGCCTCCGACGTTAGGCATCAGCCGTGCGAGACTAGCCCTCACTACTGACGCTTTGGCACTGACATGTTCCACCTGCTGTTTGAAGTTGAGTAGTGCATCCAGCATCACTCCTAGATAACGGATAAATGGTTGTGATGTGATTTCTTGTTCTCCGACTCTCAACTTGATGGTTTCTACCGTTTTTCTACGAGTGATAAACACTGCCTCGGTTTTATGCTTGGCTAGTTGCAAGTTCATCATGTCCATCCACAAACTGACTCTTCTGAATGTAATATCAAATGCCATTTCTATCTCTTCGAGGTGCTTTGCGACGATCACGACAGCTACGTCATCCGCATATGCTACAAGTTTGACTCCCGTGGGCAATGCTATTCTCAGGAGGCCATCACACATGATGTTCCATAGCAGAGGACCTAAAACTGATCCCTGTGGTACTCCTCCGGAGATTTCGTATACTTCCGTACCGTTTTTCGTGTCATATTTCAGAACCCTATTCGTGAAGTAGCTCGCTACCATTCTGCGAAGGTATCCTGGTACGTTTTTTTTTTCTAGAGCCCGCATAACGCAGTCCCAGTTAGCGGAGTTGAAGGCATTCTTGATGTCCAAAGCAGCCACCGAGCAGTATTTCTTCTTTCCACCCTTCCATCTCGTTCCTGCGATTGCATCCTTGGCTGTATCAACAACCAATTTGATCGCATCCAGAGTTGACCGTCCTTTTCGGAAACCAAACTCGTTCTCTGCCACGAGTGGATCGACTACAGCCTCTATTCTCTGATGAATTATGCGCTCGAATATCTTGCCAGCCGTGTCTAACATGCAGAGTGGTCGGTAGGATGACGGTTCTTCCGGCGGCTTTTTCCCCTTCGGAAGTAACACTAGCCGTTGCTGTTTCCACTTCTGGAGGAAAGTCCCTTCCTTCAGGCATGTATCGTACCCGTACTGAAAAAAAATATATGCCGCATATACGGGGGCAAAAAAAAAGTATGTGGCGTATATATTTTATATGTGCGACGTATATGTATTTTTGTCAGCATATATGCGCATATATATTTTTTCAGTGTGGGTAAACGTCCAGGAATAATGCCGGTGCTGCCCTAAGGATTGATATCAGGGCAACATTAGGGATTCCGTCCAATCCCGGCGCCTTATTATTCCCTACTCGATTGCCTGCCTCTATCAACTCGTCTAACGTGATAGTTGGGATGTCTTCAGGGTTGAGCTGCTCCAACTTGTAGGTGAATACCGGCTGTTGGGGAAACAGCACAGTAACAGTCTTCTCTAGGAGCTGTGGACACGTAGGTGATGGCATTTCAGGTGGGTCATAACCACCTTATACGGTCTGCCCCATGGATCTTTCTCTACTTCTGCGACCAGTTCCTTCCAGCAGCGTCTTTTGCTTTCTTTGATGGCTCTGTTCAATTCTCGACGGGCCTTTTTATACTCTGCCAACAGCTCTGCGGAGTTAGGTCGTCTGTAGCCACGCTGAGACTTTTTTCTTTTTTTAAGACACTCTGAACGTAGAATGCTAATGTGATCGTTTCACCAGTGCACCGAAGGTCTTGAATTCATGCCACGTTTCCGAGACATACTGGCGTCGCAAGCCTGGGTGACTCTTCTCATTAGGTTCTTGGTCTTCTCTTCAGCAGTTTCTACGATGATCGGATCGCACTTTAGGGCTACTACTAAAGTAGTGAGGTCGAGAGATTTAACTGTCCACCCAACCGAGCTGGCGTTCCTGTTGACTCTTGTTAGATTCAGGCCAATTGATATTTCCCACAGTATCGCACTATGGTCACTGGCTGTGTAGATGTTCAATACTTTCCAAGAAAAACCTTTTCGAGCTAAGCAACTACTGACAAATGTAAGGTCGACAATTGAGTTTGCCTCTCCCTTAGTATACGTTGGCATGTCACCGGAGTTAAGAAGGATCACGTCCAGTGTTGCCATTGCCTCGAGAAGTGCTTTTCCACGTGTGTTAGTAAACTTGCTGCCCCAGTCTGCTGCCCAGGAATTGAAGTCACCAGCTATTGCCACGGGAAAGTGTTTTCTTGCATCCTCAGTTAGCCGATCAAGGAAGTCTTCAAACTGTTCATTAGAGAGACTAGATGGTGCATAGCAACTGTAGAAGCGGAGGCCATCTACCCATGCTGTTACGAAGCCGGTTTCTTTATTGTTGACTGTTCTCTGAAAAGGACATTTACCGCAGGACTAGATGACGGCTTTGTTAGTGCTGTCGGATTCCCCAGGTTGGTTACTCAGGTGTCTACAAGGCTCACTTATAAGTGCTACGTCTGCCTCTAATTTGCGCACAGTTTGCATGAGCAGGTCATGCGCAGCCTCACAATGATTGAAGTTGACCTGCAATATCTTCATGTTCTTGGCTTCGTTATCTTCTGGAGCGCTTCTTGGAAGACGGGGCATCTGTTCGTGCCTGCATGGTGAGCCGCCTTTTCTATGCCATGCTGTTCAACACACAGTGCACATTTAGCTAGATTTTTACAATCAGCAATTTTGTGTCCTTCTTTTCCGCACCTTATGCAGTGCTTAGACCGGTCGGCTTCGCTTTTGCACTGAGATCCGAAGTGCCCAAAGTGCCAGCATTTGAAGCATTGTATGGGTCTCTTCGTTGCTCTCATTCGGCAATTGACCCAGCCGATCCTTATTTTGCAGTTTCTCTCCAGTAACTTTTGTGCTGCAGCTGCTGGTAGTAACACTGTGGCTGTTTGCGTACCCCTAAAGGCTTTACGGATTTTGATTGCCTCTAGTGGGATTTCACAACTTTCTCCAGCTTCCCTCTTTAGAGCGGTCTGAATATGCTCTTTCGTCGTGTCGTCATCGACATCTCGGATCTCGATGGTCTCCTGTGGTCCTTTGCAGATCACTTTGGCCTCCTCCTTAAGGAAGTCTGCGATCGTCTTTTGGAGGGCTTGGCCTTTGTCAGTGCTCTTCCTCGAAATCGTAATCAACAAGTTGCCACTTCTGGTCTTGTTGATCTTATCTACCGTTGAACGAACCTGCTCATCTGGGACGTTCTGCTTTATGCGACGCAGAATCTTGGCATACTTTGTTTTCTCGGCCGGGCGGATGATCAGTTTGTCGGGTCTGATCCATTTGCGTGGTTTTTTCCGCTTAGGCTCTGGCCTCTTTCCTGGGGCTCCTTCGGCGGCTGCTTTGAGAGTTGCTCTCTAGCTAGCTTCCTCTTCTCCTTTTTAGACTGTACTTTCTCCCAATCAGTCGCCTTCTTAGGTTCGTCGCCCTGCCCTGCCAGTCGTTGGGGAGGGTTTTTTTTCAAGTCCTTCTTCTTTGTGACTTTGTCGGTTGGCTCTGGCGAATTTCGGTCCTTTCTCTTTTCAGGCCTTGTGTCAGTTTCACCACTGTCGGCTCCAGTGTCCATTGCTTCTTCCGTCTCAACTTCAGTTTGAATGCGTCGTCGTGATGACTGCCATTCCTCGTCCAGTTTCTTTAATCTTCCAAGAGCATTGACTACACTGGTTGCCTTGGTCTTTATCTCCTTGTGGATATTGACCTTAGTTTGGACAAACTCTTGCAGCTCAATGGTCAGCTTTTCAAGGCGCTCCAGTGCTTGCGTTCTCTTCATTTCAGCGCTTGCTTCAATCGCTGCTTGTTGGGCATGAAGCCTGTTTCAACTCTTGTTTGTTTCCTGTAAATTACTCATACTTTTTGGTTTACCAGCGTATCGTACGGAGTGGAAAGGGTTGTCATAACTAGGAACGGGTGTGCCCTCGGAGATAGTACTCCTACCCCAGTTCCCTGAGGCCTAGCCGACACTTAGCCAGTCCCGGAATACACGGACGGACTAGACTCGCTCGGGGCGGTGAAGATTCCGATCTCTAACACTCACTGCGTACTTCCTGATTAAGGCCCGAAGTGGCTGGCTCCTGATCCGCTACTGCAACTTACACCTCGGCAGACCAAGCTCACATCAGCCGTAGCCTATATCGTCGGAAATAATCGACACGGGTTCCGGACACTCCCAGTGAGTTACAGCAGGGAACGATCGTCTTGCTAGGTCAGCTAGTGTGACCAACCTATTAAAGGGTGTGTGTGTGTGTGTGTGTGTGTGTGTGTGTGTGTGTGTGTGTGTGTGTGTGTGTGTGTGTGTGTGTGTGTGTGTGTGTGTGTGTGTGTGTGTGTGTGTGTGTGTGTGTGTGTGTGTGTGTGTGTGTGTGTGTGTGTGTATGTAAACCTCTTATAACTTCTTAACGGCTTAACCGATTTGATCACAGTTGGTGTCATTCGAAAGGTCATATATATATATACGCAAATTTCAGTCAAGATTTAACTATATTAAAAATGATAGAATAACCTTTCAGTTACAAAAATTACTAAAATCTAAGCAAAATTCAATTAAACTAGAGACATTAATTAGAGTAATTTGAAATACTCACATCAATTGTGGTGATTGAAAAATATTTCAAACACTCATAGTATACATCAGTAAAAATAGCTATTCTTTTCTGTAATTATCTTGAAATGAGATAGTATTATTCTTGATAGAACATGCCTTAAGTAATGAGTCTTGATTGTCAGTGAGTTTTAGAACAGCTCAACTGGTATCGGAATCGTTTTTATTTCAGCACCACTTTTTAAATTTAGTCATACATGTTATTAATAATCTCATAGATTCTGAAAATTCCAATGACAAAAAATTAATAAATGTAGGAATTAAACTTATTTTTTCCAAATAGTTTATTAAAATATTTTATACTAATACAAGCTGAAAGATTTGTTCGTCACTTTATAAACTTGATCCTATTATCAATGAAGCATGATATGATGACATTATTAGATTTCTATAATCTCCCGAGTCGAAAAAAAATCTTAATTTTGACTTGGTTTGACTTAATTACTTTTGAAGTCGTCAATTTGCCGACGATTTTACCTCAGATCTAGACTTTTATTGGCTTCTTTTGTCTTAACATTGACTTACTCTTGACTTTTTTTGACTTAAATTTAATGGGAGACCGATTGCAAAAATGACGAAATGTTTATAAGATAGAATAAGAAAAGTTCTTTCAATCTCTTTGGTTGTAGAGCGGATGCTTTCAATGTTGACATTCAAGAGGTCCAGTATTCGAGTCCTATGAAAACCCGGAGTTTCATACTAATAATTTGTGTATACCTGTCTATTACGAAATACACTGAAAAAAAAGTTTTTTTCTACCAAGGAAATGTTTCCTTATGGGTAAAAAATTGGTATTCTTATGATTAAAATACGAAAGTTTTTTAACTATAAGAATACAGTTTTCTCACTGTCAAAAAACTAGCCTTATAATAAAACGTGGTATTTTAAGGTCAAGAATACCAGTATTTTTAAATCAAGAAAACTCGAGTAAAAATTTTGGATTCTCGGTAGAAAAAATTTTTTTTTTTCAGTGGGGGTAAAAATAACTTCCCGAATTTCAAAAAATTTTCAATTTTTCTTAGCAGGAAGTTAAAAATTAGGAAAACGGTGAAATATTTTATGGTCATCAAATACGGCTATTGATGAAAGACTCACATTTTATCAAAGTTATGACTGTTCCGGAAAGTGAAGCTTGGAAAAGTTTTGTGTTGATTGTTGAAAATTTCCTAGGTAACCATAAAGCAGCAAATTATGAAGAAATTGTGCAAAATATACTGACAAACTTTCAGACTTTAGGAGCAAATATGAGTATTAAGTTACACCATATCCGCAATCATCTAGATAAGTTTCCGCATAATTTAGGAAATTATAGTGAGGAATAAGGAGAGCGGTTCCACCAAGACCTAAAAGTGATGGAGGAAAGATATCAAGGTCGATGGGATTGTCACATGATGAGAGATTACTGCTGGTCTTTGAGAAGAGATTGTCCTCTGAGAAATTATAAAAGGCGTTTTATGGAAATATAAAATATATTTTCGACATTTTTCTCTTTTTTTACGTCGATGTATCCTAATTTCTCAAAACATAGCTGACATTATAAACATATCTGTTATTTTGTTTCTCATTTTTTGATTTTTGTAATGTAAAATGAAAGTAAAGACTTAAAAAAAAAATCAGAGCAAATCTTACAAAATCATTGATAGTTTCATAAATTGAGTGCATAAATAGACCCAAAATCATTTTCATATCTAGGGCAACAAAGCCACTGTAACCAGTGTAATGTGGTAGTGGACATAAACTGAAAATTAAAATTAATTTTTTTTTATTCTAATTAATATTAGAAATGACTTATTTAATATTAATATTAATTTGATAAAATATAAACTCGGAAATAAACATAAAATAAATCATTGTAAGCTCAGACAAATATAATTATAGAAATTTATCAAAAAAAAAAGTACTAAACATAGAGATAATTAAAGATAAAAAATTCCTATATGGTAAATCACCAGAGAAATAATTTGAATATTCAAAAATGTACAAATAAAATATTTAAAATAAATTTGATGTTTCAATTAAAAGAAAATCAATAAAATATTAGTCTCCTGATAATAACAGTCTTAAAAATAAACAATATCAAATAACTACAGCTATTTGTAAAGACATTTAGTAAATTATTAGATCATATCATATAACCCAGTAAACACGTTTACGTCAATGTAGCGTCAAAATGACATTGCGCTATGTCAGGATTTACGTAAGATATGAGTCACAAATGAGTCATATGTGACTCATTATTTCACACTTCCTGACGTAAGATTTTGACGTAAAAAAATGACGTAGTCATGACGTCAGGATTATGTCTCAATGACATTTTTGACGTCAATATGACGTACCTGTGATGTCTATATCATGATAATGATGTCGTTATGACGTAAAAGTGATGTAAGTGATGTAAAAATTGTACCTCAGAAAAAATTAAAAAAAAAAATTTCTCAAAAATAAAAAGATTGCAATTTCAAAATCAATTATAGTATTGTGGACTTAATTACAAACTTTGAAACACTAGTTATATGTAAATTCTTGATGAAAAAATCTTGAGGTATGCTGGGCTCGAACTCGGGTCCTCACTTGTCGAAGTCTGGAACGCTGCTCACTTGTCCAAGTAACGGTTCATGCCACGTAATAACTAACTTATGTGTTAAGCCTCACATGACGAAAAATGCTTAATTCATAATTTTTTTTGAGATTAAATGGATTTTAAGAGCTGGGATTATATAAAATTCAAGTCTAATAATTTTTACAATTTCATTAAAACTCATGAAATTTTATGAAGTTCTATAAGACTTTGTAAAAACTCTTATAAAAGGCTCGCTAGTGAAACTTGCGGTAATGAATAGGCAATTTATAAATTTTCATAAAAATTGATTGAATCTTACACTTTCAAAAATTTTCGTGTAAAAGCGGACATACAGAACTTTACCCGACCAGAAATTTAAGTTCGGCGGTGGTTCGTTTCGAATTAGGCATGCCGAATTCCAAGTTCGCGCCAAACCAGGAAGCCAAAGTTGGCCCACGTCCCGGAAGTAACGCAGTCGCGAGTTTGGGCCTAACTTGGCTTTCGACTCAGGCGGTGGTTTAGAAACCACACTTGCTGGTGACTATCCAAGCCTCATTCGGTCCGAATTTGGCTACCTAACTAGGCAGCAATTCAGAAACTAAATTCGCACAGAAGAATCCAAATTGAATCCTTTTTTTGTTTTTAGCTATTTTTATTATAAAGCAAAAATTAATAATAATGAATGCTTATTTTTTTTAATTTACTTTTTAAATTTTAAATATAAATATCGACTTTAGGACAAAATTTTTTAAATATTAAGTAAATAAAAAAAAATTTTTTTTTTTTTTATTTAGTATTATTTTTTTTATATTTTCGGTCATTTTTTTCGCTTTTTAGGGTTTTTCTTACTATGAAGAAGTTTTTTTTGATTGGTCGATTTTATGGGTCAAGGGGGAAGGAGATGATGGAGTTAGATACATTAGTCACACACAACACTTAAATTTACCTCACACTCGCCTTAAAAATAATTATAATTAATAATTATTAATTATTAAAAATTTTACATGTCGAACGCGAGACTCGAACACTGTACCCGACGCACGAGAGCCCTATACCATATCGCGACGCTACGCCGATGATGAGCGACCTCTTGCCTCAAGATACTTATAAGCCCGACACTTCGGCAAACATTCGGTTACCGTTGCAATGGTCGAGTTAGGAATTCCGATATTATACCTAAGTGAGGACTTGCCACAGACTTACCTAGTCAAGTTTCATTTTGATAGACCAATCTTCAGAATACCTTTAGTTACTGTTCGGTAAGCTTTTGGTTACCGTTATCTCGTATCAATTTGGCAATTCATGGCGTACCGAACTTAGGCATAGCCACAGGTTTGCCTAAATGGGCCCGAGCTTGGTGAATCGAACTTTGGTAAGCCTCTTTGGTTGCCGTTATTTCATAAGAGTTTGGCAATCTATGACATACCGAACTTAGGCATTTCCACAGTTTTGCCTAAAGAAGCTCGATCGTGGTTTGCCAAGTTTCGGAAAACCTTTGGTTACCGTTATTTCATAACAGTTTGGCAACCCATGAAATGCCGAACTTAGGCATTGCCATAGGTTTTCCGAAGTGAGCCCGAACTTGGTGAACCAAACTTCGGTAAGCCTTTGGTTACCGTTATTTCGTACTAATTAGGCAATCCATGATATCCCGAACTTAGGTATTGCCACAGGTTTGCCTAAATGAGCCCGAGCTTGGTGAACCAAACTTCGGTAAACCTTTAGTTACCGTTATTTTGTACTAATTAGGCAATCCATTATATGCCGAACTTAGGCAGTGCCAAACTATTACGAGATTACATCGAATGTGGAATTCTTTTGGCATACCAATGTTCGGCTTGCCAATTTTAAAACAAATAAGATCCGAATTGGGCTAACCTAAGTTCGGAAAGCCAACTTCGTTCCGAACTGATTTTTCGGCATGCCTCACTAAAATTCTAGTCGGGTAGCTGTAAAGTGAGGTCTAATTTTTTTGGTCTGTTTTGTTTCCAGAAACAAAATAAATGTCAGTTAGTTGTCAAAAAAAAAAAAAAATAAATAAATTCCAAGCCAATTAATAAGATCTATCATCAGTTTGTCAGTGCGCAAGAACTTTTTTATTGTTATTGTTTCAAAAGGCCAAAGGGAAGACGACCTGACTTAGGTCGTCGAAGTCAATCAAATGTGCAACGAGCTATCTCACGTTTAAACCGTACGGACGACCTTAAATAAATCGCAAGGCCAGTCGTCGAAAATTTGCGGAATCAACTTTGAATTTCCCTATTTCGTGCATGAGAAACTATACGTCGCGTATTAGTGAGTCGGAAAACCATCATCATTATATATTTACGCACCGTAAAAAAGACAAAAAATAGATTACATCAGAGAGCATTAAACTGATTCAATGTATAACTGTGTTGAATTTAATGTAAATAAAAATTTTTGTATCAAGTTTTGACTATTACTTTTAAAAAATATATGTAGGTGATACGAAGTTCACTGGGTCGTCTAGTGTATATATATATATATATATATATATATATATATATATATATATATATATATATATATATATATATATATATATATATATACATATCTATCCTTGCGCGCACACATTCACACCCTCATTCATCTCAATTATATCTATGTACATATAATCGTTTACTAAAATGCATATCCACGTTTTGCAACTATTGTTATTTTTAAGACCTGATTTGATTTATGAGCCTACGTGCGTTACTATACAAATCTACAGCTCAACTTTCATATCGGTCACTTACGTTTACATGATTTTATATTATCCTTCCGTTATTCTTTCCTTGTCTTCAGACCCTATTGAATATTTTTCTTTGCTTTTTTTAAGCCAAATTTATTCATTATATTCTATACTACTTATACCAGTAGTTTTGGTGACAAAGCTGTAATAATGCACATCTACCGATTTTGAGCAATACCCTGATTAGAAAAAAAGATTTGAAAAGATTCGAAATGGCTCAAAGCGATTAAAAAAGATTCAACTTGACAAATATATATAGTTATACATTTTGCATGGGTTGAATCGTTTTAAATATTTTTTTTTAATGAGGGTATATATGAAACAAAGAGATTCAAATTATTGTTTTCGACTTCATAGTCACTTTCATAAATTGTTCCTGTCAATCTATCTATCTATATATATATATATTAGAGTGTATCAAAAAAATCGAAAATTTTTCTTTTTCCAATGACCATTGAGAAATCGTCATAGTATCTCTAGAAGATGATCCTCTAAAAATATGAGCTCTTAATATTAATTTTTAGAGGTGGCGTCATGTAATTTCTATTTCCCATTTAAATAACATAGAAAAATATTATTTCAAAGTATGGAATTTCGTAACGTGACAACGAGCTACTTTATAGGTAAAACTAAACTCTTTCCTTATGGGAAATTAAATGTTCTACAAAAAAGGTCTGATTGAAATTTTGTGTAAGTCAAGCCGTTTCAAAGATATCGAGCTTCAAACTTCAAACTGTTAAAAATTACGGTTTGTTTTTTTCTTAAACACAAGAAAATTAATTTATATGCATTAAAAACCCATTTTTATTAACTTTAAAATAATAATATGCATATATTCAATAGAATGCATATCCAAAATCAAACAATAGTTGAAAACAAACCCTTTCGATTTGGACAAATTTTGGTCAGAAGTTTTCTTTTATCATATAACGAAGTTTTGCAAAAGGAAAAAAAAATTTTTTTTCAAAAGATATGCAAATTCAAAATTTCGCGATTTTTCCAGTTTTTTAATTTTGATTTTGCAATATCTCGAACGCTATTATAGATACAGGAATAGACTTTCGTTTGTTTGATAGGGGACACTTGGGGCTATTGAAAAAAAAAAAATATTTTGGAAAAAAATTTTGAAAAATGCCAAATTTGTCAAATTTTGAATTTTTGAACATCGATGAAAATGACAATCGACATCAAAATTTTGGCTCAATTTTTGTTGTATAATACATTGTACTAATCTTAAAAAATCCTGAAATTTTTAGAACTGTTTTTTTTTTTTTTCAAAAATGTGAATTTTTGAATTCAAAATAAAATTTTTTTTTGTTTTTTGCAATTTCTAAATGAGGTTCAGTTATGCGAATACATGGTATTGTAATTTTTAGCATTAAACAATTAAATACACGACCTGGAATTATTAAATAATAAATAAGTTTCAACTTCTTTTTATTCTTTGGACATAATCTTAAAGTCAGGCTTAAGGAGGAAAGCCACTGTGAAATTTCAATAAAAAAAATTTTTAACTTCCCGCAAAGAAAATCGAAGATTTTCAAAAATCGGGAAGTTATTGTTTTCACCCCGTTTTGCAAAAATCGAGTTTTCATCAGATCTCGACGTTTGAAGGTTACAGAAAGCTTCCCTGACAATCCCCGCGAGGTTGTCCCGGTGTCTGTATGTGTGTGTGTGTGTGTGTGTGTGTGTGTGTAAAAGTATGTGAACCGCTAATAACTTTCGAACGGCTTGACCGATTTCATCGCGGTTGGTGCCATTCGAAAGGGCTTGACTAAACTTAGATTTTGAAAACTATTTGGACCGATTCAGATCAATAGATTTTAAGAAATCTTCAAAAAACTGAAAAAAAAATTTTTTTCAGATGTGGTTTTTTTGAAATAACTTTTAAACGGCTTGATGGTTCAACTCCAAAAACTAATCAGCTCTTAACCTTAAAAAACCACGTTGATCGCTACCAGTCCAGTCAAAATCGGTTGATTCGTTCGAGAGATATCGTGAACGAAAGAAAACCAGAAAAAGTGTTTTTTCGGAATAACTCCAAAATTCCTAGCGCGATCAATTCAAAATTTAAGATTTTTTATGAGGCTTAAAAAACTGCGTCGAATGCTGCCAACCGCGTGAAAATCGGTTTATTCATTCAAAAGTTATTGCGGTTTAAAAATTCCAAAAATAGTGTCTTATCAAATCTCTATCAGACTTTTGAGCTCGAAGAGCTCAAAAGCATAGGAAAGCAATCCCTTTGAGCTCGGAGAGCTCAAAATAACCCATAAATTGTATTTTTGAGCTGGAAGAGCTCAAAACGTCATTGGTGCAATTTTAAGCGCCTAAGGATGGAATTAGCGGGAAGTTGCAGGGATGGCCTTCAGGGTCAACCGTTTTCCTAATTTTTTTTTTTTTTTATTAAATCCAAGTTTATAGATTCAAAGATATTTATCTAAAGTTTGGTATCAAAATTCCGAATATTTTCCGAGTTATAGTCATTTTTGTGACAGCGCGTCAAATGACTTTACACGCGCGGCACTCCGACGAAAACGCGTATTTCTCGAAACTACTTTTTTTTTGAACTGATGAGAACTGTAATTTGCATAAATATAAATTGATTTGCAACTTTTTTTTCCCCGTATTCGTCTATTCAGTAGCTATAGTTGCACGTAGGGGATTTTGGAAATTTTTATTTTTAAGATTTTTTACCCGTGAAAAAATTTTCTGATCAGACTATATCAGGCCTGATATAAACCGTCCATATCAGGCCTGATATGGAAATTGGCCATATCAGACTATATATAGTTTGATATAAGTATATCAGACTATATGTACCCGCCCGGGAAAAAAATTTATATATAATTATATAACATAATTATGTATGATTATATAAAATTAGGTATAATTATGTATAATTATTTCCATAAGAAAAAAAAAAGTCGGCGTGAGTGGGAATCGAACCGTGGACCTGACGCTTGAAAGACTAATTCATTACTTATTTACCTAAGAGACTTACTTGAAGAGTAGAGTTTGTTAAAGCTACAAGTAATGCAAATCGTATACATGATCGATTCGTAGTGAACAAAATTTTTTATCTAATTTATTAATTATTAATTATCAATATCTATACATAATAGTGGTATCTATATGTAGATTTGTAAAATTATCTATGTATACATGAAATCGCAAAAATAACTCTACGAAATTGTTAAGGTACTTCGTTGCTTTAGAATTTATAATTTCTTTTAATTTAAAAAAATAATCGAGGTAAAATCAGAATTAAAAGCTCAAATTTTAATGGAATTATTTGTTTAGTATATGGAACTATATATCGCTGGAGGGCTTGGCTAACAATTTTTGAACTTGACAAAACTAATAATTTTTGTGAAATTAAATTTTTTTTTTAAGTTCCTATTATTTCATCCGCAACATACTACATATTAAAAGATTGTTAATCATTGGAGTAACAAACTCTTAGACAGAAAAAGAAAATATGTTTTATAGTAATTACAAAATACCCACTGGAGTAAAAAAAATCATATAGAATTATATATGACTCCTATATAATTATATATAAATTATATATACATCTATATAATTCTATATTAATTATATATACCTCTATATAATTATATATGAATCACATATAATTCTATATAGTTTTTTTTACTCGGGTATGCCTTTATATGAGTATATCAGACTACTTATGTACTGATAAGGGTATAAGGATATCTGACTGTAAGAATCCATATCAAGTTATATTAACCCTGATCAAAGATTTTTTTTAAAGTTTATCAAAGTATCTATAACTTTATAGGTTATATCAGGCCATATCAGGACCTATTAAGAAATAATGCAAAATGATATATGAGCATATCAAGCTATATCAAGTCTGATATAGACTTATCAAATTGATAAGGCTTGATTAGGCCTGACATGGCCAATTTTCATATCAGGCCATATCAGGACATATCAAAAATTAAATATGGACATATCAAATCATATCAAGTCAGATATGAATATATCAAAAATTTTTATATGGACTTATCAGCTCATATCAAGCCTGATCAGAATATTTTTTCACGGGTAGGGCTGTTTGAATCTAAAAAAATGAGGAAAAAAGACGAAAAAATTTTTAATATGTCGCCATTTTTTTTTAAATCCAAATTTTCAAAATCCCCTACGTACAACGATAGCCACATGCATGCAGATTACAACGCTCTTTCGTTTTTTTGTTTTAGATAATCCGTTTTTGAGTTAGAGATCGCATCATGGGGGAAATTTTTTTGGTGCTCCACAAAAATGCTAATAACTTTGTAACAACATGTTATTTTTTGATAAAAATTTAGTAGAATAATATTTAATGTATACTTTATAAAACTAAAACCCGATCCCCAAATTCCTTTATTATCCCAGTCAAAAAAATTCCCGAAAATCATCTATTTTTCCGATCCTCACAGTGACTTTCCCCCTTAACACATGATATAATTTATTATTTGTCCTTTTTTTACTTCATTTAAAGTTGTAGACGCCACTTATAGTTTTATTAACATGAAATTAATTTGAAATTTGAGATTGAGAAATATTAATGTGCAGAAATTTGTAAGTAAACATGCATTCGAAAGAACGAAAAAAAGTTGATATTTTCATCCCATTATTTCTGATTTTCATTGAAAATTAATATCTGTTTGAGGTATTTGGCGTTGAAAACTGTGATTGGAGTGAAGAAACGGACAAAAAATATCATGCGTTGCAAAAATAAGAAACTATATCATGTGTTAAGCCTGACTTTAAGATTATGTCCAAAGAATAAAAAGAAATTGAAACTAATTTATTATTTAATAATTCCAGGTCGTGTATTTAATTTTTTAATGCTCGAAATTACAATACTATATATTCGCATAACTGAACGGCGTTTGGAAATTGCAAAAAACAAAAAAAAATTTTATTCTGAATTCAAAAATTCACATTTAAACAAAAAAAAACAGTTCTAAAAATTTCAGGATTTTTTAAGATTAGTACAATATATAATACAAAAAAAATTGAGCCAAAATTTTGATGTCGATTTTCATTTTCATCGATGTTCAAAAATTCAAAATTTGACAAATTTGGCATTTGTCAAAATTTTTCTCCAAAATGTTTTTTTTTTTTTTTTTTTTCAATAGCCCCACGTGTCCCCTATCAAACAAACGAAAGTCTATTCCTGTATCTATAATAGCGTTCGAGATATTACAAAATCAAAATTAAAAAACTGGAAAAATCGCGAAATTTTGAATTTGCATATCTTTTAAAAAAAAAAAATTTTTTTTTTCCTTTTGCAGAACTTCGTTATATGATAAAAGAAAACTTCTGACCAAAATTTGTCCAAATCGAAAGGGTTTGTTTTCAATTATTGTTTGATTTGACATTGAATGACCGATAAGTAAATGTTTTTCGTTAATAATTAATAAAAATTAGCATTTGTCAAATTATTAAGAATTTTGGATATGCATTCTTTTGGATATATGTATATTATTATTCTAAAGTTAATAAAAATGGGTTTTTAATGCATATAAATTGATTTTTTTGTGTTTAAGAAAAAAACAAACCGTAATTTTTAACAGTTTGAAGTTTGAAGCTCGATATCTTTGAAACGGCTTGACTTACGCAAAATTTCAATCAGACCTTTTTTGTAGAGCATTTAATTTCCCATAAGGAAAGGGTTTAGTTTTACTCATAAAGTAGCTCATTGTCACGTTACAAAATTCCAAACTTCAAAAGAATATTTTTCTATGTTATTTAAATGGGAAATAGAAATTACATGACGCCACCTCTAAGTATTAATATTAAGGTAGTTGGGCCCAAAAAGCAAAAATTCAAGAAATCTCCCAAACTCCGTATAGAAGTAGTTAAATACATAATACACACGCTGTTAAAATTTTGAAACAATTTACCACGTCTAACCGAAGATAATTGCAATTGAAAATGACATTTTTACACAGGCGGTATGGGAAAAGAGAGAGAAAACCACGAAGTTTTATTATTTTTGTACACGGTGAGAAATTTCTGTAGAAATTTACTATGCATACATAATAAGACTGAACCTTAATGACTCAATTCAAAATATTACCATAAAAATTTAAGAATATCATATTGTACCAATCAATATTTACTAGGGACCATAGTAAATTTGACCATGCAACTGTTACATAAACATATATAAAAAATTTTCGTAAACTGACAGAACAAAAACTGTTAGTGTGCTTAAAACTTTTCATTATAGTTCCATAGTAAAATTTCTGTTGCTCAGTCGACAATAAAAATTTATAAAAAAGTTTCACATTTAGTCACGTGTACTCGGTTTAAATTTAAAATTGTGACTATGAAATTTTCAAATGTCCCATAGTAAACGTATGCACGTCAGTCGCGACGCACGCTCTTTCATTTTTTCGTGCTGCTTTGTTTTGTCAACATAAGTCTACAGACGCTATCAGTAGTGGTTAACGGTGTTATGAAAATTGCAATAAACATTAAGTTTTAAATAAATATTAGTTTATAAATTCATCAACACATGAATAGTTAATGAAAATTTGTAAGATTCATAAATAATAAAATATTTAATAATTTACCGTGAAAAATTAATATGAAAACAAACATTTGATGGTTAACTTGCAACCGACACTTCTAATAATAATAAAAAATAATTTAAAAGTTATATATTGTGTTTATAATTATTCATAATAAAATTAACTGCCAAAATAAATCCTACGTTCATTGTTAAAAATGAAAAAAAAAATAAAAAAATTATATTTTAAAAAATATTTTTAAAATTATTGCAAACAAAAAATCTTGTTTGGTTTGATATTTTTTTGATTGCTAAAAACATTTTTACTCTAAAATTTTTTATTTTTACAAACGTTTTCTTATTTTTTTTGCTATAGTACATTCGGAAATTTAAATTATTGCATATTTCATTTTACTATGGTACATTTCAATTTCTACCATTTACTATGTCTGATTTCATTTGTTTCGGAAATTACTATGGGCCATTGTAAAATTTTATTCTGAGTCAATAAGGTTCACTAGTAATATGCACCATTGTAATATCTAAAATCCATGCAGAATAAAAAATAATGGAAATTTCTCACCGTGTATTGAAGAAATTTTAAGAATTTCACGAAAAACTAATATTACTTAGATTCATATATGTATAATTATTCTACAAAATTCTGGAATTCCCTACCACATCGTTTTTGAGAAATCATTGATAAACTAGTAAAGTAAACAAATAAAGTCATGCGTGGAAGTAAGTGAGCGATAGCCCGTAAGAGAGGCGACCCCGACTAGAAATTACTTTGGGATTACCCAGCGTATACATCTGGACCTGATTAGGTCCCAAAGAGGCACGCCCAATTGGGAAATCCCTATAAGGGCCTAATTAGCCCCCAATCGGACAATCCCAACGTAAAAATAAAAATTTTTATTCAGTTTTTCCCGATAGGGCCCCGCGTGGGATCTAAATCAGAAATCCTAATGCAAAAATGAGTATTTTCATTCAGTTTTTCCCAATAGGGCCCTGCGTGGGACCTAAATGGGAAATCCCAACGTAAAATTAAAAATTTTTATTCAGTTTCTCCCAATAGGGTCCTGTGTGGGACCTAAGAGGGATAACCTAACCTGAGAGTAGATGCATGAAGAAATAATCTTTAAATTTAGACAATCGTTTATTTATATAAAAAATCAATCACCCAAAGATCTGTGATAATCCAATTAGGATAATCCAACGAAAAATAATAATAAAATTGCTGTTTTCCCGAGTGGGATCGGTGTGGGACCGAAGAGGATTTTCCCAACGTAATGTAAATAAGGCATCGATGGGTTTTCCTAACTGGGCTCGTAGTAGGATCCAATTGGGATAACCTAACCTGAGAGTAGATGCATGAAGAAATAGTCTTTAAATTTAGACAATCGTTTATTTATATAAAAAATCAATCACCCAAAGATCTGTGAGCTTATGTTACTAGCATATATTCATTGTAAATTAATTAGAAATAAAAATAAAAATTAGCCGATAAGTATAGAAACGAATTAGGAAAAAAAATCATCTAACATTGTTAAATAAAAACTACAAAATTGAGCTTGATCAAATTTTACATAACCTTATATTTTGAAAAATTTAATTTTACGAGATTAAAAATACATTGTAAAAAATCAGGATGAATTCGGAATAAATCTTAATCCAAATTAAAATTTAATCCCATTACTCAGAGTTTTGGAGTAAAGTAATTAAACAATTCGCGTGTAGAGTGAATCCGAAGTTTTTTTAGCGGAGTTATTCTAGATTAATTGGGATAAATTCCAGATTAAATTCAAGTACTCCACAGAAAAAAAAGGTTCACTTGAGCCAAGAAAATATTTTCTTCCTAATTATGTTCTTAAGCGAAAAAAAAAAATTTTTTTTGGCACAAGAAATTTCACTTATTCCAATAAAATTAATTTTCTTGCTTATTAAGGTAGTTCTTTCCCAACCTATAGTTTATGCTACTGCTGTCTTCGTCACGTGCTAGTGTTGCCTCTCTTACGAGCTATTGCTCACTTACTTCCACGCATGACTTTATTTGTTTACTTTACTAGATTATCAATGATTTCTTAAAAACTATGTGGTAGGGAATTCCAGAATTTTGTAGGGTAGTTATACATGTATTAATCTAAGTAATATTAGTTTTTCGTGAAATTCTTAAAATTTCTTCAATACAAAAATAATAAAACTTCGCGGTTTTCTCTCTCTTTTCCCATACCGCCTGTGTAAAAATGTCATTTTCAATTGCAATTATCTTCGATTAGACGTGGTAAATTGTTTCAAAATTTTAACAGCGTGTGTATTATGTATTTAACTACTTCTATACGAAGTTTGGGAGATTTCTTGAATTTCTGCTTTTTCGTCCTAACTACCTTAAAGAAATAAATATCTTGATGCAAGAAAATTTATTTAAGTTAAGAAAATCTTGTTGTTTTGAGAAAATTCAGCCTCTTGCTCCAAAAAATTTAGTTCTTGATAGAAGTAACTTTTCTTATCTTGAAAAAATTTCACTCTTGCTCCAAAAAATTAAATATCTCGATAGAAGTAAATTTTCATTGATATTTTTATTGATCAACATGTCAAATGGGAAGATCAAATAATATTGAAACATTTTTTTTTTATTCAAAATGTATAATTGCACGTTAAAATAATACAAAATCGGTATGAAATATTTAAGAGAAAAATTTTCTCAAGGTGAGGAAATTTTTTTCTTAACTGAAGTAGGTGGCGCTGCTTCCCTAAAGTATCTAAAAATCTTGATCAAATATAAAAATTTATTGTATCAAGTATTTATGATAAGTTGAATTAAGAAAAAACTACTTCCACCAAGAATAGAATTTCAAGAAAAATTTTTACTTCGGCCAACACAACTTCGGTCTTCCTTCAGGCATCCGAAAATTTTCTTGAGCCAAGAATTTTGGTCTCCAGTAAAGGAATTTTTCTTTCTGTGTGAGTTTTTAGACTGAAATACATATTGATGTTGCTGAAACAAGATTCATACTCAGAATTTTTTCTTCTCAGTATAAAAAAAAATTTTAATTGAAGATAATTTTTATTATCAGTATGTAAAAATTCAATTTTTGAAAAATATCCAACTTTTGAGGATTCACATTTGCAAAAGAATTTATATTGTAAAAAAAATTAAACTTTTTCATAATTAAATTTTTATCCATACAATAAAATTTAAAAAAATAACTTGCATTTCAAAAAAATTTTAATTTAAAAAAAAAAATTTTTTGTGTTAGTATAAGGGGGATTCCAAATTAAATTGGACAGTTTTAAGGAATTTTGTTTTTGATTTTTTCAATTTTTTTACATTTTTCAGTAAATTTTTTTTGTTTTTTATTTTTAAATTTTTTATTTAATTTATACATTTTCACGTCAGTAAAGTGGATAAATAAAAAAAAAAAAACAATTTCTTAAAGCTTGAGTATAACATAAATAATGTCTCAGTCAACCGGTAAAGTTCATCTGTACGAGATAGGAACTTTCCTCATCAGCACTCCTGCTTGGACCAGCGGTAACGTCAAGGACTGAGGACCCAAAGGACGCAAGTTCGAGCCCAACACACGACAAAGATTTTTTCGTTCAACGATTTCATTTCAATTCAAATTAAATTTACTTATTAGGTCTAATATAATATGAGTATCTGATCCTAAATTATTTTTAATCTTTTCGAAAATCATAATATTTTTTCTTTCAAAATTTAGATTGGGTTCTGATGGGGATTTCCCCATTGGGACCTAAAAGGAATTGCCCAACGCGGGCCCAATAGGTCTTACATTAAAATTTCTAGTCGGGACACTAGCGAAAGAAAGAGACAGCATTAGCATAAACTATAGGTTGGGAAATAACTACCTTAAGAGCTCATATTTTTAGAGGATCTTCTTCTAGAGATACTCTGACGATTTCTCAATGTTCATTGGAAAAAAAAAAATTTTCGATTTTTTTGATACACTCTAATATATATATATATATATATATATATATATATATATATATATATATATATATATATATATATATATATATATAGGAGATCAAGTTTTTGAACTCACTGATCACGATATCTCTGAAGCTATAAGGCCGATTGACTTGAAATTGGGTAGGAATATTCCTTTCGCCGAGTAGAGGTCAGCTAAGAACGGATTTTACCAAATTCCACCCACAAGGGGGGTTGCGGGGGCGTTAACAATAGAAAATTCCCATTTTTAACCTATAGCTCTTATCGACTTCAAATTTGGTAGGAATCTCCTATATGTGATGTAGAAATGATCTAAGAGCGGATTTTACGACAATCTACTACCAATATGGATTGCGGGGGTGGACGTTAACAATGAAAATTAAAAATTTCCGACTTCTAGCTCCTACAGACTCCTAATTTTGTATGAATTTTGTGTAAGTGATGTAAAAATATTTTATGAACGAATTTTACGATATCCCACTCCACAGAGGAATGCGGGGGTAGGTCTTAACAATGAAAATTTTAAATTTCCAAGCTATAGGGCCTACAATCTCTAAATTTGATACGTATCTGCTATATGCGAGGTAGAAATGATCTAAGAGTGGATTTTATGACAATCTACTCCCAATATGGATTGCGGGGGTGGACGTTAACAATGAAAATTAAAAATTTTCGACTTTTAGCTCCCACAGACTCCTAATTTTGTATGAATTTTCTGTAAGTGATGTAAAAATAATTTATGAACGAATTTTACGATATCCTACTTCACAAAGGAGTGCGGGGGTGGTTCTTAACAATGAAAATTTCAAATTTCCGAGCTGTAGCTCCTATAGGCTCCAAATTTGGTAAGAATCTGCTCTATGTGATGTAGAAATGATTCAAGAGTGGATTTAATGACAGCCTACTACCAATACGGATTGCGGGGGTGGGTATTAACGATGAAAATTTTTAATTTTCAAGCTATAGCTCCTACAGACTCCAATTAGGTAGGAATTTTCTCTAAGAGATGTAGAAATAATATACGAACGAATTTTAAGATACCTTACAGGAGTTTGCAGGGGTGGATGTTAACAATTAAAATTTTTAATTTCCAAGCTATAGCTCTTATAGACTCACCCCCAATAAGGATTGCGGGGGTGGGTGTTGACAAAAAAAAATCTTAATTTCCAAAATATAGCTTCTAAAAAGCATAAATTTGGTAGGAATCTTTTATTTGTCATGTAGAAATCATCTCAAAACGGATTTCAATAAATTCTACTTCCGACAGGGATTGCGGGGGTGGGTGTTAGAATTTCAAATTTTCATTTCCAAACTGTAACTTCTACAAACTTGAAATTAGGTAGGAATCTTTAATTTATCATGAGATCATCTCAAAACGGATTCCAAAAAATTCTACTTCCGATAGGGATTGCGGGGGTGGGTGTTAAAATCTAAAATTTTAATTTCCAAACTGTAACTCCTGCAGATTCTAAATTTGGTAGGAATCTTCGTGTACGATGTCAAGTTCACATGAGAATGGATTTTCTCAAATTCTTACCCTAAAAGGGATGATGGGGGCGTTAACAATGAAAATTTCTCATTTCCAATCGATAGTTTTTATAGACTCGAAGTTTTGTTGAAATCTTTTATTTATAATGTAGAAATTATCTCGAATAGGTTCTTACGAAATTCCTCCCCCACATAGAAGTTCGGGAGTAATAATTGTCAAAAAATTCATATTCTTTAAATACAGTTCCTACAAATATAAAATTTGATAGAATCTGAAGAGAAACAGGCAAATACCGGGATGGCCTCCAAGGTCAACGGATTTAAATATTTTTCTTTCTTAATAGTGATATTTTCTTACAACAATCGTCTCTTTGGCAGCGGCAAAAAAGTCATTGTAACGTTTCCAAAATTTAACATTACATGTAGCTATTCAGTCAACGGACTAAGAATTTTACATACATTTTTTTTTTGCTAATCACATAACCGATGAACTGTTCTTATTACGGGATCGCGAAAATGTAACAGATTAAAAGCATTGCATTTTCTAAACACATGAGATATAGAAAAAAAATTTGGCTACTCATTTTAAGAAAATTCGTAAAAAAAAAGTACAAATAATTTTCTATGTATAATTGATGTTACGGAAGAAATTTTAATTAACAGCGAAATTCGTCACAATTTAAGCTAGGCAGATTTCAACTTCACTTATGAGACCTGCAATTACTTTAACTAAAACTACCAATGCTCATTTAAAATTTTTTTTCTTCGTGTCAATTAATATTCATTTTTGGAAGAAAGCCACGGGAATGTTATAGCGATTGTACATTGAAAGTTACAATGAATTTTAGCTAGAATAATCATGTGGACAAAATATACAGACCAATTTGATGGAATTTGGAATCTGTGCAAGTAAAAACAATCTTCCAATTAAATTTCAAATCTAGATCTAAAAATACAATTCTATAAAGCGCCCAGCGGAGCGGGCGGGTAACAGCTATCTATATATATATGATTTCCACGTATATAGTCACTCATCACGATATCTCTTGAACCATAAGACCTAGAGACTTGAAATTTGGTAGGAATATTTTTTTTATCGAGTAGAAGTCAGCTAAGAACGGATTTAACGAAATTCCACCCACTATAAACTATAGCTCCTATCGACTCCAAATTTAGTAAGAATCTTCTGTAAGAGATCTAGAAATAATCTATGAACGAACTTTACGATATTACACCCCACAGAGGGTTGCGGGGGTGGGTATTAACAATGAAAATTTTTAATTTTCAAGCTATAGCTCCTACAGATTCCAAATTTTATAGGAAATTTCTGTACGTGATGTAAAAATAATTTATGAACGAATTGTTCTTATTACGGGATTGCGGGAATGTAACAGATCAAAATGAAAACATTTTCTAAACACTTGAGATGTGGAAAAGAAATTTGGTTATTCATTTTAAGAGATTTCGTAAAATCAAAAATTAAAATCGTAAATCCAAAAATGATTATTCATTTTTGGAGAAAGCCACGGGAATGTTATAGTGATTGTACATTGAAAGTTACAATGGATATTCGCTAGAATTATGACATGGATAAAAGGTACAGGCCAATCCGATAGAATTTTGAATCTGTGCAAGTCAGAACAATACTCCAATTGAATTTCAAGTCTAGATCTCAAAATACAATTCTATAAAGTGCCCAGCGGAGCGGGCGGATAACAGCTAGTATATATATAGGAGACTTTCTATAGATATAGTCACTCATCACGATATCTCTGGAACTATAAGACCTAGAGACTTGAAATTTAGCAGGAATATTTTTTTTGCCGAGTAGAGGTCAGCTAAGAACGGATTTTACGAAATTTCACCTATAAGGAGGGTTGCAGGTGCGTTAACAATGGAAAATTCCCATTTTTAAACTATAGCTCCTATCGACTCCAAATTTGGTAGGAATCTTCTGTAAGAGATGTAGAAATAATCTATGAACGAACTTTACGATATCCTACCCTACAGGGGTTTGCGGGGGTGGGTATTAACAATTAAAATTTTTACTTTCCAAACTATAGCTCCTATAGACTTCAAATTTAGTAGGAGTCTTCTATATGTGATATAGAAATGATCTAAGAACGGATTTTACAACGAATCACCTCCAATAAGGATCGCGGGAGTGGGTGTTGACAATAAAAAATGTTCATTTCCAAAATATAGCTTCTGAAAACTTTAAATTTGGTAGAAACCTTTTATTTTTCCTGTAGAGATTATCTTAAAATGGATTTCAATAAAGTTTACTTCCGATAGGAATTGCGGGAGTGGGTGTTAAAATCTAAAATTTTATTTTCCAAACTGCAACTTCGACAGACTTTAAATTTGGTGGAAATCTTCGTGTATGATGTCAAGTTCAGCTAAGAATGAATTTTATCAAATTCCAACCCTAATAGGGACTGCGGGGGCGTTAACAATGAAAATTTCTTTTTTCAAAACAATAGTTTCTATGGACTCGAAGTTTTGTTAGAATATTTTATTTATAATGTAAAAATCATCTCGAATAGGATCTTATGAAATTTCTCTCTTACATAGGAGTGCGGGAGTGATAGTTGTCAAAAAATTCATATTCTTCAAATATAGTTCCTACAGATAAAATTTGATAGAATCTCAAGAAAAACAGGTAATTAAAGGGATGGCCTCCAAGGTCAACGGCAAGAGTCCACGGCAAGAGCTCAAAAGTATAGAAAAGCTATCTTCTGAGCTTGGAGAGCTCAAAATAACACATACATTGTATTTTTGAGCTTGAAGAGCTCAAAATATCATTAGTGAAATTTTCAATGCCTATAGGTATGGAATTAGTGGGAAGTTACAGGGATGACCTTCAGGGAGAACCGTTTTCCTAATTTTTAACTTCCCGCTAAGAAAATCGAAGATTTTCAAAAATCGGGAAGTTATTGTTTTCACCCCGTTTTGCAAAAATCGAGTTTTCATAAGATCTTGACGTTTGAAGGTTATAGGAAGCTTCCCTGACTACTTCCGCGAGGTTGTCACCGTGTCTGTGTGTGTGTGTTTTTTTTTTTTTTTTTTTTTTTAAGGGGGGGGGGAATCCTTTTTACGGATTCTAGGCATAGCTGTTTGGCCTGGATATGTGGCGACTCGACGCAGTGTCATACTAAAACTCGACGCTAGCGCCCCTACCCACTAAACCCTAAACCCCTTTTCCTCTTTCCCCTAATCCCATGGAAACCGCCGTCAAGCATTACTTCGTGAGGGGAGGATCTAGCTACTGCTCTTTCTTCTGGTGGCTAAGGTATTATTCTTTTCTCCTTCTAATTGGCGTCATTCGCTCTTCTTCTTTCTATGGTCCGCAGGTCTGAGAGGACTCCCGTGACAAACGTGTTTGTGGCGTTCCAAGCAGTCTCTGATGACAGCATTGCTTCTACTATTGTCTCTGGTTGGATTTTCCTCTTCAGGATATTCTCCAGCTCATCTCGCTGTGGATAAAAACGTGGGCACTCAAAGAAGACGTGCTCTGCATCTTCATTGACTCCTGGGCAGGACGGGCACTCTGGGGAATTATCATGCTTAAAGCGGTGGAGATACGCCCGGAAACAGCCGTGTCCTGATAACATCTATGTAAGATAATAGTTGACCTCACCGTGACTCCGGTTTAGCCAAACGTTGATCCTTGATATGAGACGATGCGTCCACCTACCCTTCACTGTGGCATCCCACTGTAGTTGCCATCGACTTATGCTCTTTTGCCGTTCTTCTGTTCTAAGCTCCTCAGCGCTTAGTGTGGTTGACTTCTTTCGTTGGTAAAGGATCCGTCTTTCCTCAGCTAAGACTCTGAGAGGCAAAGTTCCGGAAATGACACACACTGCTTCCATAGACATTGTGCGGAAGGCGCTTGCTACTCTTAAGGCACTCAGACGGTAGACTGGTCCAGCTATTCTCCATGATTCTTGCTTCTCTAGTGCGTCTGCCCAGATAGATATTCCGTAAGTGAGCATTGATGTGACTACAGATGATAGCAGTAGTCTTCTGCTCTGCTTTGGGCCTCCGACGTTTGGCATCAGTCGTGCTAAGCTAGCTACCACTGCTGATGCTTTTGCACTCACGTGTTCGACTTGCTGCTTAAAGTTGAGTCGGGCATCAAGCATCACTCCCAGATATCGGATATATGGTTGTGATGTGATTCCTTGTTCTCCGACTTTTAGCTTTATGGTCTCTATCACTTTTCTGCTGGTAATAAGCACAGCCTCAGTCTTC
The DNA here is from genome assembly GCF_020080835.1 of Cotesia glomerata. Lineage (NCBI taxonomy): Eukaryota > Metazoa > Arthropoda > Insecta > Hymenoptera > Braconidae > Cotesia > Cotesia glomerata. The sequence goes on along the minus strand of NC_058159.1, from coordinate 18,444,909 downwards.
TGTTTAGCCAGTTGTAGATTCACTGAGTCAATCCATCGTTTAACTTTCTCAAAGGTGATACCGAACATGTGGTTTATCTCATCTAGGTGTTTAGCAACGATTACGACAGCTACATCATCTGCATATGCAACAAGCTTGACACTTCTTGGAAGAGTCAGTCTCAGCAGGCCATCATACATGACATTCCACAGAAGTGGACCCAGAACCGAACCCTGGGGTATACCTTCGGTAATATCATACTCTTTTGGACCATTCTTTGTGTCGTATCTCAGGATTCTGTCTGTGAAGTAGCTAGCCACTATCCTACGTAGATATCCTGGTACGTTTTCCTCTTCCAGGGCTTGCATAATGCAGTCCCAGTTGGCGGAGTTGAAGGCATTTTTGATGTCCAAAGTGGCCACCAGGCAGTACTTCTTCGCTCCACCGTTCCATCTGATCCCTTCGATTGCCTCCTTAGCCGTTGCAACAACCAGATTGATTGCGTCCAGGGTTGATCGTCCTTTCCGAAAACCATACTGGTTGTCTGCCAGGAGTGGATCGACAACTGCTTCTATTCTTTGGTGGATTATACGCTCAAATATCTTACCTGCCGTGTCTAACATATAAAGTGGTCGATAAGATGACGGTTCTTCTGGTGGCTTTTTCCCTTTTGGAAGTAGTACTAGTCGTTGCTGCTTCCACTTCCGAGGGAAAATCCCTTTCTTAAGGCATGTGTTGTAGACGTCCAGGAACAATGATGGCACTGCTTTTATAGTTGTTTTTAAAGCAATATTGGCGACCCCGTCCAATCCCGGCGCTTTATTGTTCCCTACACGATTACAAGTCTCCATCAGTTCTTCCTCCGTGACAGATGGAATGTCATCCATTTCATTCTGTGCTAATAGATAGTTAAACTCGCTTTGTTCGGGGAACAACGCGTTTACGATCTTCTGTAGGAGTTGAGGACACGTGGGTGATGGCATTAGTTGGTTTTTAAGATGGGTCATGACCACCTTATACGGCCTACCCCACAGATCTCTGTCCATCTCGTTGATGAGCTCCTTCCAGCATTTTCTTTTGCTATCTTTGATGGCTTTGTTCAAGGATCGACGGGCTTTTTTGTACTCTGCGACCAGCTCCGCAGAGTTAGGTCGTCGGTAGCCACGCTGAGATATTCTTCTCTTCTGATAACACTCTTTACGAAGGGCGCTGATGTGGTCGTTCCACCAGTGAACGGAAGGTCTTGTGTTCATGCCACGTCTACGAGACATACTGGCGTCACAAGCCTGAGTCACTCTTTTCATCAGGTCCTTGGTCTTCTCTTCTGCGCAGCCCGCGATAATCTGGTCACTATTGAGAGCTACTAACAATGCACTTGGGTCAAGAGTTTTTACCTTCCAACCAATGGTGTTAAGTTGCTTTTTAGGTCTTCTCGGGCTCTGGACGTTTGATATTTCCCAGAGAATCGCGTTGTGGTCGCTGGCTGTGTAGATATCCATCACCTTCCAGTGTGTGTGTGTGTGTGTGTGTTTTTTTTTTTGTGGGTAATCCTTTTTACGGATTCTAGGCATAGCTGTTTGGCCTGGATATGTGGCGACTCGACGCAGCGTCATACTAACTCGACACTAACGCCCCTACCCACTAAACCCTAAACCCCTTTTCCTTCTTTCCTCTAATCCCTCATGGAAACCGCCGTCAGGCATTACTTCGTGAAGGGAGGATCTAGCTACTGCTCTTCCTTCTGGTGGCTAAAGTGTTAACTATCTTCCTTCTATCTTCTGCTATTTGCTCTTTTTCTTTCGGTGGAACGCAAGTCTTTAAGGACTTCTGTTGCAAACGTGTTGGTAGCGTTCCAGGCAGCTTCTGATGACAACATTGCTTCTACTAGTGAATCTGGTTGCATTCTCTGGTTCAGGATCCTCTCCAGTTCTTCACGCTGTGGTTCGAAACGAGGACATACAAAGAAGACGTGCTCCGTGTCTTCAACAGCTCCTGGGCAGGACGGGCACTCCGAAGAGTCATCGTGCTTAAAGCGGTGTAGATACTCTCGAAAACACCCATGTCCCGACAACATCTGCGTAAGATAGTAATTGACCTCACCGTGATTCCGGTTAAGCCAAATGTCGACCCGAGGTATGAGACGGTGCGTCCACCTACCCTTCTCTGCAGCATCCCATTGTAGTTGCCATCGGCCTATGCTCTTCTGCCGTTCTTCAATTCTAAGTTCTTCCGGGCTCAGTGCAGTTGACCTTTTTCGTTGGTAAAGGGCCCGTCTTTCCTCTGCTAGAACTCTAAGAGGTAGGGTTCCAGCAATGACGCACACTGCTTCTTCTGATATAGTGCGGAAGGCACTAGCTACTCGTAGGGCACTCAGTCGGTATATTGGTCCAGCTTTTCTCCATGATTCTTGGGTTTCCAGTGCATCAGCCCAAATGGATATTCCGTAAGTGAGCACTGATGTGACTACTGATGACAATAGTAGCCTCCTGCTCTGCATTGGGCCTCCGATGTTAGGCATCAGCCGTGCGAGACTAGCCCTCACTACTGACGCTTTGGCACTGACATGTTCCACCTGCTGTTTGAAGTTGAGTAGTGCATCCAGCATCACTCCTAGATAACGGATAAATGGTTGTGATGTGATTTCTTGTTCTCCGACTCTCAACTTGATGGTTTCTACCGTTTTTCTGCTGGTGATGAGCACTGCCTCGGTTTTATGCTTGGCTAGTTGCAAGTTCATCATGTCCATCCACAAATTGACTCGTCTGAATGTAATATCAAATGCCATTTCTATCTCTTCGAGGTGCTTTGCGACAATCATGACAGCTACGTCATCCGCATATGCTACAAGTTTGACTCCCGTAGGCAATGCTTTTCTCAGGAGGCCATCATACATGATGTTCCATAGCAGAGGACCTAAGACTGATCCCTGTGGCACTCCTCCGGAGATTTCGTACACTTCCGTACCATTCGTCGTGTCATATTTCAGGAGCCTGTTCGTGAAGTAGCTCGCTACTATTCTGCGAAGGTATCCTGGTATGTTTTTTTCTTCTAGAGCCCGCATAACGCAGTCCCAGTTAGCGGAGTTGAAGGCATTCTTGATGTCCAAAGCAGTGTGTGTGTGTGTGTGTGTGTGTGTGTGTGTGTGTGTGTGTGTGTGTGTGTGTGTGTGTGTGTGTGTGTGTGAAAGTATGTGAACCGCTTATAACTTTCGAACGGCTTGACCGATTTCATCGCGGTTGATGCCATTCGAAAGGGCTTAACCAGACTTAGATTTTGAAAACTATTTGGACCGATTCAGATCAATAGATTTTGAGAAATCTTCAAAAAACTGAAAAAAAAAATTTTTTCAAATGTGGTTTTTTTGGAATAACTTTTAAACGGCTTGATGGTTCAACTCCAAAAACTAATCAGCTCTTAACCTTAAAAAACCACGTCGATCGCTACCAGTCCGGTCAAAATTGGTTGATTCGTTCGAGAGATGTCGTGAATGAAAGAAAACCGAAAAAAGTGTTTTTTCGGAATAACTCCGAAATTCCTAGCGCGATCAATTAAAAATTTAAGATTCTTTGTGAGGCTTAAAAAACTGCGTCGAATGCTGCCAACTGCGTGAAAATCGGTTTATTCATTCAAAAGTTATTGTGGTTTAAAAATTCAGAAAATAGTGTCTTATCAAATCTCTATCAGACTTTTGAGCTCGAAGAGCTCAAAAGCATAGGAAAGCAACCTCTTTGAGCTCGGAGAACTCAAAATAACTCATTAATTGTATTTTTGAGCTCGAAGAGCTCAAAAACATCATTGGTGTAATTTTAAGCGCCTAAGTATGGAATTAGCGGGAAGTTGCAGGGATGGCCTTCAGGGTCAACCGTTTTCCTAATTTTTTTATCATTTTTTATCAAATGGCATTCGCCGGACATAGCATGCCGCTAACAGCAGCCATTTTTATCTGAATCCATTCCCCTTTTCTTTCTTTCCCCTCGCCTACATCATATTAATCAATAAGGATCTTTTTTACGGTAGAGATGTAGGCTCAGTAGGCTCAATTTATGGTTCTAAAACGGTAATTTCGGCCTAACTTTGGTAAAAGCGGACAAAAATACCACTTGTAGGCTGAAATTACGGTTCTGATATACGCATCATCATAGTCAAAAAAATCTAAAATCATAATTTCAGCCTATAACTCCTCGAGTAGGTTGTGGAGGCTCAAAATATGTTTTTAATTTTGACTCGAGCCTTGGCCCAAGTCTGGTTCACCAAAGGAACAGCCAAGGCTCAGTTGCCCAAGTCTGGAACGCCAGGCCTGGCGTCCCAGTGTTGGCGCCAGCTTGGCCCCGTCGTTCAACTCTGGGGACTCCTACATGGTTACCCCCGCGATGGTGTCTGTATGTGTGTATGTATGTATGTATGTTAGGGTGGGTCAAAAAAATCTATTATTTTTTTTTTAACTTCTAATATTGAAAAGTTGGTTCTCAGGCACCTCTAGAAAATGCTCACCAAATTTGAGCTCTTAATATTGATAGGAAGCTTATGCTCATCACAGTTTTATATTTTTTGTTAGTCTCTTATAAAAAAGATCATATCTCACTATTGATCAATTTTTTAACTAAATCTTTATACATGTTTTTGTAGAAAATTGAATGATCTACAAAAAAGATTTGATATGTGTAAGTGACTACATTAACCATTTCAAAGATATCCGAGGTCAAAGTTCAAAAAATTTATCAAAAAAAAATTTTTTTTTTTAAATTTCCTACTACATTGGACAATTATAGTTGTCAAATGAATATGCCATAATTTTGTAGGAAATTTAACGCTCTACAAAAAAAAAAAAAGGTCGGATATGTTAAATTGATTACTGCAACCGTTTGAAAGATATTCGTAACCGAATCCCAATGCTATCTGATTTCAATCATTTTCTAATAACTTTTTCAAATATATCCATTAAATTCATGAACTCCGCCGTCCATCTTACGGCAGCAAATAAATATATTATTTTGTGTAATTAAGTTATTGGGATAGAGATTATTCTCTCACCGATGGATTTTCTGAAAGTACAGTTTTCGTGTGGATCATAACCCACTTGCTCGTTTGAAAAAATATTGAAAAAGACACAATGACTTTTTACACAATGAACAACGAATAATCGCTTAGTTTTTACATTCCGGAATTTCACAGTGAATATTATCTACATCTCCAAACGCAAAAAACTGAACGGCTTAGCTGATTTCATCACGGTTAGTGCCATTCGAAAGAGCTTGACTTAGATTTTGAATACAATTTGGACCGATTCGGACCGGTAGATTTTGAGAAATCTCAAAAAAACTACGAAAAAAAATTTTTTTTAATGTGGTTTTTTTGGAATAACTTTTAAACGGCTCTACCGATCGATTCCAAAAAATAATCAGCTCTTAACATAGAAAAAACCACGTCGATCGCTGCTAGTCCGGTCAAAATCGGTTGATTCGTACACGTGAGTTATCGTTGACGAAAGAAAACCGAAAAAAGTGTTTTTTTGGAATTACTCCGAAATTTCTTGTTCGATCAATTTAAACTTAAAGATTCTTTATAATGCTTAAAAAACTGCATCGTATCCCTTGTAGGAAAAAAATTATATGCAACGGGACCTGTTTTGGCACAATACTGGGTTGCCAAGACTCGGCCGAACAATACTGGCCCACGACTGGACCACTACTCAACTGACAAGTCTTGGTTGATCAGTCTTGAACTAAGAAGCTTTCCTGACTATTTTTACGATGATGTCCGTACGTCTGTATGTATTTATGTGTGTGTGTGTGAGTGTGTGTGTGTATGTGTGTGTGTGTGTATGTATGTTAACCTCTTATAGCTTCTGCTTTCGCCAAACTTAGATTTCTTGTAAGTTGGAACCGATTCGGATCAGTAGATTTCGAGAAATTGCAAAAAAAGTGAAAAAAAAAGTTGTTTTTTTTTTTCATTTTTTTTAAATATCTCCGAATTGGCTGAACTGATCGACCTCAAAAACTGATCAGCTCTTGACCATGAAAACCCGCATCGATCGCCACCTAGAGCGTCAGAATCGGTTGATGCGTTCGTGAGATATCGTTGTCGAAAAAAATCGAAAAAAGTGTTTTTTTTTGTAATCTCCGAAATTTTTCATCAGATCAATTTTTTTTGTTTGAAATTTTTTATAGAGCTCAAAAAACGACATCGATCGCCGCCAACCGCGTGGAAATCGGTTGATTTATTCAAAAGTTACAGCAGTTTGAAAATTAAAAAAATCGTGTTTCATCGAATTTTGATAAGACTTTTGAGCTCGAAGAGCTCAAAAGCATAGAAAAGCTATCTCTTTGAGCTTGGAGAGCTCCAAATAACACATAAATTGTATTGTTGAGCTCTAAGAGCTCAAAAACGTCATAAGTGCAATTTTAAGCGCCTAGATATGGAATTAGCGGGAAGTTGCAGGGATGGCCTTCAGGGTCAACCGTTTTTCTAATTTTTTTCAAAGGAACAAAATATAATCGATAGTTAAATAGTAAATAAAAAAAAAAGTAATTAAACCTGTTAACTGTTATTTCCATTCAGTATCTTCACGTTAACTAACAGGTCCCGAGTCGAAAAAATGAACTTACATAAGCTTACATCAATTGTTTTAGTATAGCACTTAAGTTCATTTAAGTTAATTTTTTCAACTCGGGGTATACCCGAGAAAAAATATTTATATATAATTATATATATTTATATATAAATTGGTTATATATGATTATATATAAAAAATGGCCAAATATAATCATATATAATTATATATAACTATATATAATTATATATAACAATATTTAATTATATATTTATTACATCTAATTAATTATTGGGTTAATTTTATGGATAGAGTATTTAATATAGTCCTACGCAATTCTCTGTAACCAATTAAAATGCAAAAAAAAATGTCTAGATATAATTTTACGACTATAACACCAGCGGTCACCCATCCAACTATTAACCCTGCTCAATGCTGCTTAACTTTGGTGATCTCCGTGCGTCTTGAAGTTTCTGTCTGCTGTGCTGCTGTCTTAGATGATAATGATTCTATGATCTACATAATGTATCATATGAGTTTATCATAAATATAATATAAAAATTGATTTTATAATATATTTGGATAGTCATAATTCATAATTTATTTATTTTACCGAATCTCATTATAATATGACACTTATTTAAATAATAAAATAGATAATGATTTTACTATTAGATAGTAGCAGAGCAGACCAAAAATTCTCATAGGAAATGTCACAAATTTTGTATTTCAGAATTATTTAAACGTAATTATAAACATCATTTTACACTTTTCGTGATTACCAAAAAAAAATTTTTTTTCGAAGAAAAAATTTTTATATTTGTTAATTATATATAAGTATATATAATTATATATACTTATATATAATTATATATACTTATATATAATTATATATACTTATATATAATTATATATGGGACTATATATAATCTTGCATAGCTGTATATTGCTCCATATAGAGTCATATATAATTATATATGATCTCATATACAATTCCATATATAATCATGTATGATTATATATAATTGTATATGGAACTATATATAATCCTGCATGGTTGTATTTTGCTCCATATAAGTTATATTTAATTGTATATAATTATATATGTGATTCCATATATAATTATATATGATTATATACAATTATATATGATTATATAGAAAAATTTTTTCTCGGGTATATATTCTTAAGAAAACCTTTTTGCTGGATCTCATTAGTTTAATCCCTTTCTCCCCTCTTTCAATCGATGACGTCTAGTGAGAAAATAAACCACGCCCGCACATCCAAGCTCCACCTTCTCTGTGCATCAAGGAGGGAGATCATTGATACTTCATAAAAAAACAATTTAATACATTTTCTTTGTTCTATTTTTTAAAACTTTGCTTTACTGACCTTCTTAATATTACCATGGGAACATCGTAATTTTTCTTAAAGTTCCTAATTAAAGAAGTCTTTACTTCAAAATTATTTGAGTTGACTAATATATTATAAATATACACTTTCGCAAGGATTGATTCATTTCAAGTTAGATTTCTTAATCAGTGGTTTTTTTAACCTGTAACAATTTGTAAACCAACAGCTGCTCTTTACATAACAATTACCAACACAAAATCAAAATGAGAAAAGTGGGGGAGCTACTATTACTTTTGCTATGCCATACCAGTTTCCGTACCGTAAGAATACGTATTTTTACTGTAAGAATACTCGCTCAATAATATTTTGTATTTTCGAAAAAAAAATACTTTTTTTAATTTCCCGCTAAGAAAATTTAAAATTTTTAAAAATTGGAAAGTTATTAGTTTTACCCCGTTTTTCGAAAATCGAGTTTTCATCAGATCTCGACGTTTCGAGGTCCTAGGAAGCTTCCCTGATTATTCCCGCGATGGTGTCTGTATGTCCTACGAAAAAAAATTTTTTTAAATGTGGTTTTTTTGAATAACTTTTAAACGGCTCTACCGATCAATTCCGAAAACTAATCAGCTCTTAACATAAAAAAACCACGTCGATTGCCGCTAAGCTGGTCAAAATCGGTTGATTCGTTCGTGAGATCGTTGACGAAAAAATTAGGAAAACGGTTGACCCTGAAGCCATCCCTGCATTTTCCCGCTGATTCCGTTAATACCTGGGCGCTTAAACTTGCACCTACGAGGTTTTAAAGCTCTTCGAGCTAAAAAATACGATCTATGTGTTGTTTTGAGCTCTCCGAGCTCAAAAAGATACCTTTTATATGCTTTTGAGCTCAAAAGTCTGATAAAAGTTTCATAGAACACTATTTTTTGAATTTTCAAACAGCAATAACTTTTGAATGAATGAACCGATTTTTACGCGGTTGACGGCATTCGACGCAGTTTTTTAAGCCTCATAAGGAACCCTTAAGTTTTAATTGGTTAAACTAGAAATTTCGGAGTAATTCCGAAAAAAACACTTTTTTCGGTTTTCTTTCGTTCACGATATCTCTCGAACGAATCAACCGATTTTGACCGGATTGGCAGCGATCGACGTGGTTTTTTCAAGGTTAAGAGCTGATTAGTCTTTGGAATCGATCGGTAGAACCGTTCAAAAGTTATTCCAAAAAAAACCACTTTAAAAAAAATTTTTTCTTAATTTTTGAGAGTTCTCAAAATTTCTCAAAATCTATCGATCCCAATCAGTTCAAATTGACAGGAAATTTAAGTTTGGCCAAGCCTTTTCGAATGGCACCAACCGTGATGAAATCGGTTTAACCGTTCAAAAGTTATGAGGTTTACATACTCACACACACACACACACACACACACACACACACACACACACACACACCCTCGCGGGAATAGTCAGGGATGATTCCTAGGACCTCAAAACTTTGAGATCTTCGAAAAAGGGGTAAAACCAATAACTTCCTGATTTTTAAAAATTTCAATTTTCTTAGCGGGAAGTTAAAAAAATGTTTTTTTCGAATTACACCAAAATTTCCGATCCGATCAATTTATGTTTAAAAGTATATCATAGAATTTGGAAAACTGCGTCGATTGCTGCCAACTGCGTGAAAATCGGTCGATTTGTTCGTGAGTTATCGTTGTCGAAAGAAAACCGCAAAAAAGTGTTTTTTCGACATTACTCCGAAATTCCTAGTTCGATCAATTCGAACTCATTCGATACTTCATGAAGCTCAAAATTACACGAAAATTATATTTTTGAGCTCGAAGAGCAAAAGTGCAATTTTAAGCGCGTAAGTGTGAAACTAGCGGGAAATTGCAGGGATGGCCTTTAGGGTCAACCGTTTTTCTAATTTTTGTTCACTGAAACTTCCGAAAGTGAAAATGAAAATGTTTCTGTAAGAGGTACCCATACGAAGAACGGTGATCGGCCGATCATTAGGCTATGATAGCTGTTCGATCCTCGAGCATCGGTTGAGGATCAGAATCTGTATAGAAGCAAGACTCGCTGAGCATCGGATGTTAACATCAGCCCGAGACTGCCAATTGAGCATCGGCCGAGGATAGTAACCGAGCATAGGCCGAGAATAGTTATCGAGCATCAGTCAAGGACAGTAACCGAGCATCAGCCGATCATAGTATACAAGGATTATTCTATTGTAGCTGTCGAGGATCGGCCTATCATAGTAATTTAAAATAAGTTAAAATAAAATTTCCAAAATAATTACATAATACAAATATTTACAGAAGAAAGTATATATTTTAGAACAATAGAAATATAAAAATTAAATAGAACAAGTTTTTGAATCTTAGATAATATTATCATAGTATGTAGTAGTAAAATAGCTATTATAATAATAGTAGTAATAATCGTTATAATCATAATAGTAGTAATAATAGTTAGAATGATAATGGTGATAGTAATGAAAAATTTTCTTAAACTTTATAATTTACGCCCGTTTTCGCTTACTGCCATCGCTGTCCCCAAAGTTTGCCAAAAATGACCTAACGCTCGATCTCAAATTTTTAGTTTGGTCCGAGTCACCGAATTTTTTTTGTATAATATCTGAAATTTATAATATGTCTTGTAAGTAAATAAATACATCGTGGGACAAATGCCAAAAGAGCGTATAAAAAAAGTTTTTTTTTTTTGTCATTTAAATGAAAATCGTTGAAAACGTCAAGATCAACATAAAATATATTTTTTTTTAATTACTAACATCAAAAAAGTATTAAAAATTTTTTAAAGTATTAAAAATTTTTTATCTTATTAAAAAACATTGGCAAAAAGCTCTAAGAGTAAAGCTAGATCAAAATGATACTGAAGAATATGAAAATCAACTGTAGCATAAAATTACACAATGGATTCATGCAAAATAAGATGGCACAAATAATTTATACACCGTTTTGTCATTTGTCACGCGTAATATTACAGAGTTTGAAAACATAATTAAATAAAACTAACCTGATAAACAAACATATGTTTTAGTTGCACTAAAATTTAGTTTGCCCTCACCACGAATCATACGACCAGCTCCAGAGTAGAACTGTTGCACTTCTGGAGTAATAACTTCAGACAGTGTCTTTCGAATGCAAGTATTAACATCTTTCTCACCATAAGTTAATACTTCAAATAAGTTTTTTAAATCACTCTTTTCATTTTCATTATCTAATTTATCATCAAATTTCTTAAAGTTTTCAAGGTTATCAAAAGGAAATATTTCTTTATAAATTTCTCTGGCTTCACTCAATGTCTTGTTAGGAGCCTTACTTGATGCAGAATTCATGATAACTTGTGTTTTTATATTGCCGCCTTGCTTCTGTATTTCATATAGAAGACTGAACTTCATTTTATCTAGCTTTTTAGACATTTCAGTGAATTTTAATTCAATATATTCATTCAATATATATTTAGATAAACCTGAAATTATAACCAATAGAATATCAGTAAACATTGTAAATAGATGATGTGATAAATTTTCAATAATCCAGTATACCCAAAAAGTATCAAAGTAAACAAAATTACAAAATTTATAGAACATTTTAAGAAAAATACCTAAGATTAATCAACTTATGAACATAAAGTTAGCCGACATCTAAAAATTTTTATAATTTTTTTTATTAAAAAAATTATTACAAAAAAATTTAAAAAAAATTTTTCATTTGTAAAAAAGTTCAAAAACTATAAGTGCAATTATTTTAAATTAAAATATTTTTAGTTCTAATTTAATAAAATAAGCAAAATAAAAAAATCAAAAATGTCGGCTAACGTCATGACAATAATCAACTTGTCTAATTTAATACATTATAAATTTAAATAACAAACAATAAGTAAAGAAATAAAATCAAAAACTAATGATTAACACTTACCACAATTGCTACAAGCACCATCGTATGTCATGTCTGCATTTATCTCAGGTAATCTTTTGGACCCATCTGAAGAATAAATACCATAATTAAATAAATTTTAATAAACAAATTAGAAATTAAAATAATAATAATAAAAATTAGTGTACTTTTAAGTTTTTCTGACTTGTTACTGAGAGCAGCTCGAGAAAAATTACTATTTTCAAATAATGACGAAGACACTGAGTCAGTATCATTAAGATAGTCGTTCAAAACCTGAGATGTAGCACTGGCTACCTGAGATGTACCACTGGCTAGATCTACATTAAACCAAAATTTTAATCAATTATGACATATTTTTAAATTTTTTTAAAAATAAATTCAAAACTGTATATTAACGTTTCCAAGACAAACACGTTTGATTTAATTTAATGAATTGAAAACGATAAATATTAATAGGTAAACAAAAAAATTATTATCAAATAACATTCGATTAATCAATAATTATCTGGGTTTACTGCGTTCTCTTCGGCAATACTTTTATTATTACTATCACTATTATCAGTATCTGTTTCATTAGAAATAATAACCTCACTTTCTGCCGGGTATATAGACTGATTACTATCATCAACACAATCACTAAAACTACTTTCATTATCACTAACAAATGCACCGTAATTATTTTCTTTATTTACAACACTATTTACAATTGTTTCAATGCTTAAATTATTATGATCATGATCATTATCAATTAACAATGAGGGTGTATTAGGCGGTTGAGATCTATTATCCATGTACTTTTTTAATGCCCGATGTTTTTTTACACCGTCAGACATGATTTTAGAAACTGAAAAATTATTTTTAATAACAACGATAAATTTATTTTCTATTATAATAAAATAAAAAATTAAAATTAAAAATTTAATTATAATATATATATATATATATATATATATATATATATATATATATATATATATATATATATATATATATATATATATATATATATATGTAGTAAGAAATGATTATATTCTGTTTGATGAAAAGTTTATACAGGTAAATAATGCGTAAAAACAGATGATGTGATATTTAGTGCGCATGTGCAAAAAACAATTTATCATATGATCGTCCGAGAATCGGCTGATGATCGTATATTATTGCTATGAATATTTGGGCGGCCGATGGTGAGCCGGCCATAGGCTGATAATAGAGCACCGACGCTCGATCGAGCATTGGGAGCTGAGCCTCGGATGATTGTAGATTTTTTTTGAGCATCGGTGACTTCGTATGGGTACGATTGGGTAAACTCTGCGATCTTCTATAGCTGATGACGATCCATCGTACAGCTAATATAATTTCACTATGCAGATACTCACATCAGCAACAGTTGCCTGTAAATAAATGAACCTTATAGTCAAATAACTGAATTGTTCTGACAAAACAATATTTGAGAATATATTCATTCTGACAATATTTTTCTCTCCGTGAATGTAGCTGGCATTCTATGAACTTGTAATGTGTGTCTGCAACACTGTAAAAATAAAATCAATGCTACTATTAACATGCTCCACCGATATTATAATGATGTGATTATATTGAAGAGTTCCTAATCCTGAAGCATTATATCTACGCCTGTAAAAATATCCGTGGAGCGTGCTAATAGACATACCTAAATAAAATATACAACGGTAGAACGCTACGACACGACTAACAAAGGATATAGTTAAGCCATGTGACATGTGAAGGGTTAGAAAAAAATTTCTTCATTAAAAAATAAAAAATTTAACAAGATTTTATTCTTTATCTGAAAGAATTTCAACTTCCCTTTCTTGACTCAGAAATATTGAACCATAGTATATTACACACCTATAGGGAAATAAAATAAGAAATGTCTCATATCAAATACGGTAAGCAGTATTCCATGCAGTTTTTTCAATTCTATGATATACTTTGAACACAAACTGATCGAACCGAAAATCTTAAAGAAATTTGAAAAATTCACTTTTTCCGAATTGTTTCGAGAACGATAACTCACGAACCAATCAACCGATTTTCACGTTCTTGATGGCGATCAACGTGGTTTTTTGGGCTCTAATAATTATTCTATTTCATCAAAAACGATCCAAAAAGAAATGTCGAAGTTATGTGAAAAAAACACTTTTTTCAAAATTTTTCGTTTTCGATAACTCTTGAACGAATCAACCAATTTTGACGGGGCTGGTGGCAATCGACGTGCTTTTTTCAAACGTAAGAGCGGATTAGTTTTCGGAATGGATCGGTCGATCCGTGTAGAAGTAATTAAAAAAAACGATTTTTTGAAAATTTTATTTTTGAGATTTCTCAAAACCTAGCGAACCGAATAAATTCAAATTTTTACAAAATTTAATGGCAATGATACTCTTTTGGTCGCCACCTATTTCGATCCGATCGGCCGAGCCGTTCAAAAGTTATGAGGTTTACATACACACACACACACACACACACACACACACACATACGGCCGCACGGACACCATCACGGGAAGAGTCAGGGAAGCTTCCTGTGACCTTTAAACGTCGAGATCTGATGAAAACCCGATTTTCGAAAAACGGGGTAAAACCAATAACTTCCCGATTTTTGAAAATTTTCAATTTTCTTAGCGGGAAGTTAAAAATATTTAAACCAAAAGAACATTATAGTCTTCAATATTTTGTTCTTGAATTAATAAACTTATTATTTTTAATTCAAGAAATGATTACAGAATTTGAATAAAGTAAATAACTATTTCATTGAAAAGCAACTTATTTTTAAAATGAAATAAACATTTTTTCGTCCAAAACTACAAGACTTTCTGAAATTAAGAAATGGTATTCACCGCTGAAGAAGAGTATGTTTATCTCAAGAACATTGATATTATTAGCTGAATAATATAAATTTTTTTATAAATTAAAAATAACGAAAAAAAAAAAAATATCGACTATAGGGCTCAAACCTCGCTGCTTGGGCTGGACCAGGCCGAGTACAACAATACAAGCCTCTCAGCCATTGCACGCTTTTTATGAGGATGATGTATTTATTGCTATATTAATAGTACCTGCTTTTGGTGGCTTTCTAAAGGCGCTGCGGTCTAATTGTCTAAAGCCAAGAACTTTGATATTCTTGAAAGAAGCTATTTGGCTTTGGAGCAAATAAAATCTCAAGGCAAAAATTTGAAGACTGGAATGAAACTGCAAATGTAATATTTTATTTTAAATTAGAACTGATTTAAATAAGAACATAATATTATTCAATCAAGATTTTGGTCATCTTCCGATAAAAGTTTTTAAGTCAAGAATATTGTTCTTGAGTCAAGATTGTTTTCTTTTCTGCGTAATTTTTTTTTTTAATTTTTTGGGGGCAAAATGGGGTACCTCCTGGAAAAGTGAAAAAAAAATTTATTGTCCGAAAATGAAATATTGTTAAAAATAATATTTTCTTATCGATTATTCTACGAAAGAACCCAGACAGGTGAACAAATCGCTCAGAGAAGAAAAATTGTTAATTGAAGCAATATACTCTCAATAAAAATTGAGGTAGCAAAAAAAATTTTTTTTTGCCCTCCGAGCGGAAAGTGGCAACTTTCGTCCCGCTGCGCTAAACAAAGTTGCCGCTTTCCGCCTTCGTCGAGCAAAAAAATAGTATACACTCCACGGGAAGTAAATAAGAAAGCCTCAGATCACATGTTTGTCAACCTCGGCTTCGCCTCGGCCGACAATTACATGTGATCTGAGACATTTCTTACTTTACTTCTCTAGGTGTGTAATATACTATTTAATATAACCTGCAATGAAAATGCGAGTTTCAATGCGACTGTTGCCAGGCAGGAATCAATCTTCCCGGCGGGCAGAAAATGATGATTTTCTACCCGCGAGATGAAGTTGCAGCTTTATTTTCAATCCTATCAGAGTATCTTTTGTTTATTTTATACCTTTATAATTGTCATTCTAACCGTTCACTGTACTGACATATTATAATTCTGTCACTAAGAAATAAACCATTACTTTCTTGAAACGTAGTTTTTAATTTTCTCAATAAGTTTTACAATAAAATGATATTTTCGCTGTTCGTCTGAAGCTATCTAGTTCTGGTTGGCTCCAGACATTGAAACTAGCATCTTTAATGCAACTTATATGAAAAATATAATGTGTGACGCGGGATGAAACACGATTTCAGACCGAGTGATGCCAGAAATCGTTTTGTTTTCATATAAATTTTTTCCGTGGGAAATAGATGTGTCAGTTTGAAATTAAGTTATTGTCAATTATCTAAAATAAATCAAAGTTAATTTCTGAAAAAAATTTAAGAAAATCTACACTAACGATTTTAATACGATTTCGCAACCCATAAAAATCCCAGCCAGCAATATGATGTCTTATGACGTCCTAAAGATCAGTTTAACCTGGTAACCGAATCTTAAAGAGGTCATATTGTTAGCTGGAATATGACTTCTACATTTAAAGGGCTTAAGTTCAAATGTAATTGATTTGATAAGGAGCAATCCATTTAACTTTTTATTTTTTATCTTTACCTTTATATTTTTCAGATGATTTCTTCATCGTTAATTTTTCGATTTTTAAGTATATTTATGAAGACCAATTAAATCAATACATCAAGACAAAACTACCTGAATATAAATCAACGTCAACGTCAGAATAATAATAGAATATTCAAAACACTACCAAGAACAATAAAGAAAAAAACTCAATCTGTTTCAAAAAGGATAAAGTTATTTCTGCATAATGAAAGAAAAAAGTAAAAATGCGGCAAGGTCGCGCCGAGAAAAAGAGAATACAGAATTTCAAGAACTTGCTAAATTATTACCACTTCCAGCAGCGACAACTTCACAATTGGATAAAGCAAGTGTAATTCGATTAACAACAAGTTACTTGAAGATGAGAGCAGTGTTTCCAAATGGTTAGTTGAATTTTATTATAAAAATAATTGTCATATTTTCATTAGATTTCTTTAATCTATCAAAATATTCACAAAGAACCTATTGATTGACGTTTTCAGGGTTTTTAAAAATTTTTTTTTTTAACGACAATCAGATACATGACACTTTGGTAAAGGGCAAATAGTATCGGATGAGATGGTTGTGATTGCGCACTTGATGTATTGTTAGCCCCCACGCTTTGTAAGCAAAGCATGAGGGTTGTTGTTATATTACAATAGCTGTTCTTTCAATTCCCTCGTAGTTGTCGTTCTTCTTGAGCCTTTGCTCAATTGAATTTCAAGTGGTCGCATCCCTCTAGAATACATCAACGACGCGTCTGTATTCTCGCACGAGAAAATTGGAGGTTGTTATTTTACTCACTCATTTGTTTTTATTTTCGTTTTCTTTTTCTATCCTTCATATTTTTTGTTTCTCACCTTAAGAAGTCTTCTATTCTTTTTTACGGCTAATTTTTCTTTATTTTTATTCTTTCAACTCTTTACTTATACGCATTGTCAATTCGTCTTCTGCTTTCTCTTTTATCGCAGACTTAATTTAACGCCTCTTTGACAAACACTCAGAACAATTCGGTTTGCTGTGAAAATTCGTAGAAACCAAAACTATGTCACTAGTGGCCACCTTAAATTTATTCTAACTTAAAGCATTAACAAGTACTCAAAATGATATATTATCGTATAAGAAGATGTTAGTAATATTTTTTTTTTTTTTACAGGTTTAGGGAATGAATGGGGAGCTTCTACTACTATGAATGACTCACGTGATGGAGTAATCAAAGAATTAGGTTCTTACTTATTGCAGGTAATGTAATATACTTAATTAAATTATGAGAAACATAATTTTTTTGATTAACAATTATTTTTTTTCTTTTCATTGACCCATTATGTATATATAAATTAAAGTTTTTCATGCCTAGTGGTCAAGTGACTAGTGAACCTTATTCAAGCCAAGCGATGGACATTCCATCTGCACTATTGGTCGAGAGACATTCTCTCTTTGCATTAGTTCTATGGGGTCCATCGAACTTGAATACTAGTAAAGCTGGAAGTTTCGTGGTATCTGTTCGAGTTGTAAAGATGTTAAGCAAATGAAAGAAACTACATGAGAGCAAAGATAAACTTTGAAAAAATAAATGGGGTGGTTTACCAAGCCAGGAATCGAACCTGGATCTCCCGAACTAATGCAAAGAGAGAATGTCTCTCGACCAATAGTGCAGATGGAATGTCCATCGCTTGGCTTGAATAAGGTTCACTAGTCACTTGACCAGTAGGCATGAAAAACTTTAATTTATATATACATAATGGGTCAATGAAAAGAAAAAAAATAATTGTTAATTTGTAATAGCGTCTCAATAATTACTACAATACCATCATAGTACGTAGTTTAGGTGGGGAGAATAAAAAGAAGGGAAAAGTAAGTAAAGTATCGAGAGTATAAGAACCCGAGTCGAAATTTTTTTTCGCTTAAAACCCATTTTAACCTAGGATAGTCTAATTTAGGGTGAAACAGAATGAAATAGGTTTTAAGAAATAAGGAACTGCATTGATACTAAACCCCGTTTCACTCTGGTAACGTCTACTTAAGTCCGTTTTCAGACGAGTTAGGTTGAAGAAGGTTCTTAATAAAACTCTGTTTCACTCTTTTAGCGCCTAGCTGGGATTGCACGATGTATACGATTTTTTGTTTCTCAGACGAAAAAGTGTCAGGCAGGGTTTTATTAAAACCTATTTCAACCTAGTTCAACCTTAATAGCCTAAACTGGTTATATTGATAGTAAAAAAAAATAAAAAATTATCATTTAACTGTTGGTTACTTCATGTTATTATTTGCATGACTGTTAAGGTAATGATAACTATTAGTAATGTTAATTTATAATTATACAAGAATAATGATATCGAAATGAAGACAGAAGAAACGACGAAGAAAACACAAATTTCCGTTGAAAAAAACTCCGCTTTACTGGGATTCGAAATCAGAGACCTCAACGATTACAGAAGCAAGAATGGATCCCTCTGCTACTCGAAGACTAATCATACAGTGCAAAATATTTGCTTTCCATTTAAGCTAACAACTGACAAAATTAAAAATTAGGGACCTCATGTGGAGTTAAATATTATTATTATTTCTTATGTCATGGTCCAATATTACTGTGATTATTATTATTAATTTTACAACGTGTTGTTAACACAGAAGTGCTTAAAAAATTTCATCGCGAAAATTGCCTAAATTTTTAACTTCTCCACGCTAAGAAAATTGAAAATTTTTTCAAAAGTTTGGGAAGTTATTGGTTTTACCCCGTTTTCGAAAATCAAGTTTTCAACGGATTGCTTGAAGTTTTTGAGGTCCGAGGAAACTTCTCCGCGATTGTTTCCGCGATGATGTCCCGTTTGTCTGTATG
>NC_058159.1:18305530-18425649 GCF_020080835.1 Cotesia glomerata | reverse complement strand
TATTTATTTATGATTTAATGCCAAGGCAATGGCCACAAATGGCAAAAGTATACATTTCAATTTTATTATTAAAGTACACGTAATGAGCAATAAAGAAAAATGAAAACTTTAGTATGTAATATACTCAACAAATCTTTACAAGAATAATTTATGTAGATAGACGAAATAATTTAATTTGTATAATATGATTAATTTGTTGTTTAAGACTGATAGCAGGTAGATTTCTTGATAGCAAACACAAAAGAAAATAGTTTTTTAGTAAGTAAGTTGATCCAAAAATTAAACTGAGTTAGGTAATTTGTGAGAAGTTCATGGTTGGCCTTCTCGTTCCTTGTGAAGAAAAAATTCATAGGAACTGGTCTTGAAAGTATCAAGACTCAGTAGGTTAGTTATTTCAATTGGTAATTCCCTCCAAAGTCGGATAGCGGATACCACAAAAGAGTGTTCATAGACTAAGCTGGTGAAGTTTGGGATTTTGAAATTATTGTTATATTTGGCGGCTATTCTTTCAGATCTTCTGATATCTGGTGGTTCCTCCAAAAAGAGATTTCTTAAGTATTTAGGTGCACCAGTTTTGAGGAGTTTATATAAAAAACAAGCCAGATAGTAACGTCTTTTAGATTTGATCGTTAACCAATTTAGTGATTGTCTATATGGAGTAATATGCTCGTCACGCCTTAAGTTGTAGATAAATCTGATAGAGTTATTTGTAAGACGTTGTAATTTATAATCTAGCTTTTTTGATGAATCAATTAGAACTAAAGAACAGTAATCAATGATTGGATTTATGGTTGCTGTAATGAGAAGTTTGCGCGTAGAAGTTGAGAGAATATTCTTTCTGTGTTTGAGACAGTTTAGTGTGGCATAGACCTTCCTTGTAATATGAGCTACATGAACATCCCAAGAGAGATTATTAGTCAGGTGAATTCCAAGATGTTTTGTTGTGTTCACATAGGGTATAATGTTGCCATCAATAATAATTTGAGGGAGGTTGCAGCTGTCAAGAAGTCTGAGTTTCCTATTGCTCCCTAGGATCATGACTTTGGTCTTTTGAAAATTTACTTCAAGGCCTACTTCCTTAGCCCAGTTTGCTACAGCAGTACCATCAGTTATAAGTTTATTAGCAGCAACATTCAGTTCAGAAATTTTAAAATGAAGATATGCATATTTGTCATCTGCAAAGAGACCATGTTTGGAATATTTTAATCGCTTAGATAATCCATTTATGATAATCAAGAAGAGGATTGGACCTAAGATGGATCCTTGAGGATCACCAGAGGTAGTACCAATTTCTTTTGATGGAGTGAAGTCAATGTCAAGTGTAGATTGAGATCTGCCCGTGAGATAAGATTGAAACCAGCAAATGACCTCGATGGAGAAGCCCATTTCATACATTGTGATAAACAAAATTTCGGGATTAACATAATCAAAAGCTTTTGTGAAGTCGAAGAGTATGAGGTAGGTTAATTCATCACCATCAATAGCTTTGCGAATGTCATCGGTTAGTAATAGCAATGCTGCTTGAGTGCTGTGGTGTTTACGGAACCCTGATTGATATTCATCTAGAATGTTGTTGGTTTCGAGATAATTTATTAATTGGTTTGCCACAATACGCTCGAAGACCTTCGCAAGATGTGATATATTAGCTATTGGTCGAGTATCGGACATTGTCGTTGGTGGATTTTTCGTGTTTAGAGGTGTAATAAATACCGATTTCCAAGCGTCAGGGAATAAACCAGTATGAAGAGAGCAATTCAAGATGGCCATTACATACAATGAAATGTGGGGTATATAGTCTCTCAGCCATTTGAGGTCAAGTCCATCAGGACTTTTGCCTTTTGATTTTTGAAGTGTTATTTGCAAGTTTTTCGTGACATCAACGATGTCTATTTGTGACCATTTAAAGACACTATCAACTTTCCTAGTGGCAAAAGATGGTAGGTTATTAACAAAATCACGAGTACATGATGGATGTTTCTTAACGATGCTTGCATAGAATTTATTTAAATCATCCGCTCCAAAATGGTCAAGAGGTGATGAATTTTTGATCTTGATGATGCCCAAGCGTTTAAGACTAGACCAGATGTTAGTTTGCTGAGTGGAGGTTTCTAGAATTTGTTTAAGGTATGCATCTCTAGCTGCTTTCAACTTAGTTTTTAGTTCTTTTCTCTTTTTCTTATAAAGTGTGAGAAGATTAGTGTTACCGGTACGACGAGCACATTTATATAGGCTATCACGTTGATGAAATTCTTGTTTCAGTTCGTAGTTTAACCAAGGACTACTGGGCCGAGTTAGTTTACGTATTTTATATGGTGCAAATCTATCAAGCGAAGTAGTAACTGAGTTTATGAATTTCTCAACGAGTTCATTTGGTTTGGAATCTTCCAGATCAATGTTTGTCAAGTTTAGTTGTTGATTCAAGTCTCTGATTAAGCCTTGATGGTCACAGTTTTTGAAATCACGAAATTTGACTTGTTTATCATACGCTGTTATCAGTTGAAATTTATAATTGCAGAATAGGTAATCATGGCCGCCTATGAAAGGTGACGTTGATTTTGTATAATTACTTACTTTGTCAGCACTGTCAACTAAAATTACATCAAGCCAAGAGTTGGTTTCAGTAGTATGAAAAGTAGGCCCAAAAGGTATACAATACAGTTCAGTTTCTGAGATAAAAGATTTTAGGTGATTTGCAAGACGATCTGATTTTAAGAGATTACAATTTAAGTCACCCATGATAAGAATATTCTTATAGAGTGGGTATAATTTGCTAAATTGAACATAAAAGCTGTCCAATAATTGTCCTTGTGGTCGTCTGTAGATTGAGGATAAAAGAATGTGAGAACCAGATTGTGGAATGATATCAATATTCATGAATTCTGGGTCGTTGATGTCTTTTGATTCTGAGGAAAACAGTAGTTTAGACTTTAATGAGTTATGAATAAAACATGCAACGCCTCCACCTCTGATGTATTGACCGTTTTCATTAATTAGACCTCGATCACGACGTAGAATCGTGTAGTCTTGGAAAGCAATAATACTGTCTGGATTAAGCCATGTTTCCACTACTGTTATAATGTGAGGCTCTAATTCTTCTACTAATGTTTCAAATTGTGTTAAATGAGCAAGATAACTGTTTATGTTTAAATTAAGAATTTTTATTGATGAATTTGTGACAGTAGGTTTATTTGTTGATTGCTAGATGAGTTGATTTAAATCATCCTCAGAGGTGATAGGGATCTTAAGTGAGTCATCATCTTTTTTTGCATAAACATTTCCATGGAAAATCCAAACGTACTTGATTTTTAGTTGCTTTGCTTTAGCTTTGATCTTTTGCACGAATTTATATGTATCGGCTTGTAAAAATTCGTTGATGTAAATTTGTTTATTTTCGTCGGCTTTGGTATATGTCTTGAAAGTATTTTTAATAAGTAATTTGGGGGATCGGCGCTTTACATCGATGATATGTTCACAGATTTCAGATGACTTAAGTTTGATGATGAATGAACGTGAAGTTTGTGTTACGTTTGGACCGCTTAGTCTTCTTTTGTTGGTAAATTCTCTGACATCTAATATATCATTGACAAGACTCCCAATGTTAAGTTCATCAAAAACTGCATTAACAATCTGTTCATTAGAGAGTTTGGAGTCTACATTTTTTGGGACGCCTGATATTAACAATTGCGAGGAACAGCGACTTTGTGCTAGTAAAGGTGCCGTTTGAGGACCTGCAAGAGAATCGAGAGTGGATTTGATTAAGGTAATAGCAGTCGAGTTCTCTTCGCATTTATTAGTAATCTCTTGTACATTTGTACGTAAGTCTTTAATAGCATTTTGAGACTCCAGCTGAGTTTTAGCGACTTCAGATAAAGTAACACTAACTGTTTTCAGATCTTGTGATAGTTTATTTATTTGACCATAGTTTATATCAAGGTTTGCCACTAAGTTATTAATTTGTTGACTGTTTTTGAAGGAAAGATCAAGGAGCAAATTCATTTTTTCTTCCATTGAGGATTTGGACCAGTCTGGTTGTTCTATGGTAGCCTGATTTGGTGCAGGCAGACCTGTGGAGGACATTTGAGGTCTTGCTAATTTCTGAGCACCAGTTTCAGGATGAGATCCTGTGTGTATTTGATTACCAGTAGATGATATAGGTACTTCTGTCGATGTTTGAGTACCCGAAACGGAAGGCAAGCTTGTCGGTATTTGAGAATCAGTGACGGACAAAGGATGTCTTATCAATGCTTGAACATTTATATCAGACACTGTCTGGGAGCTTATTTGGATTTTTTTATTTCCTTGGTTTTCAGTATCAGCCATATTTGGAGAGGTGACAGTAATCGGAGATAAAAACACAGAATCGTCGTCAAAAGTAGACACAGGTGGAGTTTTGGGTGACGAGTTAATAGATTTAAAGCTGTTTAAAGAGGATCTTTTGCGTAGACTGCCTGTGAAACTAGTTTGTCTAGCAGTCGAGTGTTGAGACAATTTTTCTTGTGAAGTTGTTAGTGTAGCGAGCGGTGAATTTGGAGAAATGAAAGAATTTACACAGCAAGTTGTTACTTTCGATTTGGCAACTTCCTTTGCACAACTCGGATGATATGCAAGTTTGCACGTTTTACACTTCACAGGCTTGGCTACTGGTTTTTTGCATCTAAAACAGTTCATAACATTCACAACGGCATAAAAAAGAGATACATCAATTCTTTAAACAGCTGTCAGTTTAAACGTAAACAAATGCTGTGTTTATGTGTTTGGTGGCGCCACCTGTGTTTCGTTGTAGGTATCAGGTGAAACTACACTATAGCGGTAAGGTGTCTGAACAAAACCGTTAATTACACTTTAGTGAGATGCCTGGGATCACGTCTTGACAGATTCAATAACCTCCAAATTAAAAACACAATCAAGAAAAAATTCACAATTCAGCTTCCAGTTTATCAAAATTTGAACTGATATGCAATCTGGAAAGATTGCAATTTAAGACAAGCAATGGTAACTGAAACAAAAAAGCCCGAGGGCATATAACGCAGAAAAATATTCTACAAATGAGAGTGATTTGAAAGGCGTGTTTATAATTCAGCATGATAGCGTTTTCAATTTATGACCGATTCTTCTCAAACTCAGCATGCTTTATCTATCGATCAAGACCAAGGTTGTTCGAAGATGAGCTTAATCGGGCGAGTAATTTGGAAATGACAGGATTTTGAAATTTTGAAAATCGTAAAAATGGATGTTTTTACTACTTCAACTTGGTATAATTACTGAACTAGACAAGATATTGAAATTCAGTAAATGCATCATAAAGCTCTTTTAATAAGCTTCAATTTTCACTACTCAAAAGTGGTAGTAGCCTCAATATTACTCCTTTTAGAATTCGTTTAATGAAACAGTTTTACTGTTGCAGCCGATTAAGAATTATTGTCTACATCATAGCTTAATCATGATGTAAATTCAATAATTACGATATTGATCAGTCTTTCGTGTAATGTTTTCGGGTAGGTTGTCAGTAAATATGTCACAAATTAGTTCTAACCATTGTTTTCTTCAACTAAAATTTTATCCGGTTGCAAAATTTTGAATAACTTGGAAACTGTTGTTCCTAAGCAGTTACTTAAAATTTGGACATTTATAATTCAAATCTTATAATCTGTGCAATTCTTTGGTAAATATTTGAGAAACTTTTTCTTCATAAGATAATTTTTTTTCCAAAATTTGTTCTAAATAGTTAAATTTATTAATGAATTTTGTTTTTAATTCATGAATTAAGTTATACATCATCAGTGTTACACGGAAAGAAAATTGTACGAAAAATTACAATGCAAACATCGTAATTTTTAGTATAGGACATTGCAGTGCCGGGCCAGAACTCAAACATCGTAATTTATACGATGCAACATCGTAAATTTCTATCACTCAAATTAAAAAGAAGTTTAGGTCACCGAAAAAATAATTCTGTATCATTCAGGAATCGAACCCGGTGTCCTCTCCGCCTCAAGTCCAAGGTTTATCCCCTCACGCTATCGGAGGGAATAATAAGTTCCTGTTCATTCACATAATAAGATCCTCGATACAGTAGTTGGTCATCTTTCGGTGGTGGCGTCGCAAACTACTAGACTCTGTCTCTCTTTTATTAAAACATATAGTATGCGTCCTTATTCACTTGCTCTTACGGAAAAAAAATTTACTAAATAACATCGTAATTTTCAATAATTCAAATTGTATTCTGTAGACGGCAGCATCGTAAAAATGGAGATACTGAAAGTCTAGTCCTGGATTACGATGTTACTATAGTAATTTTTCATAGGATTTTTTTTCCATGTATTATATTGTTTTATTAAAAATCAATTTTTTTTATTTGAAAAATCTACTTCTATTTCGGCTGCCGAAAGGCCTTTTTATTTAGTTCTCTGATCATTCATATACCTAATACAGATAAGTTATAGCTCTCGAAAAATTGTACTACTACAGTTATATAAATAGGGTCATTTTTCATATGTAATCTGGATTACTCAAGTTTTACCTCTGAATTTCAATCTACATATATTGAGCATAAAAAAGTTTCATGCATTTTTTTAACATAATAATAAAACATATGTATTAGTGATGATCAATATCACAAACCATTAAGGTATATTACACTAGAATGGGCCAAAAAAATCAACTATTTTTTTTTTTAACTATATTGAAAATATTATTTGGGATGACAAAAAAAAAATATTGTGAAAATTTGAGCCCTTAATATTAATATTAAGAGGTCTATCATCGCAATTTTTGATTTTTTTTTTCCAGAACGGGATTTTGGCTCATAACTCCTAAACCATCGAGGTAAATGAAATTGAATCAGAGAAATTTTTTTAAGAGAATTTAATGGTCTACAAAAAAAACTGATTGAAATTTTTTGTCAGATGAACCGTTTTCTCATAACCACGTCCGGGAAAAACGGATTAGATCTGGCCATATATAAAAAGATCTACCTTAGAAGATCTGGCCAGATCTTTAAATTGTCTCTATCTGACGAGATCTGGCCAGATATAACTCAAAAAATAACCTGGTTAGATCTGATCAGATTTGGTCAGATCTTTAAATTGCCTGGTTAAAAAAAATTATATATAATTATACATACTTATACATAATTATATATGAAAAATGGCCCTATATAATTATATAGAATTATTTGCATAGAAATAAAAAAAAAACGGCAAGCGCGGAAACCGAACCTTAGACCTAACGCTTGAAAGACTAATTCATTACTTTTTTTTTTTTTTTTTAAATTTATTTGTTTTGACAAAATACAAGTTTCATATCATTTAAGCTACAAACTCAACTTTAAAAAAAGCCTTAAAATTTAGGATAACAATATTTTTATTATCAATACGTAGGCCCCTTTGTCTCCTTGGTTGGAGCAGCTAATGCCTATAAATCTTTCTTAAAATATATTTAATTATTGTTTGTTCTCTTGTTTCTTAATTTAGTATTCTGGTTTATAAAATATTCGAGTTTCTTAATTGATTATTATTATAGTAGTGGAAAATTGTCTATAAAAACCACTTTGTGTCACTAGTTTCATTTTGATAAACCTTACAATCTAAAATAAATAAATAAATATGAATATATGCACTATTTACAGTTATTAAAAATATTTCACTGCATTATGGAGGTTGCAGCCTTCTTTTGAGCTGTTTGCAATGCCTTGACTCACTGGTAAGCCACCAATATTTGTCGCTCAGCCGATGTGCGTCTATTTTATCTCTTTGGGGTAGAGCTTTCGAATATGTAAAGTCGAACCATTTGATTCTGAGATCGTCAGCGGTGAACCCGATCCTTTTTTGGGCCTTATGCCTTTTCCAGTGGTATATAACTGGGACGTTATTTTCGTCCTGTATGATGCCATTGTTGTCCAGTGTCAGGAACGTTTGTGGTGGTAATTGGCCAGTCTCGTTTCTCTGCTTGAAGTCGTCAGCAGTGAAGCTAGCGAGGCCTTTGATGGCCTCGTTCTCTATTTGTGGTATTTTGCTGAAATAATCCCTGATTAATCGAATGATGTGGCTGTCGAGCCTAGGAATATCAGCCATATTATATAGATTTGTGTTGCTGACGGACTTCCTGTATTTAGAGGAAACAGATCTGTATGCGCCTAAGCAGGCTCTGAGGCATTTGTGCTCAAAGACTCTGAAGTTTTCCATAACAGCAGCACTTGTGTTCCACCAGATGGGAGCTGCATATGTTAAGATAGGCCTGACTAATAGTAGGTAGCAGATTATTTTAGATCTTCTACTTAAGTTTTTGTTGTAGAAGATCTTACTATTAGCCTTGAATGCAGCTTTTGCTTTGGATAGTTGGATGTCCGGGTGATGCCTCAGCCTCAGCAGTTGGTCAAGGTGGACTCCCAGGTATTTATAGGGATGGGCAAATAAAAAAAATATATCGATAAATATCGTATCGATATTTTTAAACAATATCGATTTATGCAGAACAAAAATATCGATATTTCGATATTTCGATTTATCCATATTTTTACTTCGAGGTGCGATTACCCAAAAAATAGTCGAATTACTGGAACGATAAAAAATATCAACACACATTTAGTTTTTTCAATTTAATTTATTTATTAAGAAAATATTTATATATTTAATTATTATTAATAAAATGAAGTTTTTAGCAATGTCAAAAAATGAAAATTTAAACAGCGGTTAGTAATCTGAATTTTATTCAAACCAGTAATCATCTGGTATAGACATTAAAAGTACTCGCTCTTTAATATGATCTCCAGTTAACCTGCTTCTATTATCTGGAATAGCTAAATTAACAGCCGAAGCAGGTCTTCCAGATGCTACAGAGGAAGCCTGACAAATCAAATATTTTAAAGTTATTTTAGATAGAATTGGTGTGACATGGCGATAATTCACCCAAAATTCTATCGGGTCTGATTTTCGGTCGATTAATGGTTGGTCCAAATATTGTTTTAGTTCATTGGGAATGCTGCCAGAGCTTGGAATTTCTGCTCTATTTGAACTAAGCGTCACTACCAAAAAAACTTCTTGTTGAATTAGTGATTGTGAGTATGTCACTGGTGAAATATAAGAAATTTGCCTCGTCTAAAACTTTCATAAGGATCGCCTTCGTAGTATTATATCTATTTTCAATTAAACCAGATACCTGAAATGAAAAACAAAGCAATTATCAAACTGTGAATTTAATTAAAATATATAAGAAAATGTCATTAAATACCGTTTTTCTGAATGGAAGCTTATAGAGAGGACTAACAGTACGAGTGAATTTTTGCAAACCACTTTTTTCCACACATGATCGTGGGAAATTGTCCTTACATATCATATAAATTAATGCTTGAGTAATTTCATTATGTTTCTGTCCGCCTTCTAGAATATATACATAATTTTTAGTAATACTATAATCATTTAATAATATAGTATGAGTCAAGTCTAATTAATCAATATTTTCGCAAATTGATATGATACTGAAATTGAGAGACATCTGATAATTTTTAGAATTTTTTTAACAAACAAATTATAGCAAGAAAATTTTGTTTAAAACTTAATCTTTAGAAGCTCTAAAAATTATAAATGAGATTTTTATAAATAATTCTCTATGCCTAGTTTATTTTTCAAGAAAAATCAAAAAATTGTCAAGTGTCTGCTAACTTCAGTTTCATAAATTGATTACAAAATATCAATAATAATTGTGAACTATGACTTAGAATTACCTTCAAAACTTAAACTTCGCTCTAAGCAACTTTCAAGGGTGGATTGTTTTCTTCTTTTAGGTTCATAGTTGTGGGACTTAGTTTCTGCAGAATTCGAAGAATCGTCTGTGATATTTTGGTTCTGACTTGAACTTTTATTTCTTGACAACGTAATCTGAAAATAAAAAAATAGTTAAAAAAATCAACAAACGAAACATTAACTCATAATCTTCTCGTTTTTAATCATACGTTGGATAAATGCAATTTTTTATAGAATTTATGAGACATACATCAACATCAGGATCATCATTGTCTATTGATACAGTAACTTAAGTTCTTTTCCCAGATTTTTTCGTTGTTGAAAGGGTCTGATGCTTCAACATTTGCATATAAGCATTATAATGTTTTGTTTTTAAATGAGTGGCTAAATTTTTGTAGTATTTCCACACGTTGTATATTCTTTACCGCATAAATTACAAGAAACAAGTTGATTGTTTCCTTTTTTTGCGAAAAAATTCCACACCGCAGACATTTTCAAGCTAAACAATAACAATTAAAAAATAAAAACACACAATGAACCACGCCGCGTAAAGTAACTTGCCACCAATAAACTGTAACTGTCACTTATGTACACTACACACACAACCTTATACCAACTGTGGTTGGCTCTCTTACATATAGAGGTAACACTTATAGTAAAGCTCACGCGCTCTAGTCTACTCTTAAACGTATACTTACTTGTATATGTAATTAATTTATTAATTTATCCTTAGAACGAGTAAAATATTATGACAGTAAGTGGAATAGATAATAAAATATTATGAAGATCTTGAAAAAATATCGAATTTGATACCCGAAAATAAATATCGATTATCGATATTTCAAGATAAAAAAAAATCGATGATATTTATCGATTATTTTTTGAAAAAATATCGATAGTTTAATATATCGATATTTTATGCCCTTCCCTAGGTATTTAACCACCATTTTGTGTGGAACCTCGATCAGTTCGCCGGTGTTTGGTGATGATGTGGAGATTTTAAACTCTTTGATCTGATTTAGGGCTTTCTGGCTCAGATGGTTTGATTCCCTTCTGAACACCGCCGTCTCGCATTTATCAGGATTCATCCTGAGGTTCCATGTTTTATAAAAGTTGTTGATGTAGTTTATAAGTGTTTCAAGGTCGGTTTGGAGTTTTAGGGGCTGTTTTCCGGCAATACCAACTATCAAGTCATCGGCGTAGGTCACAGCAAATCGGTTCTCTATTGTATTTAGGCCAAACGAGTTGAGTAAAGCCATGATAAAGATGCAGAACAGTAGAGGAGAGTTAACCATTCCCTGTTGCAGGCCTTCAAGTATTTTGTAGGTTTTAGTTGACATGTTAACTCCGTCCCACGTTCGGAAGGTTCTTCCTAATATCATGTCTATGATGAGTAAAGTGAGCCATTGTGGGAAGCCCAGTTTGATTAGTTTGAAAATGAGGCCGTTTATCCAAACCGAATCAAAGGCTTTTTCTAGATCAATCAGGGCGACTGCCACTCTGAGATTGCTGTCTAGGTGAGTCATCATGATGTCAAGTATTTTGTGTATGGCATGGGTCGTGCTGTGTTTGGCCCGGAATCCAAATTGCAGATTATGCATTATTTTTTTTTCAGTGCAGACTTCCACTATGTGATTGTTAATAACCATCTCAAATACTTTTCCTAGGTTGGAAGTAAGGCTGATTGGCCTGAAGCTAGTTGGCTTGCTAGGTTCTTTTTCCTTTTTTAATATTGGGAGTACCTTAGCCGCTTTCCAAGAACCTGGGAAGTAAGCGAATTTCCAAGCAAATTGATGGCATTATTGAAAATAATTACCAGCGCATTTACGATCCTAGGTGGCAGATGCTTCAATATTATTGACGGAATTTCATCAGGGCCGCTTGATGTTTTGTTCGGTAGCTTCTTGAGTATCTTCGTTAACTGGTCTCCGTGTACGAATGTTTGTTCATTCTCAAGCTGAACTGTTGGGTTAGAAGCTCGATTGTCATTGGTGAAACACGTTATAGTAGTGCCTTCAGATCGTCTCGTTTTGAGTTGCTCCTTGGCATTTTCAGCGTTTTTGTCAACCAATTCTTTTAGCCTGGTTCCCGTGTTGAGGTACCTAGGCGCGTTGATGGATTGGTAGAACTCTCCAATGATATTCAGCTTGTCTATAGGGTCGTTGATTAGCAGTTCATCTTCTATCCGAGCAGCTTTGGTGACGTCAATGGCTCCATTATGACCGGCTGGATCGGTGTTCTTGATGCGTTGGTCGGCTATTGCAAGTAGGCTTTTTTTTCTCAACAATCGGTTGATTTTTGGGAAAAAAGCTGTAGGGTCTCTGTGATTGATCTGTTTGATTTGTCCTTTCCAGTAGTCGTGAACCGATTTGTTGGACTCCTTCCTGAGTTCAGCCTTAATTAGACGAATAGTGGTCTTTAGTCTCAGCACCTGCTCCGGTTTGTTCAGACTGCTTGAATTCTGGGTCGAGTGTAGAAGTTTGATTGCCTTGGTCTTATTTTCTTGTAGCTTTTTTATTTTTGTGTTCAAATATTTGAGAATACCTTCTTCTTATTTAATTGTTGGCGCAGACCAAAGCACACGTCAAGTTAATGATGCTGTCATCAAGTTCCTGAACTGACAGGTTTCTGTCATCAGGGAGATCTTGCGTGAACTTGGCATTAAGAGTCTTTTCGAATTTCTTCCATTTTATTGCACATAAGTTTCTCCTTGAGATTCGGATGTTGTTTTCGGTCTGCATTTTACTCGGCAGTATTACGGTGAAGAGCAGGGCTCTATGATCGCTGTCGTAGTCAACTGTCGTGATTTTGTAGCCAGCCGAGAGGCCGGTTAGTGAGAGATTAGTTATACATATATCTAGGAACGTTTGCGCTGGAGTGAACGATGGTATTTCTGTAGTATATATCGATGCTCTGTATTTATTAATAGTCTCAGTTTCCCATCTTCTTAAATGTTTACTTCTTTGATTGTCGTTGGTATCTCCCCATTCAATCCTGCGAGCGTTTAAGTCGCCCGCTAGGATGAAGAAGTGCTTCGGGTTGCTCAGGTCAAGCCGTTGTAGTAGATCATCAAGTTCGTGTATGAATATTTTTCTGTTTGAGTTTGTAGCATATCCGCTGATGACGAAAATTTTCTTATCTGAGAGTGTCTCTGGTAGAAGTTGAATTATCGTGAATTCGAATAGTTCATTATTTAAGGATGTCGGGTAGCTATTGACTTGGTATTTCAGGCTGCTTCTGATCATGATCGCCGTGCCTCCGCCTTGTTTTGAGTTTGGGCGATCTGTTCGAACAATTTTGTATGTTTGTGACAGTAGGTAGTGTTTGTTGGTTAGTTTAGATTCTAATATTAAGGCGATATCAGGATTATACAGTTCTGCTGTACAGCTCGTATCTTTTGACGTTGTGCTGAAGAGAGTTGGTGTTTATCACCATAATTTTTATAGCTGTTTTTTGACTTGGTAGTCCTCTGGTTTCGTTTTTGTTGTTATTTTCTGAAGATGTACTACACATATTCGAGGTTCAAGTAGCCGATTATGAAGTCAATCTTTTGTTTGTTAGCTGCTATACTGCTATTTACATTAGCAGTCAATTCTTTAATGGCACTCAAAATGTCATTCATTTCATTTTTGATTTGTTGTGCCCAGCTTTGATGATTACTTTCATCTCTGGGCGGCTGATTCTGCTGCTGGTGGTATTGTGGTTGGAGTCTGTAGGCCTGTGACTTCGAGTTCACAGGTGGCAGGAATTCTCTCTGGAGCATTGCAGCTCCTGGTGGAGTCCTCAGAGGAGGAAAAGCGTCTCTTCGTGGGATAGAAGCGCTGGCGTATGATAGTTGTGGATTGATTCCTCGATTTACCATCTCAATTTTTTTCTCCAGCACTTTGTTTTTATACTTAATTTCTTCCATCCTTTGGTGTTTCTCGAATTTCATACAGGGACAGCCAGCATAATTGGCCGGATGACCCGTATTGCCGCAGTTAGCGCACTTAAAATTTTCTCTGGTTGTCGCGTCTTTCAGAGGGCATTCACCTGGTGTGTGCGAGTTTCCGCATTTGATACATCGGAAGTCCATATTGCAATTAGCCGCCATGTGCCCAAGTCTTTGGCATTTTTTACATTGGAGTACTCTGTTCCTCCGTAGTCTTTCCTACCTAGCCTTTAGGGAGATAACCTGTTTGATTTTGAATAATTCTTTTAGGCTGCTAGTCTGGGACACTTGAACTATTAGGTGTCTCTTAGGCTCGTTGTTTCATACAAATTTGAGTTCGGAAACTTTTATAAATTCCACGGCAGGGATATTTTTATTGATCAAGTCAGCTAATACTTGCTCCGTGGAGAATTCTTCACTCACTCCTTTGAGAAGCAAGGATTTAAGTTTTTCTCCTTTTGAGGTGAAGGAGTAGAATTTGATGTTATTTGCTTTGAGAGTTTCTTTTATTTTTTCATAGGTTGTTTGGTTTTTAGCCTGGATTGAATGTAATCCTCGTGATACAGATATCGAGGAATCTTCTTGTTCGAGGCCAGCAACTCTGAGCGCGGTAATTGTTGCACTTACTTTTTCACCTTGTACAAGTATTGGAGGTGGCCGGTGTGATTTAGTGTTCGCAGTTTTGGTAGACTGCGGTAGATTGTTATTTAGTTTTTCATTCACTGTAGTTTGAATGGTAGCGTCGGAGGGATGCTCCAAATCCATGTCAACATTATCTGCGATATCGTCAGTTCTGTGTTTTCAAGTGGTTGAAACACATTGGATGTGCTTGGTGGCGCCATCTCTGAGGATGCGAGTGAGGTAGCTTTGGCAGTTTTTTTGGACTCGGTGAATCCGTCATTATCGACCGTGTTTGGTAGGGAATTTCGTCTTCTCGGTACCTTGATTTTTCTCCCAGGCTATGAAGGCGTCTTCGAGAGAAAAAGAATTTCTGGACCTGAATGTTGGTCCGCTTGTACTTTTTTTGTCTGCAGGAGCTGCGATGTCAGCATGCGCTTTTCGTTTGAGACTGTGGCTGGCCGCCATCTTTGATGGCGTTGGCACGCCGGCCATGCTTGCCAAGTCTGAGACTGGTTTTTAACTGCTGTTATTCAATGTTGTTTTATTATCTCTCAGAAAATATAACACTCATCACTTTTCACAAAATAGATCGAGTTTTTTAGCTTTCGGCACTTTGTATCACTTTAATTGCACAGGGCAGTCAGATTTATCATAAAGACGTATGTTGGGCACAGAGCACGATGTGCACAGTACGGCATCCGTGTTAAGACTCACAAATTTATTACCTGTTTACCTACGAGACTTACTTGAAGAGCAGAGTTTGTAATAACTTCAAGTAATGCAAATCGCATCCATGATCGATGCGTAATGAACAAAATTTTTCATCAAATTTACAAATTATTAACTATCAATATACGCTGATAGAGATATTTATTAACTATTAACAAAAAGTCTAGTCGAGAAGTTTATTTCCTGCGAAAAATAGTTCTCCGTCTCCTAAAAATATGGTTGGTGGCTTAAACGATCCGGAATGGCATCTAGAAAAAGACATTTTTTGGATTTTTTCTGGAAAAGAAAATTACAATTGTTATTAACAAAAAACCGTTACAAAAATTAGTCATCTAGTTTTTTTGCAAAATCTCAAAAAGTATAAGTGATAGCTCAAATATTGAAAAAGTTTGTAAAAGAGCAGAAAATTTCAGTAAAAAAGTTCCAACTCCCGGAATTGTCGCTCTAATATTTATAATTTTAATTTAACGTTGAAAATCGGCTTCCGCGCGGCAGTTTCGGCATGCGCGCGCCGCTACTGTAGTGAGCGTAGTTTTTAAACAATTTTTTAAGCAATTAAATGTTGATTAAAATATTTGAAAAAATTCTGGTGTCATTTGGTTGCAATAGATGAGCAATTGGTGACACTGACAGTGTTTCTTGACCTAACAAAAGCATTTGACTCTGTGAATCACACACTGTTACTCTGTAAGATGTATGAACAAGGTTTTTCGATAGGGGTTATACGCTGGATATACTCTTATCTTTCGGAGCGGAAACACGCAGTAAGAAATGGCGATAAATTGTCTTCGTGGCGGGAGTGTTCAGTCGAGGTGCCTCAAGGTAGTGTTTTAGGCCCGTTATTATTTTCTTTGTTTATTAATGACCTACCTAGGTGCTTGCAGTATTGTCGCTACCTCTTTTATGCAGATGATGAAAATATCTACATAACGTGCAAGCTGTCGGGCTTAAATGAGGCAGTTGATAGAGTTAATGAAGATCTGGATTCAATAACAGAGTGGTGTCGTCAGAATAAGCTAAAAATAAATGTTGCGAAGACAAAAGCCATGATCTTCAGTAGTGCGCATAGTGTTAACATGATAGATCTAAGTCAGATACCAAAGCGTGTGTTAAATGGTGATAATATTGAATGTTTCTAGCTTTAAATATCTCGGTGTCATGCTGGACCTTCTTCTTCTTCTTCTTCTTCTTCTTCTTCTTCTTCTTCTTCTTCTTCTTCTTCTTCTTCTTCTTCTTCTTCTTCTTCTTCTTCTTCTTCTTCTTCTTCTTCTTCTTCTTCTTCTTCTTCTTCTTCTTCTTCTTCTTCTTCTTCTTCTTCTTCTTCTTCTTCTTCTTCTTCTTCCTCTTCTTCTTCTTCTTCTTCTTCTTCTTCTTCTTCTTCTTCTTCTTCTTCTTCTTCTTCTTCTTCTTCCTTCTTCTTCTTCTTCTTCTTCTTCTTCTTCTTCTTCTTCTTCTTCTTCTTCTTCTTCTTCTTCTTCTTCTTCTTCTTCTTCTCCTTCTCCTTCTCCTTCTCCTTCTCCTTCTCCTTCTTCTTCTTCTTCTTCTTCTTCTTCTTCTTCTTCTTCTCCTTCTTCTTCTTCTTCTTCTTCTTCTTCTTCTTCTTCTTCTTCTTCTTCTTCTTCTTCTTCTTCTTCTTCTTCTTCTTCTTCTTCTTCTTCTTCTTCTTCTTCTTCTTCTTCTTCTTCTTCTTCTTCTTCTCCTTCTTCTTCTTCTTCTTCTTCTTCTTCTTCTTCTTCTTCTTCTTCTTCTTCTCATCAATATTATTTTTATGGTCATCATTATTACTGCTTATTATATATTATGTATTACTTTTTCTTTACTCATTGTAAATGTACACTCTATTAAAACAAATATTGAGTCTTGGCTGCTTAGCTGCTTAGCTAGGGGACCTGTAATCCTGCGGCCAGTTAAATAAATGCATTACATTACATTACATTACATGTAGACACTTCAAGCAATATAATTCCACGGTAATAAAAGTTGTATCACCATTTTTCAAAAAATTATTCAATTGTTAATTAACATTTTTTTTACGGGTTTGTGTTGTCATAAAAGGTGGTGTATAAGTTTAAATAATTAATCTATAAATTTTTTGTTTCTTGGAGCTCTTTTTATGAATAATAAATAATAATATAATAATATAATATAATAATATAATAATAATAATAATAATTATTAATTTTTGAAGTAAAAAAAATTGAAAATTTAAATAATGTACAATGCCTTTCAATGATTCTTACCGGTCAAGAATTTTACGGAAAATGAAAACATCAAAATTTGGCCAACTCTAAATAAAGAAATCACTAAGTGAAAAATTTATACAAATATTATATTAGAAATAATAAAAAAATTTGTCTGAATAAGGATAATTCAAAATTTCGATAATAATAAAGGTAGTAATGTAAACATTTAGTTACCAAAAAAATTGGAATTATTTTAAAAAAGATAAGCATAAAATTATAAAATTTAAAAATAATATATCTATGAATTTAGACAAATCATAAAACAAACAAGTGAAATGACAGATACTTAAAAAAATGGAGAAGAATAAATTTTGACAAGTCAATAAAAAGACAATTGAAAATTTAGAAATATAAAAAAATTGACAGTTTTAATTATTCGTAAACTTAAAAAATAGCCATCTCTAATTATAGACCAGTAAATTTAGATATCTTTAATTTTGGACATCTTTAAATATTTACAAATATAAATTTTTACAATTCATAACAAAGACGATTAAAAACATAGTAATCATACAAAATAAGTACTAAGAAATTTAAAATACAAAAGATAGCTAAAAATTAATTAATTTTTCTGTGACCGCTGCTCCAGGAAGTTATAAAGTTATTTGCGATCAATTGTCCTGTTATTTTTAAAACACACCAAGATTTTGCTTTTAATCTTAGTAAAAAATATTTTCGAGGACCCGGAACTACCAACAGCTCCTGTGACCGCAGCCCCAGGAAGTTGTAAAGTTATTTGCGTTCGATTGTCCTGTAATCTAAAAAATACACCAAGATTTTGCTGTTAATCTTGGTAAAAAATATTTATGTAGACCTGAAACTACCAACAGCTCCTGTGACCGCTGCCCAAGGAAGTTGTAAAGTTATTTGCGATCGATTGTCCTGTAATTTTAAAAACCGACAAAGATTTTACTCTGTCTAAAAGAGATTGTCTAAAAGACAATCGATCAAAAATAACCTATAACTTCCTGGAGCAGCGGTCACAGAAAAATTAATTAATTTTTAGCTATCTTTTGTATTTTAAATTTCTTAGTACTTATTTTGTATGATTACTATGTTTTTAATCGTCTTTGTTATGAATTGTAAAAATTTATATTTGTAAATATTTAGAGATGTCCAAAATTAAAGATATCTAAATTTACTGGTCTATAATTAGAGATGGCTATTTTTTAAGTTTACGAATAATTAAAATTGTCAATTTTTTTATATTTCTAAATTTTCAATTGTCTTTTTACCCGAGAAAAAATATTTATATATAATTATATATATTTTTATATAAATTGGTTATATATGAAAAATGGGCAAATATAATTATATCTAACCATATATAATTATGTAAAATATCTAAAATTATATATAACTATATATAATTATATATAACAATATTTAATTACGTATTTATTACATCTAATTAATTATTGGGTTAATTTTATAGATAGAGTATTTAATATGGTCCTACGCAATTCTCTGTAACCAATTAAAATGCAAAAATAAATATCTAGATATAATTTTACGGCTATGACACCAGCGGTCACCCATCCAACCATTAATCCTGCTCAATGCTGCTTAACTTTGGTGATCTCCGTGCGTCTTGAAGTTTCTGTCTGCTATGCTGCTGTCTTGGATGATAATGATTCTATGATCTACATAATGTATCATATGAGTTTATCATAAATTCTAATATATAAAATTCTCGTGTCACAATGTTCGTTCCCATACTCCTCCGAAACGGCTTGACCGATTCTCATGAAATTTTTTATGCATATTCAGCAAGCCTGAGAATCGGCTACTATCTATTTTTCTAACCTCTATGTGATAAGGGGTGTTCATCCTAAAAAAATTTTTTTTATTTTTTTGATAAAATTTTTTTTTTTTTAATTTTTTTATTATGTGGCATCAAAAAATACATACAACTCTAAATTTGCACTTTTTTATCACCAACCCTTGCTTTTTAATAGTTATTTTCATAATTTTATCATTTTCCATCCCGCTCGATAACATCAATTATTATTACTTGGTAAGTTGTCCCCTCCATGTGTCTACCGGTGTCACTTCTCACCCTGTAAACAGCACGGAGTAAGGATGTTACCTCTACAGTTTTCGACTATTATTAGTGTTTATGCTTCAAGCGTAGTAGTTAAACATTTTTACTATCTCAGTGTAACTCTCATATCAAATATATTCTCGAGTAACCTTATTATTTATTTATTAATAACTAATATTATTGAATATAATTAATTATTAATAACTAATGAAATTATTAATTTTGCGTGTAAATCGCACGATCAGTTAATTAAGTGACTTACATAACCTCTAAAATACTCAACACGTGTCACGAGTTCCCGCAAACAACGGCTGTTGAGTTGTAAGTATAAATTATTTTTTACGTTTATTATAAAATCAAAAATTATTCTTTCTTATTTATAACGAAAATATTGTTGGGAATGGTGAAAAACGAATTCAGTTGAAAGTTAGATTTTTATTACGATTGGGAAATTTTTTTTTGTGTTTACTTATAAAAGCTCTAACTTCGACAGAATTTTTTTTTTCACTATTTCTAACTATGTATTTTCGATATAATTAAGAAACATAAAATTTTTCGCTTTCGTGAAACTATCTAATTTTTACATGTATATTTAATGTAATCAAAGATAAAATAAATGATTAATATAATAATTAAATAATTCAATCAGTTCTATTCATGTGTGTTTTGTATTGTACAGTGATCAATGCCAATAAAACGCAAAGGGGCCAATTTGAGCCGTGATACAAATAAATCTAGAAGCATTCGAAATAGAAGAGCCCAAAGAACCGAAGAACAAGTTCAGGAAGAAAATACTGGAGCGAGTGTGAGAATGGCGCAATTGCGTCAAGAACAATCAGACGATACACGAGCTGAACGCAATGAAGTCATGAGATTAGAACAACGACAATCACACCGTTTTACTGTCAATAGACGCAGAGCGAATGACCAACAACGCCAACAGGCACATCGAGCATTTGTAGCTACATCATTTCTGCGTCTAGCATTCCAGTCTGAGCCCGATATTAAATATTATGCTCATTCAAAAGTAGTAATTGGTGCTATGGACAAAGAATGCCCGTATTGTCATGCTTTGAAATTCAAAAATGAACCAGCCGGGATGTGTTGCGCGTCAGGCAAGGTACAACTACCTGTAATTGAAACACCACCGGAACCATTGAACGGTTTGCTTATCGGCACAGATCCAGATTCTAACGTGTTCCTGAAGTCCATTCGAACATTCAACTCATGCTTTCAAATGACATCGTTCGGAGCAACAGAAATAGTTCAAAATACTAATGCAAATGGTCAACAATACAATTCTACATTTAAAATCAGAGGCCAAGTTTATCATAAAATAGGCTCATTGCTGCCAATGCCAAACGAACCACATAAATTTTTACAAATCTATTTTATGGGCGGCGAGGACTCCGGAAGCGCACTAGCCAATCGGGTGGATGCACGTTGTGGCTACAATAACCTTGATTCATTCTTTGCTAGACGCATCGTCAGCGAGCTGGATGCTCTATTGAATGAGCATAATGGATTGTTGAAAATATTCAAATCCCACATGCACAAATTAGAAAGCGATAATCACGCTATTGTTATTAATCCTGATAAAACACCAGCTGGAGAACACATTCGTAGATTCAATGCACCTGTTGCTGACGACGTTGCTGGAATCATGGTTGGCGATCGTACAGGTGCACGAGAAATTGTGATTCGTAGGAGAAATAATAATCTTCAGTTCATTGCTAATACACACCGTTCATATGACGCTCTCCAATATCCGCTAATCTTCTGGAAGGGACAAGAC
This sequence comes from Cotesia glomerata, assembly GCF_020080835.1. Taxonomy (NCBI): domain Eukaryota; kingdom Metazoa; phylum Arthropoda; class Insecta; order Hymenoptera; family Braconidae; genus Cotesia; species Cotesia glomerata. The sequence goes on along the minus strand of NC_058159.1, from coordinate 18,404,546 downwards.
GGATATAGCATAAATATTAAACAACGAGATCCCGTATCAGGTACTTCATTTATTATGAATTTGATTATTACACTTTTAACAAAACAATTAAATTATTAAACGCAATTAACTTAAATTAATATTTATGAATATATTATTACAGGAGCCGAAACAAACAAGAACGTTAGCTCGAAGGATTATTATGCGTATAGATTGATGATTAGACGCGGGCTGGATAACGTCATTCTACGATTTCGAGAGCTTTGTCAACAATTCATGGTCGACATGTACGCGAAAATAGAAGGCGAACGACTACGATACTTACGATATAATCAACTCAAGCTACGTGTGGAAGAGTACATTCACTTGCGAGACGCTATTGTCAACAACGCCGACGCTGCCGAAATTGGTAACTCTGTCATTCTACCATCATCGTACGTAGGCAGTCCACGTCATGTGCAAGAGTATATACAGGATGCTCTGACTTTCGTGCGCGAATATGGGCGACCGTGTTTATTTATCACGTTCACATGTAATCCAAAATGGCCAGAGATTACATCTTTGCTGTTGCCTGGCCAAAATTCAATACATCGTCATGACATTACAGCACGTGTGTTTAGACAAAAGCTGAAGTCATTAATAAATTTTATTACTAAATCACATGTATTCGGTCCCACACGTTGCTGGCTGTATTCGGTTGAGTGGCAAAAGCGAGGATTACCTCATGCCCACATTTTGGTTTAGTTAATCGACAAAATCCGTCCTGAAAAAAAAAAATTCTGTCGAAGTTAGAGCTCTTATACGTAAACACAAAAAAAAATTTCCCAATTGTAATAAAAATCTAACTTTCAACCGAATTCGTTTTTCACCATTCCCAACAATATTTTCGTTATAAATAAGAAAGAATAATTTTTGATTTCATAATAAACGTAAAAAATAATTTATACTTACAACTCAATAGCCGTTGTTTGCGGGAACTCGTGACACGTGTTGAGTATTTTAGAGGTTATGTAAGTCACTTAATTAACTGATCGTGCGATTTACACTCAAAATTAATAATTTTTAATTTATTAAAAATGTTTAACTACTACGCTTGAAGCATAAACACTAATAATAGATTTTGGGGTGAACACCCCTTATCACTTAGAGGTTAGAAAAATAGATAGTAGGTTTACTCAGGCTTACTGAATATGCATAAAAAATTTCATGAGAATCGGTCAAGCCGTTTCGGAGGAGTATGGGAACGAACATTGTGACATAAGAATTTTATATATTAGATATATGTGATTCCATATATAATCATATATGATTATATATGATTATATAGAAAAATTTTTTCTCGGGTATTGACTTGTCTAAATTTATTCTTCTCCATTTTTTTAAATATCTGTCATTTCACTTGTTTGTTTTATGATTTGTCTAATTTCATAGATATATTATTTTTAAATTTTATAATTTAATTTATGCTTATCTTTTTTAAAATAATTCCAATTTTTTTGGTAACTAAATGTTTACATTACTACCTTTATTATTATCGAAATTTTGAATTATCCTTATTTAGACAAATTTTTTTATTATTTCTAATATAATATTTGTATAAATTTTTTACTTAGTGATTTCTTTATTTAGAGTTGGCCAAATTTTGATGTTTTCATTTTCCGTAAAATTCTTGACCGGTACGAATCATTGAAAAGCATTGTATGTTAAATAATTTTTTTTTTTTTATTTTAAGTTATTATTGATTTTATATTGTTGTTAGATATCAAATGGTTATTTTTCAAATTTTTTTATGCCATTCGTTTATAAATTTTTTATAAACAAATGAATTAATTAAATATTTTTGAATAATTTTTTTTCACCCTATTTTTTTTTTTAATTTGTTTTAAAGTCGCATAAACTACTAAGGTCATGAGCGACTACGGTAGGGGGAAAACTTTTAAGATTGAAACTCGTTTTATTTTTTTGGGCTGAGCAGAATAATACACTTAAATATTGAAAATATTCATTGGTGTACGCCGGACTCGAACCTGGTCCAATGCTTTGGTAAGCAAGAGCCGGATCCGATAGGGCTACTGCGCGCCTTCTTCCACCCTATTGTTAGCGTAAGAAAATCATAATTTAAAAAAAAAAATTTTTTTTCTTAAAAACAATATCTTATCGCTTATAATCGTTTTTTTTTTTTTTTTCATATTTTGATTGTTTAAACAAATGATTAAGGAATCGTTTTTTTTTTAAATCATAATTTTTATTTCTAAATATAATGGCAAAAAAAAATTTTTTTTTCGTCAACAATTTATTCATTTATTTATTTAACAATTTGTTATAAACAATTTTTTTTTTAATTTTAATTTTTTTCTAGAACATAAAAAAATTAAAAAAACAGCAACCTGTAACAATATAGCAAAAAAAAATTTTTTCGATTTTTTAAAAATCATTTGGATTTTGAAACATCACGACAAAGTCCAAGCACTGACTCGATTTGTCAACAAACAAATTGCTGTAACTTTGCAACTATTGCAGATACAGTTTTCGACCTTTAAGTCGTTTCTACACAATATGAACTAAGCTTTAATTTTAAACTTAACGTTTATCTCTTTTAGTTCTTTAATTACACGCATTTATTTATAAAAATTTGCATTTTCTATTTCTTACAATGCTTATATCTCATAAACAAATAATGTTAAGACTAATATGCTTCTAGACTTTTTTGTTACCTGATTACACCGGCACACAATAAAAAAAAAATTGTCTGTACACCGGGTGCCGATTATCTACGGGTATGTTTTTCGACCCGCTGAATACGAATTTAAAGTCAGTTTAAGCCGTCCAGCCTTCCATTTCGAGTAAATTGCAAAAAAACCCCAAAAATAGCGAAAATTCGATGTTTTGGCAAGAAAAAAATTTTTGAGATCTAAGGCGAGCTTAATTTTCATGTATTTTGGTCTGTTAAATACTAATTTCGATCGTACTTTAATCATAAACTTTTTTAATTCTAAAAAGATTGTAAAATATCCTTAAAAATTGCAAAAATCGTGAAAAATTGGGATTATCTTGGTACAAAAAAATTCTTGGACCCGGATTGACGAAGATTTTCATGTAATTTAATCTGCTTGATCTGATTCTGCAATAAATTTGGCCCATAGTCCCCTCAAATATTCATAAAACTGCAAAAAACCGATAAGATAGCAGAAAATTGCTGCTGAAAAAAATGGAAAAAAATCTTTTAAACACAATTAAATAAATTTCTTGTATTTTTTATTTCTAAAATACAAGATTAAGATCCAAGAATGCACACAAATTTAATTTTTAACGGTTTTTCGAGGGTATTGTACTGTTTCATTCTCAAATGATCTACGACGTGGATACCTCTTCTTTCACCTTTTCCTTTATTTAGTAAAAATTTGCCATCGTGTTGGGATTTTAACTTCTTCGATATGCAGACTTCATTTCATTGCATGATCGCTTGTACTTGCAACCAGGGCACCTCCTCGGGGTGACAGTGGGCAACAGAACCATCTGGCAGAGTCCCTGGGTTAACGGCGTGTGTGCCGACATGGCTGGTACAAGTGATGAGTACTTTACGATGCAGGGATTCGGAAACCCAGTATCGGCGTCTGGTCAGGGTGAGAAAGCAGGCCCGCAGGCTTCGTCATCCAGCGACTGCAGCTCTTTAGTAGTGGGAAACTTGGCTACTGGAGAGTATACTATTACAAGAAGCAATTCCCATCTATGCAATAAGAGTCCTGATCTATTTTGTTACGTTTGTGGGTTTGAGCCTGTAACGGGTGTTTTTCCGCTCATTGGCCCCTTAATTAATTTAATAGAAATAAAACAATACCTAGCAAAAATGATTCTAAATTAACAAGGGCGCCACCAGGATTTTGTATCTCGGTTCCTGGAACCGGAAACCAGAGCTGAGCTTATAATCTACAGGGAGAGAGAGTGGAGGAAGGTGGTCTGAAAGAAATAAATTTTTATTTAACAAAAATGACCGGTATTTATTTAACAACAAAATATGATAACAACTCGTGCCCTTGCACGTACACCGCTCACTTACAGCTAATTTACTTACAACTAAACTTACTTCACGCTTTCCCCCGGAAAGTCGCTACTACAACTTATATCTAACGGAGGATTTCGGGCTAAAACCGGCGACTCCGACTTATCAACAAGACACCTCGTACAAAGACATCAGTGTACGAGGGCTTATCAACAACGCCTGGCTACAGAAGCAACAGCCTAGTGACTGCAACGTAAGCCAAGAAGCCTCTGCAGCTCACGCACACACTCCACACTATCCTTACGTCGCGCTGTCCACCGGACCCTCACGCTCTATCAAAATTCTTAATCCTGACGGTACCCTCTTATGGAGCGTCTATACCGCAGCTTCTAACTAAGTCGCGCTGTCCACCGGACCCTCACACTCTATGCCAGCGAAACACCTCGCAAACGGACTGCTCGCTTGCGAAGGAACGCTGGTAGCATTCACACACACATAACCCACGCGTCTCACACACACACTGACTCTACTTTACATTTATTTTCTGGATTACAAAATTACTCCAAAAAAGTCAACGTTCAATTCTTACTAAAATTATTCAGTCATTAGCTCGAGATTAAAATCATAAACAATTTTCACAACTAATAATTTAATTCTCAAAAAAATCTACACTAAAAACCGACGCTTGAATTTATTCCAAATTATCCACGAGTTTAATACTCAGCATTAAATAAAATTTTAGGAACAATATTGACGTAAAATTTTACTCCAATTTCAACTCGTAATTTTATTTCTTAAATTTTGAATAAATTCTTAAGAATAATTCTTTGTAAAATTCTAACTAAATTTTCTCGAACATAATCCACACTGATAAATAGTTTTTATAAATAATTCCAATAATAATTTTAGTCTTCCATAGTTCAATATATAAATGACCACGTGGAATTTTTCGATTTATAAATAATTAATAAAGCAATTTGTCTCAATATAAAATAAATTCACGAAAAATTATCCACGGTTAATTCGATCTCAATTGCGTCGAAACTCAGTAGCCGATTCTCAATACTTAATTTTCCAAATAATAAAATAGTTTCCAAAATTAATACGATATCAATATTTAATTCAAGATAATAAATAGTCTTAATAAAAGATAATTCAATTGTTGTAAATAGTAATAATGATCCAGTTGTTAATTTTACGATTTATTGCGTAATAAAATTCACAAGGAATTTGCGCGCTCAAAATGGATGCCAGCGTTCGTTACCGCGTAGCACGTTTTGACCTCGGGTACCGAATACTATGTCGTGTCGATTGAAACCTTCTCGGTGTTCCGAATTTAATTAATATAAAATAGATTTATTTAAACCAATCTCAAGATGTTAATAATTATTAACCAACTGTATTAATAAAATTAATTATTCACGACTTGCAAACCCAAGAGGTCTAGAACATTCCTCGGGTATAAACCCCCAGGAGGAACGCTCCCAGCAATTAACGAATCAATTCAATTAAATAATTAATTATTATTGAGCAAAATTATTAAACAATTGAATTATCCAAACTTGAATAAATAAAATGAGAAGTAGTGTATTTGATGAGCCGGGTATATGGCCCCAAGGCTCATCATTACCAAAGTCCAATACCTGGTGTAAATTTGGTTGAAGAAACTCTATGGTTGATACTCGCTTCCTTCTTTGGACTTCTTGATGTTATTCGTTCCAACACTTTACTACTTCCCCGGACACCACGCATGGCTCGTCTATATAACGACCCCAAAAATACCCCCTCCTGCTCTCTCTCTAGGCCCGAAGATCGATGCGCTCAAATGCTAGTCGAAAAGTTATCGATCTCTGGCGACTTATCGATTAAGGGTAATTTACCCTGTTACAAGCCGGTAAAAAACCGCAGAATGTTTTCAGATAGATTAAAACGAAATTATGAAGAATGCTTTTTCATTCAAATTACAAATTTGGATTCAGCCTGGTTCCCACACTTTGTTTGTGGTCGATGTAATATTATGTTGACACGATGGGAAAAAACCAAAAACAGAGAAAACTTGAAATTTACAATTCCTATGATCTGGACTTCACCAACTAGTTCGCATAACTGTTACTTCTGTATGACTGAAATTGCCGGTTTTACTTCGTCGAATAGAAGTAAAATACAGTACGCCAATGTTTCATCAGCTGTTAAGCCACAGAAAACAGTTATTGTTGATGAAACCGAAGCTCTTGAAGAGATGGAAGTAGAAAAAGAAGAAGTGCCAATGGAGGAAAAAGAGGAAGAAGAAATTTCTGAAGATGAAAATCCCGATGATAAAGATTTCATGCCAGATGGGAAAACGAAAGACCCTGAAACATTTAGTCGAGAAGAACTAAATGATCTCATACGAGATTTAAGACTAAAAAATAAAAATTTGTTAGCTAAAAAGGTAACGGCTTACTTTTATCGGAATAGAGAAAAGGAGTTCCAGAAGTTTTTCACAAAGGACGATGAGAAGTCGGTGGTGTACTGTTCCAATGTTGAAACCTAATATCTATAAAGACGATGAGTGGAGGCTCTTTATAGATTCATCAACTAGAAGTCTCAAAGCTGTCTTACTTCACATTGGAAACATATTAGCGCCAATTCCAATATCTCATTCGATGAAGCTTAAATAGACCTATGAAAATTTGGAAATTGTATTGGATAAGATAAAGTATTCAGAACACCAATGGCAAATTTGAGGGGATCTCAAAATCGCAACACTTCTTTTAGGCCAACAATCAGGATTTACAAAATATCTTTGCTATCTATGTTTGTGGGATAGCAGAGACAGAAAGAATCACTATGTGAAAAAAGAATGGCCTACGAGAGTGCAATTAAATGTCGGTACTCATAATGTAATACGGACACCATTAATTCAGCCTTCAAACTATCTGCTACCGCCACTTCACATCAAACTAGGTCTCATAAAACAATATGACAAAGCTCTGGACAAGGATGGTGATTGTTTTCAGTACTTGAGAGAAAAGTTTCCGGCGATAAGTGATGCCAAATTAAAAGAGGGAATTTTTAATGGACCCCAAATTAGAACTCTATGTCAGGATGCTAATTTTATAGGTAAAATGAATGTTACGGAGAGAGCAGCTTGGGTACCCAGTGAACACATGACTTCAATATGACGTCATTTATAAGTCATAGGAATGTCACAATATTTTACGTAAATATGACGTAAAATTGACCTGTCGTAATCCAATTATGATGTAAAAATATATGATATATTTTTGACATCATACTGATGTAAGTTTATTACTTCTCTATGATGTAACGGAAATGACTTAGATATTACGTACCACTGACATAATATATAAACTACAATATTACGTAACATTAATGCCATCATTGTATGTCATAACGACGTAAGTTTAACATCATGCGTTTACATCAGTGACAAGTCACGGCTGTACGTAATCTTGACGTAAGTTTAACATCATGCGTTTACATCAGTGACAAGTCACGGTTGTACGTAATCTTGACGTAAGAATAATATCATGTGTTTACATCAGTGACAAGTCATGGTCTTACGTAATACCGATACCATCTGTGAGTCATTATTTAACATCAATAATTTGTCACAATTGTACATAATACTGACGTAATTTAAAAGTCATTTTCTAAATCAGTGACAAACGATTATTTTCCATAATATTGATAAAATTTGGGGGATGTATTTTTTTAATATTATCGATTGATCAAAATTTATCAAATATAAAACTTCTTCAACAAGATGTCTAATTTACAATTAATCGCTAAATATTAGTGAAAATTGGTTTAAAATTTAGTAAGAATCAGGAAGAGGTAAACAGCTGATTTAAGCTGGTACCTTGCAAATTTAAGTCTGCTCTTAATAACAAAAATTTATAATTTATAATATTAATGAATATATTTAACATATTAGCAAATAACATACAAAATATTTTTCATTTACGTTTTTAAGAAAAAAACATACAAATTAAATATATAGGGGATATAAACTTTTTATATCTTTGCTTGTATGTTTCCATACACTGCAGAAAAAAAATCTTGACTCAAAGGTAAATTTCTTTGGACTAAGAATATATTAGAGATGACTGAAAATTTCGTGAATGAAGTCAAAATTTCTTGACACTAAAACACTTCTTGCTCCAATATAACTTCGGCCTCCGTCAAAATTTTCTTGGTGCAAGAAATACTTTTTTTTCGTTGCATATGTTTCTCACTTATATTTTTTCCATGAATTTAGGTACTTTTATCCCTTGTAAAAATATTTTCGACTTCATTCAGTATAAATGATTTGGTGTGAAACTGATAACAAAATACTGAGTTCAATTTATGTGGCATGAACTCTAAATTTTTAAACCGTCAAGCGAGTAAACATATAATTTCTTATGATTTCGCGTCAAGAAATTAAATGTCGGTCATTTAAATATTGCACTATTACTTGAAAAATAATTTTCTGACATTAGTGCTGCTACTTATGAAACATTGTATTTGAAATAATTCAAACAGTTCCATGATTGTTATTGACGAGACTAATAGTATTTTACACAGTAAAAAATTTTGCGTCATTGCGTCAAAAACTTTAGTGTTAAAAATTTTTGTGTTAAATATTTAACTTTTTTAAGTGTAAATTTAACATTTATTGTGTTAAATCAACATAAAAAAATGTTAAATATTTAACATAAAATTTTAACACAAAATTTTTGACACAATGACGCAAAATTTTACTGTGTACATCAAGTTTCATAATGTTGTTAGTATGTTAAATTAAAGAAATTCAAATTTCGAAAAAAATTGAAATTAAAAAGAAATATAGATTAAAAAAATGGTATACTTAAAAGAGTTGAAATTAAAAAAAAATCTAAATTTTGTAAATTGAAATTTTGAAGAAGAAAAATCCAAATGAAAAATACTAAATTTTCGGAAAAAATTAAATAAAAAAAAAATTCGAGTCTTGAGAAATCAATAAGTATTAAAAAATATTCAAATGAATATTTACTCTGAAAAAATTTCACTCTGTGAAAGTTCTCTGTGTCCGCAGAGAGTCTAAAGTTCTCTGTGTCCGCTTTTAGACGAAAATTTTTGAAAGTGTAAGATTCAATCAATTCTTATGAAAATTTATAAATTGCCTATTCATTACCACAAGTTTCACTAGAGAGCCTTTTATAAAAGTTTTTACAAATTTTTATAGAACTTTATAAAATTTCATGAGTTTAATGAAATTTTATAAAATTGTATAAATTATTAGACTTGAATTTTATACAATTCCAGCTCTTAAAATCCATTTAATCTCAGAAAAAATTATGAAATAAGCATTTTTCGTCATGTAAGGCTTATCACATAAGTTATTTACTTCGTAACATGAACCGGTACTTGGACAAGTGAGCAGCGTTCCAGACTTCGATACGTGAGGACCCAAGTTCGAGCCCAGCATATTCAGGATTTTTCATCAAGTATCAACATATAAATAGTGTTTCAAACTTTGTAATAAGTCCACAACACTATAATTAATTTCAAAATTGCCATCTTTTTATTTTTGAGAAATTTTTTTTTTAATATTTTTTCTGAGGTACAATTCTTACATCACTTACATCACTTTTACGTCATAATGACATCATTATCATGATATAGACATCACAGATATGTCATATTGACGTCATAAATGTCATTGAGACATAATACTGACGTCATGACTACGTCATATTTTTACGTCAGAATCTTACGTCAAGAAGTGTGAAATAATGAGTCATATATGACTCATTCGTGACTTGTATCTTACGTAAATCCTGATATAGCCCAATGTCATTTTGACGTCACATTGACGTAAACGTGTTTACTGGGTATAAGTTTCAAAAATGTGTGTCATAACTTTTTAGGAAATAATAAAAGTGAAAATTACAGGACAATAGTCGAAGAATTAGTGACAAATTACAAAAATTTAGGATGTTTAATGAATCTAAAATTACACTTCCTAGATTCTCACATCGACCACTTTCCTGAGAATCTTGGGGAGTACAGTGAAGAACAGGGAGAACGTTTTCATCAAGACATAAGTGAAATGGAGACTAGGTATCAAGGAAATTGGAATATCAACATGATGGCAGACTATTGCTGGACACTCAAAAGAGATATACCAAAAAAAAATACCAAACGAAAGAGAAATCCACTCCGTAGATCATTTGAAAATAAAAGAGTTCGATACCACCGAAAAACAGTTTAAAAGTTGGGAAAATCATTCTTCTAATTCTGTTTATACGTCATTTTCATAGATTTTACAATTTTTTTGCATTTTCAGATTTTAATCTTGTATTTTAGAAATAAAAAATACGAGAAATTTATTTAATTATGTTTAAAAGATTTTTTTTCATTTTTTCAGCAGCAATTTTCTGCTATTTTATCGATTTTTTGCAGTTTTATGAATGTTTGAGGGGACTATGGGCCAAATTTATTGCAGAATCAGATCAAGCAGATTAAATTACATGAAAATCTTCGTCAATCCGGGTCCACAAAATTTTTTATATCAAGATAATCCCAATTTTCTTCGATTTTTGCAATTTTTGATGATTTTTTACAATTTTTTTAGAGTTAAAAAAGTTTATGATTAAAGTACGTTTAAAATTAGTATTTAACAGACCAAAATACATGAAAATTAAGCTCGCCTTAGACCTCAAAATTTTTTTTCTTGCCAAAACATCGAATTTTCGCTATTTTTTGGGGTTTTTTGCAATTTACTCGAAATTGAGGGCTGGACGGCCTAAACTGACTTGAAATTCGTATTCAGCAGGTCGAAAAACATGCCCGTAGATAGGTGGCGCCCGGTGACAGACAATTTTTTTTTTGTGTGCCGGTGTTATTAAACTATTCGAATATATTTTTTTTATATTTTTATACTTATTTGTTTATGAAATTTTTCAATTTTTTGAAATTAATTTCTATTTTCTCTTCTATTTTTCGGAAACAAATTGAAAGGTGGAAATAAGAGATAAATCGTGAGAATAATTAGCAACATTTGTAAGAAAAATGATTTTTATTAATTACAGATGAAAATTATGCAACGGTCTTAGAGTTTGTTCATTATTATTATTATTGCAATGAATTATTTTTTTCAATATGAATAATAATAAATAAAATCGTGAGATTGATTTTATCAATATAATAAGCAGTTAAAATTTATAATTTGTCACCATGTACTTTAAACATCTTAAAAATAAGAGTGAAAATATAAGATATTAATCGATGAAATTCAGGTATTTTTACATTTTTTTTCTTTAGTTTCACGAGCATTTTTTTATATTACTCTGACAATAACTATATAATCGATGTTACGATTTAAAAATTAAAAAAACAAATAAAACGATGGCTAAAATAAAAAACAAAAAAAAGCTCTTATAGATTTGATCAAGTTTTCACCAGTTTATCATGTAGATAATAATTTTTTTACCAACCGAAAAATTTAAGTTTTCATATATAAGCCTGCAATCACTCTCTAAAAATATAAAGATTTTGTTTATTTTTTGAAAACTTAAAAAAGCATTTTTGAAAAAAAATTTTTTTTTTTTAACAAAAATACATCCAAATGGATATTTTTTTGAAATTGAAAATTTTTCTTTTGAATATTTGTACGTTTTAGGTAAAAATATGTCGATTCCAAAAAAAAAAAATTACTTAAAAAAATTGCTTAAACTAATTACATTTTATTAATTATTTTTACTGGGACAGGGTGTTGAGAGATGTTAAGTCACTTCGTTGGTGTATTGTCAATATATTGTAAAACATTATCACAGATATAGATCTTTGAATACTGAAAATTGATTGTTGATCACGAGTATTTGAGAGCATTGAGTTATTAAGTATTAATAGAGCACATTTGAATCGAGTTTGTACTATAATTGAGTCTTATGAATTATTGTAGAGTAGTTCTTGAGCATTATTAACATGGCACCTTACACATGAAGGTGTTAATTTGGGAACAATTTGATGGAAGAGCGTAGAATTTGAGTATTATTAATTTATACACGGAATGAACTACATCGTTCTTCAAAAAAAATCGTCAGTATAGATGATTTGGCTATGATGAGAATAGTAACATCGACATTTTTCCTTCAAGTATGATTACTAAAAAAGTTATTCTTATTTGATTTTATGTATTACAAAAAAGTTCAATTTGTTTTACAATTAATAGTTATAAAAAAAAAGTGTTGTTTCGGAATCATCATACAAAGCCATACATGATCAGGTAGGGTAACGCTCACTTATTTAGCTTAATTACAAATGGTCATATGTGGTTAAGCTTGGTCAAGCTTGAATTGTACACGATCAGGCTTGATCAAGCAAAATTCTTGTATGGTCATACACGTTCAAGTATGGTTGAGTATGATCATGTATAATCACGCCTGATCGTGCACAATCACGCATGCTGAAAAGTACATGATTGAGTATGATCTTACACGATCATGCATTATTCATGCACGATTATATATAATTCATACATGATCATATCTGCTTTATACTTGATCAAGCATGATCACGTGTGCTTATTTTTTCCGAAGGAAAGAAAAAATTAGAAAATTTGTTTTAAAAGTTATGAAATATTCAAATTTTGACCATTCTCTGAAATTTTCAAGTTTACTTAAATATATTACAAACTACTATACTCATTAGAATCATTCTGGATCTATTTCAAAGGAAAAGTTTTCGATAGTGAAAAAAATTATATTTTGTAAAATAAATAACCGCAGAATTTTGCAATTTAAAGAAGAGAAATAATCAAATTTATGTTTTTTTTGGCTCAATTTTTCGTTCTATAATATTTCTAACTAATCTTATAAAATCCTAAAACTCCTAATAAGAAATTTTTTTTGTTTCCATAATTAGGAATTTTTTAAAATTGAAAGGAAAAAAATTTTATTTTTAAGTTTTTATTGTTTTTAAAAAATAAAAAATGATAAAAACTTTGTAACATTATTTGTTGTAGAGATTCAGCATATTTTGATTTTTCATTCGGTTTTTTTTTTGTCGAAGATATTTTTTTTTTTTTTTTTTTTTCATTGCTTTAAATTAAAAAGTTATTATTTGATTCACTTTACTTATTGCAAGATAAAATTTTTTTTTATTAAAAAAATTCATTTATAAAAATACAAAAAAACAAATCTTGAAAACTTCAGGATCCTGGAAGGTCAGTTAGATATGTTACATAAAAAGATTAATACTAACAAAAATGTACAAAATTAATTTATAAATACTTTCGACTTTCCTTTTTCTCGTGAAAAATATATTTTTTTAAAAAACGTGTACATTAAATAGAATTTATTTAAAACTTAATCATTACTAATATCGTACTCAAGACACAATCACTGTAACGACGAACAAAAAATATAATATGTAGTAAAAATCTTTTTAAGTATTGTGGCGGATCAGCGTAGTGGTTATCGTTCATGCTAAATGACTCAAGCGTCTCGGGTTCGAGTCTCGTCAAGGACCGGATGTCAAAGGGTATTTTTCAGTGAAAGAAACAATCGATTACTACTAAATAGTGTAAGACTAAAACGATGATGAACAGAAAAAATTTTTTTGTCGACTAAAATTTTTTTATCGTGATAAAAATGCTTGGTCATGCATGATCGCTCATGAATATTTGCCAGGCATGTAAAAGCTTGATTATGCTTCATCACATATGATTATGAATGTGTAACAGTTTTTAAGGCTGTCCAATTGGCCCCATTAAATTAATAAAGAATAAACATTAAAATGAACGAAAAACCAAATTAATCTAACAGCGCCACCAGGATTTTTCTCACGGTTTCTGGAACCGGCCCAGAGCAGAGAGCTTATCGTCTAGGGTAGAGAGAGTGGAGGAAGGTGCTGTGAAATAAATAAATAGTTAATTAACAAACGATCGTATTTATTAATAACAACAAATTTAACAAATTTATCACTCACACACTCACACTACACACAACTTAACAATAATAATATTTCTCGCTGTACCCCCCCCCCTCCCGGCGTCAATACAACGGTTTCTAACTTAGTCCTTTAGCACCTCCCAACCTGGGCGATGATGCAAAAGAGTTCCAAGTGAAATATTCTCAACGAGCTCCTCCCGACGTATCCTCGTTGGATTTGTTGTCTTTACCACGTGACTCTCCCGGCGTACACGCGCGACAAAATTTTATAATCAACTTAACGATACCAAAACTGTACTACTTACTCTACTCAGAAATTCATCGATAAGTAGAGATCGTTTATTAACACACACAGCTACAGAAGTCTCAGCCTAGTGAACGCAACGTAAACTGATACTACCTGCAGCTCACGCACATAACCCATACCGACATTACACACTGACACTACTAATTGACTTTCTTTTCATTTGTAAAAATTTATAAGAATTAAATTCAAGGAAAATTATAAATATTAAATCTCGACTTAAAAATCTTCAGTCATTAGCTAGTAATTAAATTACAACAAAATTTCAAACTAATAATTTTATTTCACTAAAATTTGAACTAAATTTGACGCATAAAATTGTTCTAAATCAAAATCTGAATTTAATATTCAAACGTTAAAATGAATTCTTAAGAATACTCATCATATAATTCTAACTAAAATTCTCGAACCTAATATCCACGCTGATAAATAATTTACAAATAATTTTCGATAAAATGATGAATAAATTTACCTAAATAAATTCCAGAACTTAAGTTCAAATTAATAAATCAACCACGTAGAATTTTTCAGTTTAATTCAATAAATATGTATTAATTATCTCAACATCAAAATTAATTACCAAAAGAATTTCTACGAGTAAATCAGTCTTAAATGCGTCGTAATCCCTGGCGGATCTGAAATACCGTCGAATTACGGTATTATACGGTGGCCATATGGTCGATATACCGTATGGCCACCGTAGACTACAGTAGCATTCTACTTGCACGGTAGAAACCGTAAAACATCGTAACGTACAGTAAAGAACGGTGAAAATACGGTATAGAACGGTAAAATTACGGTAGCGTACGGTGAAAATACGGTAGAATATATACTTCTAAACTTTCCGCACTACCGTATTCCAATGGTAACCTACCGTCAAATATACCTTATTTTAGCGATAAGTTACCGTACAATTACAGTACATTACCGTACAATTATGGTACTTTAGCGTACAAAAACAGTACTTTTTACCGGATAATTATAGTATTTTACTAACAATTACGGTATTTTACCATACAATCGCGGTATCTTACCGTACAATAACGGTAAATTACTGTACAATCACGGTAATTTGTCGTACAATCTCCGTAATTTACGGTGTCATACTGTATTACGGTAAATCACTGTACGTACCGTATTCTACCGTAAATTTACCATACATTACCGTACTCTACCGCTCTTTGGATCCGTCAGGGATATTAATAATACTTTTGCAATAAATAACATTTATAAAAATTAATTAAATAATTCGGTGAAAAATATTCAGTAAAAATAATTGACAAGAATTTGCGTTCTTAAAATGGACGCCAAATATTCGTTAGTGCTTAATCGTTTTAACCTTGGGTCCGGATTATCTACGTTGTAAAATTTAACCGACGCTTGACTAGGATTCGTGAGAAAACAATCGATTTTCGTGAAAAATTTACCTTTGGTTTTTATATGACTAAATTGTTCAGTAAAATATGTACAATTTAAAACCGTTTCCAGATGTTCAATAATTTAATAACTAACCGAGTAAATTAATTTTTAATAAAATAAATTCTCACGAACTCTCGACTTATCACCACAAGGTCTCTGAGTGACGCTCGGGTAAAAATCCCCATGAGGAACACTCAGCACCGACTAACGAATATTAATTAAATAAAAATTAGACAATTCCCGAATTATTGCCAATTAAATAAATTGATAATAAATAATATTAAGACGAGAAGTAAATCTGGTATTAGGTAAACCGCGGTCCACTTCTAACCCACAGAGTAATTTTAGATACCTTGATGAATAAAACGTCGAATCTAACTCACTACTTGAGATTGAAGTCCTAGCTGTTGTTGGCTTCTTTCGATTGGTAACTACTCCGGGTATCGATCTCTTTTCCTTCCGTGGCACACTGTCTGGCGGTTACACCACTTCTCTCTTTTGCAATGCACGGCTCACTTATAATAATCCCAAAACTACCCCCTCCTACTCTCTCTTTAGGCCCGAAGATCGAGACGCGCCAGTGCTGCGTCGAACAATTATCGATATCTGGCGACTTATTGATTTAGGGTAATTTTACCCTGTTCCAAATGATCATACAAGCCCTTGCATGGCAAATATACATGCATGATCATGCATGAAATTAACGCCTGATCATATATGTTCATGCATGATGATTTTTTCCCGGGTATTGTGTCTTGAGATTCAATTCCTTGACGTCCACATTTTTTGCTGCTAAAATCATCTTTTCTGTCAGCTTCTTATGATTAATGTATTGAGTGTGTAAATTGGGAAATATTAGGTTAATGAGGGCATCTCGGAAGGTTCTGGGTTCGAGTCCCAGTCCAAGCTATCCGAATTTGTTATCGCGTATTCTATAAGCTCTTATTCAGAAGGTCCTTTCCAATTTCTTTCTTAATCCCTTTCTCCCAATTATCCTATGACGTGAATGTTGGAACGTATCACGTAATAATTACCGTAACTGCTCTTTTTCCCGCTTCACATCATTATTTAATTTTAATTTTAAAAATGTGGATTATAAATATAATAAATATTATAAATGTTTGATCATAACAAAGATACAGTATTACTGTATTATTAATGTTGGATCATAACAAAGATACAGTAATACTGTACTTTTAATATTTATAAAAAATTAAATTAAATTAATTATATATTTGAAAATTTTATTTTTTTTTCCTAAATAACTTTTAAACAAATTTATAATTTTTTTTTTAATGTTTACTTTTAAAATGTATTTGAAACATTGCACTCAACGAAACTTGCTATTATGCTGCTCCCAAGCGGAGGAGTTCGGCAAAACGAAACCCTATTGATCAACTATCGACCGGGGTTGGAAAATATAAAATTCTATTAAAAAATTGTGGTTGATCGTAGAAGGGTGAAAATTGAGAGTAATATGAATTTTTTTTATTCTAAGCCATGACTAAATAAAAATAAAAATCTTGCCAAAAAAATTAAACTTTATAATTCAGAAATAAAAAATAGGGGTTGATCGTAGAGGGGAGAAAAATTCAGAGTAATATGAGATTTTTATTCTAACTCATGACAAAATAAAAAAAAATCTCTTGCAAAAAAAATTAAATTTTTTAATTAACAAATAAAAAATAGGGGTTGATCGTAGAGGGGTGAAAATTTAGGGTTATATGTATTTTTGTATGCTGTATCATAAAAAAATAAAAACAAAAAATTTTGTCTAAAAAATAAGAAAAAAATTTAGGGGTGGACGACCCTTAACATTTAGGGGGATGAAAAATAGATGTCCGATTCTCCACCCTAGCCGATATGTACGCTAAGATTCACGAAAATCGGTCGAGCCGTTTCGGAGGAGTTCAACTTCTAACACCGTGACACGAGAATTTTATATATTAGATTTTTTTTGCATTTCAATTGGTTATGGAGAATTGCGTAGGACCATATTAAATACTTTATTATCCATAAAGTTAACCCAATAATTAATTAGATGTAATAAATATATAATTAAATATTGTTATACATAATTATATATATATTTATATACAATTATATGTGATTATATTTGGCCATTTTTCATATATAATCATATATAACCAATTTATATATAACAAATTTATATATAAATATATATAATTATATATATATATTAGAGTGTTTCAAAAAAACACATTATTTTTTTTTTTTCAAAGAACATTGAAAATTCTTCAGAGTATCCCTAATCAAAGACATTGTGAAAATCTTAGCCCTTAATATTAATGTATAGAGGTGGCTGTAATTAATTTTTTATTTCTATTTAAATAACATGGAAAAAATTTTTTTTTTACTTTTGAATTTTGCTAGTCAACAACGGAATATTTTATAGCTATGATCGATACATATTCTTGTAGGAAATTTAACGATCTACAAAAATTGTTTGAATGAAAATATGCGTACGTAGAACCATTTCGGAGTTATCAGGCCTCAAACATCGAACTGTTTAAAAAGTGATAATATTTATTTATAAATACGAAAAATCAACTTAAATTACTCTTGTGTAAAAAACAATCCGAACAAAAACAGTTTAACTGTAAAAAATTGCGCCAAGTCCACGTTCATAGAACTCATCTCAATAACATTTGCACTTTACAAAAAAAATTAGGCTCGTTTCAATAATTTTCATTCTCTACAAAAAGATGTGAGATAAAAAAATACCAAGAAACCGTCATAATGTTGAAAAAATTGAAACAAAATTTGTTAAAAATTAAAAAAAAAAAATTTTTATCGTACTTGGCGCGCGTCATTGAGTACCGCAAATTTTTTCGGAAGCATGTCAACTCAAGAAAAAACGATTTCGCTTGTATATATATAATCATATTATATATTTATATAGATTTACATTAGTCAAGGATACTGAACTCATTGAAAACATTGCTTAGTGTATTAATTATCAGTTTTAGTGAAAAAACCCGTTTTTAAAATTTTTTTTAGATCTTTAGTGAAAACAACTGTCAATATGGTGGTGTGTTCAAGAAATCTGAAATTATATAAAATTTTTGGATTCATTTTTTTTCAGCTTCGTCATTAATCTTTAATGAAGAACCTTATGCAATATTAAAGCTTGATATTGCTTCGTTTAATTGTAATTAACACATTTTGATTGGCACTCACACCGCATTTTCCCAATGTAGTCGGCCATATGTTTTATTTTTTAGTAAACACAATTCTCACAATGCAACCGACCCAACGTGTGCATGCGTATCGACTTGTATGTAGTTTGCATAACTGCGTATGGAATGTCGATTTTACCTAACTTTTGTAAAACTTATTATGAAATAATATAGGTTCACTTACTTATAAATTTCTCAACATTAAAAAGATGTTCATTTATCCTGAAAAAATTTGGGGTACTCAATGACGCGCGCCAAGTACGATAAAAAATTTTTTTTTTAATTTTTTAATTTTTAACAAATTTTATTTCAATTTTTTCAACATTATGACGGTTTCTTGGTATTTTTTTGTATTTCACATCTTTTTGTAGAGAATGAAAATTATTGAAACGAGCCTAATTTTTTTTGTAAAGTGCAAATTTTATTGAGATGAGTTCTATGAACGTGGACTTGGCGCAATTTTTTACAGTTAAACTGTTTTTGTTCGGATTTCATATCTTTTTGTTAAGTGTCATTTTTTGCTCGCCTCTACATTACACTTGTAACTTACAGACATAAGTGTGCTATGTTGTATCTAGTAAACCTTCTACCCTTGATTCTATGTACAGTGTATTTAAAAAAAGAACTTGAGAGGTGTCAAGGGACACCCGGATGGAACGAAGTTCCTTTAGATTAATTAGTGAAGGAATTGTAATAAAATTATCCATTGGAAACTTTACATTTCAGAAAAAAACGAGTGAGCCTCACAGGCATAAGGTCACAATAGAAGTGAAACTTTTTTAATCGTTAAGTTGGTCTATATTATATGTATATTTATAATATAACATCTCATGTTTTGAAAAACACAAGAAAATAATTTTATCAACTACCCGGTATTTGAAAAATAAAACACAAAAGTTTGAAAAATTCAAAAATGAACGCCTGATAACGCTAATTCATTAAAAAAATTGTGTAATTGATTAAAAAAAAATTAGGAATACGGTTGACCCTGAAGGCCATCCCTGCAACTTCCCACCAATTGTATACCTAAACGCTTGAAATTGCACTTATGACGTTTTAGAGCTCTTCAAGCTCATAAATACAATTTGTATATTATTTTGAGCTCTCCAAGCTCAAAAAAATAACTTTTGTATGCTTTTGAGCTCTTCGAGCTCAAAAGTTTGATAGAAGTTTGATAAAAAACTATTTTTTTAATTTTCAAATCGCAATGACTTTTGAATGAATGAACCGATTTTAATGCGGTTGGTGGTATTTGACGCAGTATTTAAGCTTTATAAAAATGTTTGAGTTTATATTGACAGAGTGGAAAAATTCGGAGTAATTCCGAAAAAACGCTTTTTTCGGTTTTTTTTCGTCAAAGATAACTCACGAACGAATTAACCGATTTTGACCGGGCTGGCGGCGATCGATGTGATTTTTTGATTTTAAGAGCTGATTAGTTTTTGAAATTGATCGGTAAAGCCGTTTAAAAGTTATTCCAAAAAAACCACTTTTGAAAAAATTTTTTTTTGTAGTTTTTTTGCGATTTCTCAAAATCTACCGGTCCGAATTGATCTAAAGTGTATTGGAAATCTAATTTGGTCAAGCCCTTTCGAATGGCACCAACCGCGATAAAATCGGTCAAGCTGTTCAAAAGTTACGAGAGGTTTAAATACATCCACACACACACACACACACACACACACAACACACACACACACACAACACACACACACACACACCATCGCGGGAATAGTCAGGGAAGCTTCCTATGGACCTCGAAACGTTGAGATTCGATGAAAACTCTATTTTCGTAAAATAGGGTGAAAACAATAACTTCCCGATTTTTGAAAATCTTCGATTTTCTTAGCGGCAAGTTAAAAATGATAATTAAAGGAATTATTGATTTAAATTAAATAATCTGGAGCTCAATAACATAATAATAATAGTAATAATAATAATAAATATCATCATTACTATTATGTTTATCATCAATTCAGTGTGACCATTGAAATTATTTTCAATATCATCTTTATTATTATTATTTTTTTTATTATTTAGTGTCATTATCATATTGATGTTACTAAAGATCACAATTCGTAAACTTATAATATTCGTATTATGTAAGGAATATCATCGTTTCAAACTTCGCTCAATTAACAAGTAGTGCCACCTACAGGCAACAATCATCAAGACGTTTGTAGTATCTGTACATTGCTCGAACAGAATTACTCAGATCTTGATCAGCTGACTTTTCCGAAGAAAGCAAAATCAAACAATTCTAGCTCTTATAAGTATTGACTCTAGTTAATAAATGCAATTGAATTAGAAGAAAATACATTTAGAAAAATACATATGGAAAGTTGTTTAATAATTAATTCCAGGGATTTTATATTAAGAAAAATTTTCAAATCAAAAGTTGTATTTTTCCCGCGGAAATTGAATGTTTATAAAGTTTCAATATAAATCGTTTAAAGGATTAAAGTATCACTTTTCGTACAATATCTAGCAGCATTAATAAAATTTTATATAAATAAGCCGCGCATACTCTTTAGCTTAGATTGATACACTAAATTATCAATTGTAAGCTTTTAATTTCACATAAATTTAAAAAAAATTTTTACATTTTTGTAGTTGTGATAGTCGTGAATTTAAATTTAATACTTTAATACCTAATAATTTAAAAACAATATCAATGATAATAATGATAAATAGTATTATCAATTTATTTTTACCATTATAAATATTTTCAGTATTATCCTTATTGTCATTGTTAATATTGTCGTTATTATAATTATTATTAATTTAATTATTATTTAGTGTCATTATCGTATTGTTGTTAGTAAATAACACAATTAGTAAACTTATAAATAATATTCGTATTATGTAAGGAATATCATCGTTTCAAACTTCGCTAAATTAACAAGTAGTGCCACCTACAGGCAACAATCATCAAGACGTTGTTGTATCTGTACATTGCTCGAACAGAATTGCTCAGATCTTGATCGGCTGACTTTTCCGAAGAAAGCAAAATCAAACAATTCTAGCTCTTTTAGGGCCAGTTTTTCAAATCAAGATAAAATTTTATCCAGGATGAAATTATTATTGCCAGTATATTTATATATATGAAATATATAGACATATTTTCATCATTAGATAAAATTTTATCCTGGATTGAAAAACTGGCCCTTAAATATTGACTCTAGTTAATAAATGCAACTAAATGAGAAGAAAATATATTTAGAAAAATACAGATCGAAAGTTATTTAATAATTAATCCTTGGGATTTTATATTTAAAGAAATATTTTAAGATTTTTTGTTTTTAAAAAAATTTTTAATTCAAAGTTTGTATTTTTCCCGCGGAAATTAAATGTTTATAAAGTTTCAATATAAATCATTTAAAGTATCACTTTTCGTACAATATCTAGCAGCATTGATAAAATTTTATATCAATAAGCCGCGAACATTCTTTAGCTTAGATTGATAAACTAAATGATCAATTGTAAGCTTTTAATTTTACATATATTTTAAAAAAATTTTTACATTTTTGTAGTTCCCAGTAAACACGTTTACGTCAATGTGACGTCAAAATGACATTGGGCTATGTCAGGATTTACGTAAGATACAAGTCACGAATGAGTCATATGTGACTCATTATTTCACACTTCTTGACGTAAGATTCTGACGTAAAAATATGACGTAGTCATGACGTCAGTATTATATCTCAATGACATTTATGACGTCAATATGACATACCTGTGATGTCTATATCATGATAATGATCTCATTATGACGTAAAAGTGATGTAAGTGATGTAAAAATTATACCTCAGAAAAAATATTTAAAAAAAAATTTCTCAAAAATAAAAAGATGGCAATTTTGAAAT
The DNA here is from genome assembly GCF_020080835.1 of Cotesia glomerata. Taxonomy (NCBI): domain Eukaryota; kingdom Metazoa; phylum Arthropoda; class Insecta; order Hymenoptera; family Braconidae; genus Cotesia; species Cotesia glomerata. The sequence continues at coordinate 18,381,855 of NC_058159.1, read as the reverse complement.
TAATTATAGTGTTGTGGACTTATTACAAAGTTTAAAACACTAGTTATATGTTGATACTTGATGAAAAAATCCTGAAATATGCTGGGCTCGAACTTGGGTCCTCACGTATCGGAGTCTGGAACGCTGCTCACTTATCCAAGTAACGGTTCATGTCACGAAGTTAATAACTTATGTGATAAGCCTTACATAACGAAAAATGCTTATTTCATAATTTTTTCTGAGATTAAATGGATTTTAAGAGCTGGAATTGTATAAAATTCAAGTCTAATAATTTATACAATTTCATAAAATTTCATTAAACTCATGAAATTTTATAAAGTTCTATAAAACTTTGTAAAAACTCTTATAAAAGGCTCTCTAGTGAAACTTGTGGTAATTAATAGACAATTTATAAATTTTCATAAGAATTGATTGAATCGTACACTCGAAAAAATTTTCGTCTAAAAGCGTACCCAGATAACTTTCACAAAGAGACACTTTTTCACATTAAACGCTGTATCCCGGTCATTTGAATATTTTTAATACTTATTGATTTCTCAAGACTCGAATTTTTTTATTTAATTTTTTCCGAAAATTTAGTATTTTTCATTTGATTTTTCTTCTTCAAAATTTCAATTTACAAAATTTAGATTTTTTTTTAATTTCAACTCTTTTAAGTATACCATTTTTTTAATCTATATTTCTTTTTAATTTCAATTTTTTTCGAAATTTTACTTTCTTTAATTTAACATACTAACAACATTATGAAACTTGATGTACACAGTAAAAAAATTTTGCGTCATTGTGTCAAAAATTTTTGTGTTAAAAATTTTTATGTTAAATATTTAACATTTTTTTATGTTGATTTAACACAATAAATGTTAAATTTACACTTAAAAAAGTTAAATATTTAACACAAAAATTTTTAACACAAGTTTTTGACGCAATGACGCAAAATTTTTTACTGTGTAAAATACTATTAGTCTCGTCAATAACAATCATGGAACTGTTTGAATTATTTCAAATACAATGTTTCATAAGTAGCAGCACTAATGTCAGAAAATTATTTTTCAAGTAATAGTGCAATATTTAAATGACTGACATTTAATTTCTTGACGCGAAATCATAAGAAATTATATGTTTACTCGCTTGACGGTTTAAAATTTAGAGTTCATGCCACATAAATTGAACTCGGTATTTTTGTTATCAGTGTCACACCAAATCATTTATACTGAAAGAAGTCAAAAATATTTTTTACAATGGATAAAAGTACCTAAATTCATGGAAAAAATATAAGTGAGAAACATATGCAACGAAAAAAAAGTATTTCTTGCACCAAGAAAATTTTGACGGAGGCCGAAGTTATATTGGAGCAAGAAGTGTTTTAGTGTCAAGAAATTTTGACTTCATTCACGAAATTTTTAGTCATCTCTAATATATTCTTGGTCCAAAGAAATTTACCTTTGAGTCAAGATTTTTTCTGCAGTGTATGGAAACATACAAGCAAAGATACAAAAGTTTATATCCCACATGTATTTAATTTGTATGTTTTTCTTAAAAACGTAAATGAAAAATATTTTGTATGTTATTTGCTAATATGTTAGATATATTCATTAATATTATAAATTATAAATTTTTGTTATTAAGAGCGGACTTAAATTTGCAAGGTACCAGCTTAAATCAGCTGTTTACCTCTTCCTGATTCTTACTAAATTTTAAACCAATTTTCACTAATATTTAGCGATTAATTGTAAATTAGACATCTTGTTAAAGAAGTTTTATATTTGATAAATTTTGATCAATCGATAATATTAAAAAATACATTCCCCAAATTTTATCAATATTATGGAAAATAATCGTTTGTCACTGATTTAGAAAATGACTTTCAAATTACGTCAGTATTATGTACAATTGTGACAAATTATTGATGTTAAATAATGACTCACAGATGGTATCGGTATTACGTAAGACCGTGACTTGTCACTGATGTAAACACATGATATTAATCTTACGTCAAGATTACGTACAACCGTGACTTGTCACTGATGTAAACGCATGATATTAAACTTACGTCAAGATTACGTACAGCCGTGACTTGTCACTGATGTAAACGCATGATGTTAAACTTACGTCGTTATGACATACAATGATGGCATTAATATTACGTAATATTGTAGTTTATATATTATGTCAGTTGTACGGAATATCTAAGTCATTTCCGTTACATCATAGAGAAGTAATAAACTTACATCAGTATGATGTCAAAAATATATCATATATTTTTACATCATAATTGGATCACAAGACAGGTCAATTTTACGTCATATTTACGTAAAATATTGTGACATTCCTATGACTTATAAATGACGTCATATTGAAGTCATGTGTTCACTGGGTTGTGATAGTTGTAAATTTAAATTTAATACTTTAATACTTAATAATTTAAAAACAATATCAATGATAATAATAATAATAAATCGTATTATCAATTTATTTTTACCATTATAAATATTTTTAATATCATCCTTATTGTCATTGTTAATATTGTCGTTATTATAATTATTATTTAGTGTCAATATCATATTGTTGTTAGTAAATATCACAATTCGTAAACTTATAAATAATATTTTTATTTTGTAAGAAATATCATCGTTTCAAACTTCGCTTAATTAACAAGTAGTGCCACCTACAGGCAACAATTATCAAGACGTTTGTAGTATCTGTACATTGCTCGAACAGAATTACTCAGATCTTGATCAGCTGACTTCCGAAGAAAGCTAAATCAAACAATTCTAGCTCTTTTAAGTATTGACTCTAGGTAATAAATACAATTCAATTAAAAGAAAATATATTTAGAAAAATACATATGGAAAGTTATTTAATAATTAATTCTAGGGATTTTATATTAAAAAAAAATTTTAACATTATTTGTTATTAAAAAAATTTTCAATTCAAAGTTTGTATTTTTCCCGCGGAAATTGAATGTTTATAAAGTTTCAATATAAATCATTTAAAGTATCACTTTTCGTACAATATCTAGCAACATTGATAAAATTTTATATCAATAAGCCACGAATACTTTTTAGCTCAGATTGATAAACTAAATGATCAGTTGTAAGCTTTTAATTTCACATATATTTTGAAAAATTTTTTACATTTTTGTAGTTGTGATAGTTGTAAATTTGAATTTAATACTTTAATACTTAATAATTAAAAAACAATATCAATGATAATAATGATAAACCATATTATCAATTTATTTTTATCATTATAAATATTTTTAGTATCATCCTTATTGTCATTGTTAATATTGTCGTTATTATAATTATTATTTAGTGTCAATACCATATTGTTGTTAGTAAATATCACAATTCGTAAACTTATAAATAATATTCGTATTTTGTAAGAAATATCATCGTTTCAAACTTCGCTTAATTAACAAGTAGTGCCACCTACAGGCAACAATCATCAAGACGTTTGTAGTATCTGTACATTGCTCGAACAGAATTAATCAGATCTTGATCAGCTGACTTTTCCGAAGAAAGCAAAATCAAACAATTCTAGCTCTTTTAAGTATTGACTCTAGGTAATAAATGCAATTAAATTAAAAGAAAATATATTTAGAAAAATACATATGGAAAGTTATTTAATAATTAATTCTAGGGATTTTATATTAAAAAAAAATTTTAACATTATTTGTTATTAAAAAAATTTTCAATTCAAAGTTTGTATTTTTCCCGCAGAAATTGAATGTTTATAAAGTTTCAATATAAATCAATGAAAGTATCACTTATCGTACAATATCTAGCAGCATCAATAAAATTTTATATAAATAAGCCGCAAATACTCTTTGGCTTACATTAACAAACTAAATTATCAATTGAAACTTTAATTTTACATGAATTTTTACATTTTTTTGTAATTGAGATAATTATAAATTTAAATCTTATCCTCAATACTCAATAATTTAAAAATAAAAATAATCATAATAATTATAATAATAATAAATATCGTTGCTATTATATTTATCAATTTATTATTAACACTATAATTATTTCCATTTTTTAACTACTACTATTATTATTATTATTATTATTATTATGTTATTAAATGCTCAGGGGGGTTGTCCCCGGAGTCCGATTCTCTGAGGGCCCAGCCTGAGCTCCATCCATTACTGCTGGACCACTCCGCACAACAAGGCGGTTAGTGATCACAGCAGGCCAAAGTCATTTTCCTAAGTAGACGGAGGGAACCTAGTATGACAGCCTTCTGCATCCTGACCGCCAAGAATTCAGCTTTTGATGAGCAAGCTGGAACTCTGGCAAGTGAGGATACAAAAGACTGTTTCATCCCTCCGAGGACGCCAACAATCAGGACGACGAGCTTGACACGGTAACCTGGGTAAAGTTTGCCAATTTCAAACAGGAGATCCTGATATATCTGTCTTTTGTGCTCTTCTTTGGCTGAGATGTTGTATTCAGCCGGGGCCGAGAACTCAATGACATAAATGTCACGAGTGGCCTTGTCGAAGAGCATAATATCGGGTTTGTTGTGATCGATCCGCCGGGTTGTTGCAAATGGCATGTTCCAGTAAATTTTGCAACTGTCATTCTCAACAACCTGGGGAATATCTCCTGGTAGGTAAGGCAGCACTGGTGTCATATCAATACCGTAGTAATGACGAAGATAGTAGTACAGTACTCTCAGGGCAGCGTTGTGACGCTGGATGTATGCACCTCTCGCCAGCACAGGACATGCTGACAAAATGTGCATAAGCGTCTCCGGATGTTGTTTACACGCCCTGCAGGTCGTGTCCGGGAGCTGCACCTGGAGCACCTTGCTACGGTACTCTAGAGTGTTAATGACACCATCTTGGCAAGCAAATATGAACCCTTCAGTCTCGGACATCAGGCCAGCTGACTTTAAGAAGGAAAACGTCAGCTGGGTAGACAAGCCATGATCACGCACGTGTTTGAAGAACACGCTGTGCATAGACTTGTCCATCAGTTTGCCTAGGAGTAGTTTTTCCTCGGCGTTCCTGATGACGCTCTTGAATTCCTCCTTTCGGAGTTCCATAAGAGCGTTTATTTCTCCAAGACCAAGGGTTCTTGCCGCATATATTGCTGCCTTATATAAGAACGACCCCTTATGCGCATTCTCATGTTTATGAACAATTTTCATAAGAAAGTCATCCTCATCTGCAGTGAAATTGACAACTTCGTGTGTTAAACCCAGGACTAAACGATCGTGAAGCCGCTCCAAGCTCTGCAAACCTCTCCCACCGATTGACCGGGAGAGGTATAATCTGGCGACTGATGAATTATTATTATTATTATTATTATTATTATTATTATTACTTTATTTATTCTGTAGTATGTGTACGACTTCGTACATGTGCCGCTCTACGAGGGTGAATTACGTATAAAATTTGAATTTCCCGGGATTTGTAGCACTTCGTATACATACGGTGCTGTTTGTGTACGGAGTCGTATTGTTTGTTTGCTGTACCTTAGTCACATCGTTTGTTTATTATATAGAATTATATATAATACTTTCTCGCAGAGAGCTCAAAGTAAATAAACAAAGTAAATAAATAAAAGGATAACTGCAAGCAATCTACCTTAGTTCATTAACACGTGTGTGAGCACCTTTAAGATTGGAGTTTACTTTTCTACGGTACTAACTTAAATCTCACGTTGGCTGCATTTTTTACCGCAAACTATCCTCTTGAAGCTACAGTTTATATAGATATAATTCCAGTGCGCCCTGGCGGCCGTAAATGTAAGCTGTGAATTACTTTTTTTAACTGTAGTTGCGTATCTATAGGAGGATTACTACACATTTTTATTTTATCTAGTCTGTGGCATGTCACTTTTTACATAAAAAAAAGTCAGGATCGAAAAATGTGAGCGCGTTATAGTATGTGCTGATAAAATTTAATAATTTCAAGTAAATAAATTGTTATAAGTGAATATAAATTAATTAATACGGTAAAATAAATTATGAATTACTGTTATAATAAACAAATTAGTGAAAAAAAGTACCGTAGAATTAAATTAAATTTCGCAACCTCAAAAAACCGTTCTGCTTACAGTAAACACATTCGGTAGTCTGGCGCTCCGTTTGCAACGGGATTTTTGAACGGAACTTGGCGCCAGATTCTACCGAATCTGTAGATTTGTCCTAAAATTGTCATAAGCTTAGTTTAGGACAATACGTATTGTCATTTTAGGATCCTAAACATGACACAATTTAGGACATTTTATGACAAATTTATGACACCAATCCGAAATGAAATTTAGATTGTAGAAAAATATTGTGGATACTACTCAGAAAAAAAATATTGTTGAAAATTACTTTTATGACAATTTTGGGACACTTTTATGAATTTTAGGATACTTTTATGACAACTTGAAGAAAATTTTAGGATACTTTTATGACAATTTCAGGATACTTTTAGGACACTTTTATGAATTTTAGGATACTTTTATGACAATTTTAGTATAAATTTATGACAATTTAAGGACGATTTCATGACAATTTTAGGATAATTTTTTGACAATTGTATGACAACTTTTACAATTTTAGGACACTTTTATGATAACTCTTTATGACAATTCTAAAATTGACATGAAAGTGTCCTAAAATTGGCATAAAAGTATCCTAAAATTTTCGTAAAAGTACCTTGACATTGTCATTAAAGTACCATAATTGTCATAAAATTGTCCTTAAATTTCATGACAATTTCAGGACACTTTTATGACAATTTTAGGATACTTTTATGACAAATTAAGAACAGTTTTATCAATTTTAAGATACTTTGATGAAAATTTTAGGATACTTTTAAGACAATTTTAGGATACGTTTATGACAATTATGGTACTTTTATGACAACTTCAAGGTACTTTTACGACAATCTTAGGATACTTTTATGCCAATTTTAGGACACTTTTATGACAATTTTAGGACACTTTCATGTCAATTTTATAATTGTCATGAAGAGTTGTCATAAAAATGTCCTGAATTTGACATAAAAGGGTCCTAAAATTTTTATAAAATTTTCATAAAAGATCATAAAATTGTCATAAGAGTATCCTAACATTGTCATAAATCTGTCCTAAATTTCATAATAGTGTCCTAAAATTTTTGGGAAAGTATCCTAAAATTGTCATAAAAGTAATTTTTGACAATATTTTTTTTCTGGTCAGTATCCACAATATTTTTCTAAAATCTAAATTTCATTTCGGATTGGTGTCAATTATTTGTCATAATATGTCCTAAATTGTGTCACGTTTAGGATTCTAAGCTTATGACAATTTTAGGACAAATTTTTTTTTACACAAGAGTAATTTAAGTTGATTTTTCGTATTTATAAATAAATATTATCACTTTTTAAACAGTTCGATGTTTGAGGCCTGATAACTCCGAAATGGTTCTACGTACGCATATTTTCATTCAGACAATTTTTGTAGATCGTTAAATTTCCTACAAGAATATGTATCGATCATAGCTATAAAATATTTCGTTGTTGACTAGCAAAATTCAAAAGTAAAAAAAAAATTTTTTCCATGTTATTTAAATAGAAATAAAAAATTAATTACAGCCACCTCTATACATTAATATTAAGGGCTGAGATTTTCACAATGTCTTTGATTAGGGATACTCTGAAGAATTTTCAATGTTCTTCGAAAAAAAAAAAATAGTGTGTTTTTTTGAAACACTAATATATATATATATATATATTTTTTCTCGGGACGATGACTGAATTAATGAACATTAATCCAGTCGATTAACTAGGTAAAGAATCCGAGTTAGGCTAGGATCTCTAGAAATCAAAGAAAGGATTATGTCCACTAAGGCCTTGGCACTAAAAACCAGTAAACTCTCTATCACGCATGATCTTACAAACAGGGAACTGATTCAGAGAAACAACCTGATAAAATTCGCCGAGGAAAAAAATAAGCTGGGGATAAAAACAATTCTGAAGGGCAATAAGCTTAAAGTCAATGACGACTCGTTCCTTTGGGATACTCAGTCGAGAACACCGTAACTCAAATGCGTCCTATACGCAAGAAAATCAATAACAGTAACCACTCTCAATCCTCCTCAGTTCAGCCGTCAAAAAAGTAATTATCTTCGCATGGAACTCCAGCGGCAACAATAATCCAATCATATTATGTTACCAGAAACTGATATTTTATGCATATGTGAAACTTGGGCAACCTGTACATTTAAACTACCAAACGGCTGGCAAAATTATCACTCATCCTGTGCCAATGCAATAAAAGAGAAAAATACCGGACGAGCTAGTGGTGGTCTTGCTGTCTTTGTAAGAAACGACTATCAAGCAAGAACCCTCTACGAGACGGATAGCTAGATCTTTGTTCACGTAAAGTCAACACACTTTGAAGCTATTATTACTAGTATCTATTTTAGATCCTCGAGAGACATAACTGCATCCCTAGAACTTCTCCAACCTGTTTTAAATGAAATAGCTGACACGTATGGACACCTACCTATTCTTCTGATAGGGGATTTTAATGTAAGACTGGGCGCCCTTAATCCACTACTTGAAGAGAAAATTAATGGTACTATGTTATCACATGATAGAAGTACACTAGATGAGCTCATCACTCCTAGGGGTCGTACTCTGGCAGACTTCATGGATTACAACGATTTTGTCTTATTAAACGGAAAAACAACCGTGATTCGCCTGCTCAATATACGTGTACACACATCGGGCGTAGTGTCATAGATTTTGGATGGATCAACTCAGCCAATATTGCAAACATTACGGACTTAAACGTCATACAAGGAGAAAATCCCTCTGACCATTTCCCTGCAATCATCAGCCTACGGCACACCTATGATAGCATACAAGGACAGCCTGTCAAATGCTCACACGAGCTCACCTACCGCTGGAAATCTGAGCACAAAGAAAAATACAAAGAAGCGCTAAGATTTTCAGATAAATTAGCTACAAATTTTCAAGAAGAAAACACTGAACGACTCAGTGAGAAATTGATGTCAGCCATTGAGGATGCTGCACAAATAGCAAAAATGACTGTTAAACGCACTCAAGGTCTTATAAACCACCCAAAAAAATGGTTCGATGCCGAATGCAAAGAGAATCTTAAAAAGGTCAAGCAGCTTTTTAAAGCTTGTAAATCAACTGCCTTCAATAAATTAGAGCTAGATGAACATAGAAAAGCTAAAAGAGATTTCAGGAAGCTAACGAAATCTAAGAAAAGTCAAGCAATCAAAAAGAAGCTAGATAATCTAGCAAATACCAAAGACTCCAGGGAATTCTGGAAAGCAATAAGAGACTCCAGACCCTGGCAAGTGCAAGAAAACCCAATTAACATGGAGTCATGGGAGCAATTTTACAACTCAACACTCGTCTCAGATGTCCAAGAAGATACGGTATTCTTTGGAGTTGATCATCCTATGATGGATCAAGAATTTACAATGAAGGAATTAAATAAAGTTTTTGCACGCGCAAAGAATTACAAAACACCCAGGCCCGATAAAATACGAATCCCAGAAACTCAATCTGGATTCAGAGCTGGTCGGGGCTGTTTGTTGATTTTAAGAAGGCGTTCGACTCGATGAACCATCGGCTTCTCTGGGAAAAATTATACAAGATAGGATGCAGTGTTAAACTTATTCGGCTTCTGAGAAATATCTATAGCTCAGCTCACTTGAGACTAAAAGTCAACGGCCAGTTATCACAGGACTTTAATAACAATGAAGGCGTGTCACAGAGTGAACTACTCAGCCCACTCCTGTTCCTGATCTTTATCACTTATTTGGAGTCGTTTTTAAGAGACAATAATTGTGAAGGCACGAATATTGATTGGATGACGGACATTCTACTGCTGCTATACGCCGATGACCTAGTTATTTTAGCAGCGTCGGCTGTGGACTTGCAAAAAAAATCGACCTGCTTGACCTGTACTGTGGCAAAAATCAGTTACAGGTCAATATTGCCAAAACTAAAATACTCATCTGCAAACGTAGTGGTAAACCTCCCGGAAATTCGTACTTTTTTTATGGCGGCAAGAAACTGGAAATAGCTAGTTCATATGATTATCTGGAATTAAAAATTTCTTCAGCAGGCTTTAGTCGTACTACAGCAGATGCAGCGATACGTAAAGCAAAATTGGCCATTAGTGCAGTACAGTCCACTCTCATCAGAACAAAAACGGACTCATTCGAGTGTATTGCCAAATTATTTGACAGTACAATCGCTGCTACTCTGCTAAATGCTGCCCCATTGTGTGTATGTTTGTGTGTGAACCGCTTATAACTTTTGAACGACTAAACCGATTTCATCGCGGTTAACGCCATTCGAAAGGGCTTCCCATGCAAACTTGCCGATGCTCAACAATTTCCGTTCATTGACCAAGGCACGGCTACTTATGCTCGGTCAAGTATCGGCGTTTTGTATCGGCCTAGCCTCGGTAAACCATCGGCTTTAATGTTCGGCCAAGCATTGGCGATTTGTACTGGCCTAGTCTATGTAAGCCATCGGCTACCACACGATATTTATTATAATATAATGATATGTGATTTGATTATCAGCCATTGCTTGGCCGATGCTCTGGTTAATTCTTTATTACACTTGAAAACAATTAATACGTATTAGTCATTACTATGTTGTATTATTGTTTTCAATTTTTTTTAATTTAACGTTTGACCAAATTATAAACTAATATGTACTAAAAAATAGTAAATTAATTTTTAACAACTATCTTAAGAGATTTTTAACTTCCCGCTAAGAAAATTGAAAATTTTCAAAAATCAGGAAGTTATTGGTTTTACCCCGTTTTGCAAAAATTGAGTTTTCATCAAATCTCGACGTTTTAAGGTCACAGGAAGCTTCCCTGACTATTCCCGCGATGGTGTCCGTGCGACTGTATGTATGTATGTATGTGTGTGTGTGTGTGTGTTTTCCTTTAGGGGGGGGGGAATCCCTTTACGGATTCCAGGCATAGCTGTTTGGCCTGGATATGTGGCGACTCGATGCAGCGTCATACTAAAACTCGACGGTAGCGCCCCTACCCACTAAACCCTAAACCCCTTTTCTTCTTTCCTCTAATCCCTCATGGAAACCGCCGTCAGGCATCACTTCGTGAGGGGAGGATCTAGCTACTGCTATTCCTTCTGATGACTAAGGTGTTATTTTTCCTTCCTTCTAGTTTCTGTCATTTGCTCTTCTTCTTTCGATGGAACGCAGGTCTGTAAGGACTTCTGTTGCAAACGTGCTTACGGCGTTCCATGCGGCTTTTGACGACAACATTGTTTCTACTAGCGTCTCTGGTTGGATACTCTGGTGTAAGATATTTTCAAGTTGATCACGCTGTGAATAAAATCGTGGGCAAACAAAGAAAACATGCTCCGCATCTTCATTAACTCCTGGACAGGACGGACACTCTGGAGAATTATCGTGTTTGAAACGGTGTAAGTATTCTCGAAAGCAGCCATGTCCTGATAGCATCTGCGTTAGATAGTAATTGACCTCACCGTGATTACGATTCAGCCAAACGTCAATCCATGGTTTGAGACGGTACGTCCACCTGCCCTTCACTGCGGCATCCCACTGAAATTGCCATCATACGATGTTTTTCTGTCGCTCTTCTATTTTCAGTTCTTCAGCACTTAGTGTGGTTGACGTCTTCCGATGGTAGAGGTTACGTCTTTCTTTAACTAGAACTATAAGAGGCAGAGTTCCGGAAATGACACACACTGCTTCCTCAGATACTGTACAAAAGGCGCTTGCAACTCGTAGGGCACTCATACGATATATTGGTCCAGCTTTTCTCCATGAATCTTGCACCTCTAGTGCGTCAGCCCAAATGGATATTCCGTAGGTGAACACTAGGGTGTCCGTTATTTCCCAAGTTGATTTTTTTTTCGCGATCGCCCCCTTGATTTTTAGATCTTGGCCTAAAAAAAAATATCTTACACAAATAAGCTCTTAATTACCAAATTGAACCGTGCCGAAGTCGAGTTACATTTCCCATTTAAATAACATGGGAATTTGGAACTTTTTGCAATTATTTTTTTTTCTTCAAAAAAAATATCACCACGATTATGATCGGTGGATATTCTTATGAGAAGTTGGATGCTCTACAAAAAAGTTCTCTTATAATTTTTCGATAAAATCATTCCTTTAGAAGTTATTTGTGGTTAAAGTTGTGTTTATAGTTATTATCATAGTTTTGCAGTCTTGCTATAAAGTATTTTGTCTTATAATCATTTATTTTATCTATAAATGTTCCAAAAATTTTATCAAAATGATTAATAGTTACAGTAACGTTAACAATACGATGTATTGAATACATTTTTAATAATATTGCCGCTTATTTGTATTTTTTCTGTCTCTATTCACATTTATTTGTTAAGCAATTTTTAGTTGCATTATTAGAGTGCCAATGAAATCAAATTTTATAAACCAGTTGCATTTCACCATGCACGCTAGATGTCAAAAGCGATTTATTCACTAAAAATATATATTTTTCGGGACATTTTCGAGTTAGATCTTGAAACGCAACAAAATCTTTTGGATATTTGTTCATTCATAGTATTTATTTATGTATCATTTTGGTTTTTGGCACCTCTTGCAGCATCAGCTCTATACCAAGATATAAATTATATAAAGACTGTATCATTACAGGACGACCGTTAAGAAAATTTCTGAGGCAGTATTGCACAAATTCAAAAACCATCTGTGGTGTTTAACTGGTGAAAAAGCTGATTTGACTTTTTTCGATTCAAATACATAAAACGATTCACGTAAAACGAAAAATGATTAAGACAGTTGGGTTCTGCAAGGCATATTCCAAGAAAATTATGAAATTTTTTTTATCGAAAGATAAATATATTAACAATTCACTACCAAAATTTCAGATCGATTCACCACACCGTTTTTGAGAAATTAATTTTCGAAATTGCATCATTTATACGCAGAGGTATAGAGAGATGGTAAAGTTAGTATGAAATCTTCCATACCACTCGAGTGATGCAAATAATTTCATACTATAGTATATAACTTCATACTATAGTATATAACTTCACATATAAAAGTTATATAACTTCATCATCTTTCTATACCTTTGCGTGTAAATGTTGCAATTTCGAAAATTCATTGCTTAAAAACAATGTGGTGAATTGATCTGAAATTTTGGTGGTGAATCATTAATATAATTATCTTTCAATAAAAAAAATTTCATAATTTTCTTGAAATATGTCTTGCAGGATCCAACTACGTTAAATTATTAAAATGTGATGAAAATTTCGATTTTGATTCCCCTTAAACGCTATATAGTTAATGCAGATAATGAAATTATCAATTCAAAAAAAAAGATATTGATTTCTTTCTTAAATAAATTAATTTTCATTAATTCAAATTCGATGAAAATTTTTTTTTTGATTCAACATAAATAAAAAATTGCTAGAGATTAACTTTGAGACATGAGCCACCAATAATGATTGTTTGAAAGGATTAGACATAGTTAGACATTGTTAATAATCTACAATTGTTAACGATGTAGCCGAAAGAGTGCTTCGATGGACTCAAAAATACATCAACAATTTAACGCATAAAAAAGAACAAAAACAATATTTAGTGCAAATTATTCATGAAAACAAAAACAAACAAATTCATGAATACTTATCATAATGTGACTAAAAATTGCTTAACAAATAAATGTGAATAGAGACAGAAAAAATACAAATAAGCGGCAATATTATTAAAAATGTATTCAATACATCGTATTGTTAACGTTACTGTAACTATTAATCATTTTGATAAAATTTTTGGAACATTTATAGGTAAAATAAATGATTATAACACAAAAAACTTTACAGCAAGACTGCAAAACTATGATAATTACTATAAACACAACTTTAACCACAAATAACTTCTAAAGGAATGATTTTATCGAAAAGTTATAAGAGAACTTTTTTGTAGAACATTCAATTTCTCATCAGAATATGCTCTGATTATAATCGTGGTGACATTTTTTTTGAAGAAAAACAAATAATTGCAAAAAGTTCCAAATTCCCATGTTATTTAAATAGGAAATGTAACTCGACTTCGGCACGGTTCAATTTGGTAATTAAGAGCTTATTTGGGTAAGATATTTTTTTTTAGGTCAAGAACTAAAAATCCAGGGGGCGATCGCGAAAAAAAAGTCAACTTGGGAAATAACGGACACCCTAGTGAGCACCGATGTGACTACTGATGCCAATAGTAGCCTCCTGCTCTGCTTTGGGGCTCCGACGTTCGGCATCAATCGTGCGAGACTAGCTCTCACTACTGACGCTTTCGTACAGACGTGTTCCACTTGCTGCTTAAAGTTGAGTCAGGCATCAAACATCACTCCCAGATATCGTATATGAGGTTGTGATGTGATTTCTCGGTCGCCGACTTTTAGCTTAATTGTTTCAACTTCTTTTCGGCTGGTAATAAGCAATGCTTCGGTCTTCTGCTTGGCCAGTTGTAAGTTCACTGTATCCATCCACTGGTTGATCTTCTCAAAAGTAATGTCAAACAGATGTTGAATCTCGTCGAGGTGTTTGGCGACGATCACTGCGGCAACATCATCCGCATACGCTACCAGTTTGATACATCTTGGAAGCTTCAGTCTCAGGAGCCCGTCATACATGATATTTCACAGAAGTGGACCAAGAACAGAGCCCTGTGGCACACCACCGGTTATATCATACTCTTTTGGACCATTCTTTGTATCGTATTTCAGCACTCTATCTGTAAAATAGCTAATCACTAGTCTGCGAAGATATGTTGGCACGTTCTTCTCGTCGAGAGCTTGCATGATGCAGTCCCAATTAGCGGAATTGAAAGCATTTTTGATGTCCAAGGCAGCCACTAGGCAGTACTTCTTCGTTCCACCCTTCCATCTAGTTCCTGCGATTGCCTCTTTGGCCGTATTAACAACCAGGTTGATCGCGTCCAGGGTTGATCGTCCTTTCCGGAATCCATACTGATTGTCTGCCAAGAGTGGGTCGACTACTGCATCTATTCTCTGATGGATGATACGCTAAAATATCTTACCCGCCGTATCTAGTATACAGAGTGTTCGGTAAGATGACGGTTCTTCTGGCGGTTTCTTTCCTTTAGGTAAAAGTACTAACCGTTGCTGTTTCCACTTACGAGGAAAAGTCCCCTCCTTGAGGCATGCGTTGTAAGCGTCTAGAAATAATGTTGGTGCTGCCTTTATGATGGTTTTCAAGGCTATATTAGGGATTCCGTCCAATCCCGGCGCTTTATTATTTCCTACCCGATTACAGGCCTCCAACAATTCTTCTTCAGTGACAGGTGGAATGTCGTCCAGTTCACCTTGCGTTGACTGATAATTGAGACTGTGTTGCTGTGGAAACAGCGCAATGACGATTTTCTGAAGGATTTGAGGACACGTAGGTGACGGCATTTGTCGTTTCTTCAGGTGCGTCATGACCACCTTATACGGCTGACCCCACACGTCTTTGTCGACCTCGTATATGAGCTCTTTCCAGCATCTTCCTTTGCTCTCTTTTATGGCCTTATTAAGTTCACGACGAGCTTTTTTGTACTCTGCGATCAGCACTGCAGAGTAAGGTCGTTGATAGCCACGCTGTGATATTCTTCTCTTTCGATGACACTCTTTACGGAGGTTGCTGATATGATCATTCCACCAGTGTACCGCAGGTCTTGAATTCATAACACGTTTGCGAGGCATACTGGCATCACAAGCTTGTGTTACTCGCATCATCAGGGCCTTAGTATGTTCTTCTGCACATCCAGTCTCTATCGGATCACTATCGAGGGCTGTTAGCAATACTTCTGGGTCAAAAGATTTCACCTTCCAACCGACGGTGTTAAATTGCTTGATAGGCCCCCTGAGGTTCTGGTCGTTTGACGTTTTCCAGAGTATCGCATGATGGTCACTGGCAGTGTAAATGTCCAGTACCTTCCAGTTAGAGTTACCTTTAGCAAGGCTGGTACTGACAAAAGTGAGGTCTACAATCGAGCTTGCGTCACCTTTGGTGTAGGTCGGCGTGTCACCACTGTTGAGCAAGACTACATCTAGTGTAGAAAGAGCTTCTAGCAGCTCTCTTCCTCGTGCATTAATCTGCTTACTGCCCCAGTCCACTGCCCAGGCGTTAAAGTCCCCGGCTATCGCCACTGGATGATGTTGTTTCGCGTCCTCGGTCAGTCGATCCAAGAAGTCAGTAAACTCAGCAATTGAGAGGCTAGGTGGTGCGTAGCAGCTGTAAAAACGGATGCCATCTACTGATGCTGCTACAAAGCCAGCGCTGCCATTGGTAGCTACACTCTGGAAAGGGAGCTTACCACAAGCCCAGATCACAGCTTTCGTGGTGATATCCGTCTCCCAAGGTTGTCCAGGTAAATGTTTATATGGCTCCGATAAAAGCACAACGTCGAACTTTAATTCCCGTACTGTCTGCATAAGCAGGTCATGCGCAGCTTCGCAGTGATTGATGTTAAGCTGCAGTATCCTCATGTTCGTTTATTTGTCAGCTTCTCGAGTGCTTCTTGGAAGACTGGGCATCAGAACGATCGTCTTGTTAGGTCAGTTAGTGTGACCAACCCATTAAAGGTGGAGTTTTGTCCACGGGAACGTATTTTATTTGGCTCCTACCCTCTGTACCAGGTACAGCGTGCGTTCTCCCATCCGCTACGGGGAGACGCGCCTGGTAGCAGTTTCTCCTCTGCCCCAAGTGTGTGTGTGTGTGTGTGTTTTTTTTTTTTTTTAAGAGAGGGGAATCCTTTTTATGGATTCTAGGCATAGCTGTTTGGCCTGGATATGTGGCGACTCGACGCAGCGTCATACTAACTCGACACTAACGCCCCTACCCACTAAACCCTAAACCCCTTTTCCTTCTTTCCTCTAATCCCTCATGGAAACCGCCGTCAGGCATTACTTCGTGAAGGGAGGATCTAGCTACTGCTCTTCCTTCTGGTGGCTAAAGTGTTAACTATCTTCCTTCTATCTTCTGCTATTTGCTCTTTTTCTTTCGGTGGAACGCAAGTCTTTAAGGACTTCTGTTGCAAACGTGTTGGTAGCGTTCCAGGCAGCTTCTGATGACAACATTGCTTCTACTAGTGAATCTGGTTGCATTCTCTGGTTCAGGATCCTCTCCAGTTCTTCACGCTGTGGTTCGAAACGAGGACATACAAAGAAGACGTGCTCCGTGTCTTCAGCAGCTCCTGGGCAGGACGGGCACTCCGAAGAGTCATCGTGCTTAAAGCGGTGTAGATACTCTCGAAAACACCCATGTCCCGACAACATCTGCGTAAGATAGTAATTGACCTCACCGTGATTCCGGTTAAGCCAAATGTCGACCCGAGGTATGAGACGGTGCGTCCACCTACCCTTCTCTGCAGCATCCCATTGTAGTTGCCATCGGCCTATGCTCTTCTGCCGTTCTTCAATTCTAAGTTCTTCCGGGCTCAGTGCAGTTGACCTTTTTCGTTGGTAAAGGGCCCGTCTTTCCTCTGCTAGAACTCTAAGAGGTAGGGTTCCAGCAATGACGCACACTGCTTCTTCTGATATAGTGCGGAAGGCACTAGCTACTCGTAGGGCACTCAGTCGGTATATTGGTCCAGCTTTTCTCCATGATTCTTGGGTTTCCAGTGCATTAGCCCAAATGGATATTCCGTAAGTGAGCACTGATGTGACTACTGATGACAATAGTAGCCTCCTGCTCTGCATTGGGCCTCCGATGTTAGGCATCAGCCGTGCGAGACTAGCCCTCACTACTGACGCTTTGGCACTGATATGTTCCACCTGCTGTTTAAAGTTGAGTCGTGCATCCAGCATCACTCCCAGATAACGGATAAATGGTTGTGATGTGATTTCTTGTTCTCCGACTCTCAACTTGATGGTTTCTACCGTTTTTCTGCTGGTGATGAGCACTGCCTCGGTTTTATACTTGGCTAGTTGCAAGTTCATCATGTCCATCCACAAATTGACTCGTCTGAATGTAATATCAAATGCCATTTCTATCTCTTCGAGGTGCTTTGCGACAATCACGACAGCTACGTCATCCGCATATGCTACAAGTTTGACTCCCGTAGGCAATGCTATTCTCAGGAGGCCATCATACATGATGTTCCATAGCAGAGGACCTAAGACTGATCCCTGTGGCACTCCTCCGGAGATTTCGTACACTTCCGTACCATTCGTCGTGTCATATTTCAGGAGCCTGTTCGTGAAGTAGCTCGCTACTATTCTGCGAAGGTATCCTGGTATGTTTTTTTCTTCTAGAGCCCGCATAACGCAGTCCCAGTTAGCGGAGTTGAAGGCATTCTTGATGTCCAAAGCAGCCACCAAGCAGTATTTTTTCTTTCCACCTTTCCATCTCGTTCCGGCGATTGCATCCTTGGCTATATCAACAACCAATTTGATAGCATCCAGAGTTGACCGTCCTTTTCGGAAACCAAACTGGTTCTCTGCTAGGAGTGGATCGACTAAAGCCTCTATTCTCTGATGAATTATGCGCTCGAATATCTTGCCGGCCGTGTCTAACATGCAGAGTGGTCGGTAGGATGACGGTTCTTCCGGCGGCTTTTTCCCCTTCGGAAGTAACACTAGCCGTTGCTGTTTCCACTTCTGGGGAAAAGTCCCTTCCTTCAGGCATGTATCGTAAACGTCCAGGAATAATGTTGGTGCTGCCCTAGGGATTGATTTCAGGGCAATATTAGGAATTCCGTCCAATCCCGGCGCCTTATTATTCCCTACTCGATTTCCTGCCTCTATCAACTCGTCCAACGTGATAGTTGGGATGTCTTCAGAATTGAGCTGCTCCAACTTGCAGGTGAATACCAGCTGTTGGGGAAACAACGTAGTAACAATCTTCTCTAGGAGTTGTGGACACGTAGGTGATGGCATTGGTTGGCATTTCAAGTGGGTCATAACCACCTTATACGGTCTGCCCCATGGATCTTTCTCGACTTCTGCGACCAGTTCCTTCCAGCAACGTCTTTTGCTTTCTTTGATGGCTCTGTTCAGTTCTCGACGGGCCTTTTTATACTCTGCCAACAGCTCTGCGGAGTTAGATCGTCTGCAGCCACGCTGAAACCTTCTTCTTTTTTTAAGACACTTTGAGCGTAGAATGCTAATGTGATCGTTCCACCAGTGCATTGAAGGTCTTGAATTTATGCGACGTTTCCGAGACATACTAGCGTCGCAAGCCTGGGTGACTCTTCTCATTAGGTCCTTGGTCTTCTCTTCAGCAGTTTCTACGATGATCGGATTGCAGTCTAAGGCTACTACTAAAGCAGTGGGGTCGAGAGACTTAACTTTCCACCCAACCGCGCTAGCGCTCCTGTTGTCTCTTGTTAGTTTCTGGCCAGTTGATATTTCCCATAGTATCGCACTATGGTCGCTGGCTGTATAGATGTTCAATAATTTCCAAGAAAAACCTCTTCGAGCTAAGCAACTGCTGACAAATGTAAGGTCGACAGTTGAGTTTGCCTCTCCCTTAGTATACGTTGGCGTGTCACTGGTATTAAGAAGGATCACCTCCAGAGTGGCCATTGCCTCGAGAAGTGCTTTTCCACGTGTATTAGTGAACTTGCTGCCCCAGTCTGTTGCCCAGGAATTGAAGTCACCAGCTATTGCCACGGGAAAGTGTTTTCTTGCGTCCTCAGTTAGCCGATCAAGGAAGTCTTCAAAATGGTCATTAGAGAGACTAGGTGGTGCATAGCAACTGTATAAGCGGATGCCATCTACCCATGCTGCTACGAAGCCAGCTTCTTTATTGTTGACTGTTCTCTGAAAAGGACATTTACCGCAGGACCAGATGACGGCTTTGTTAGTGCTGTCAGATTCCCAGGGTTGGTTACTCAGATGTCGATAAGGCTCACTTATAAGTGCTACATCTGCCTCTAATTTGCGCACAGTTTGCATGAGCAGGTCATGCGCAGCCTCACAATGATTGAGGTTGAGCTGCACTATCTTCATGTTCTTGGCTTCGTTATCTTCTGGAGCGCTTCTTGGAAGATGGGGCATCTGTTCGTGCCTGCGTGGTGAGCCGCCTTTTCTACGCCGTGCCGTTCAAAGCACAGTGCACATTTAGCTGGATTTTTACAATCAGCAATTTTGTGTCCTTCTTTTCCGCACCTTATGCAGAGTTTAGACCGGTCGACTTCGCTTTTGCACTGCGATCCGAAGTGCCCAAAGTGCCAGCATTTGAAGCATTGTATGGGTCTCTTCGTTGCTCTCATTCGGCAATTAGACCAGCCTATCCTTATTTTGCAGTTTCCCTCCAGTAACTTTTGTGCTGCAGCTGCTGGTAGTGACACTGTGGCTGTCTGTGTATCCCTAAAGGCTTTACGGATCTTGATTGCCTCTAGTGGGATTTCACAACTTTCTCCAGCTTCCCTCTTTAGAGCGGTCTGAATATGCTTTTTCGTCGTGTCGTCATCGACATCTCGGATCTCGATGGTCTCCTGTGGCCCTTTGCAAATCACTTTGGCCTCCTCCTTAAGGATGTCCGCGATCGTCTTTTGCAGACCTTGGCCTTTGTCAGTGCTCTTCCTCGAAATCGTGATCAACAAGTCCCCACTTCTGGTCTTGTTGATCTTATCCACAGTTGAACGAACCTGCTCATCTGGGACGTCCTGCTTTATACGACGCAGAATCTCGGCATACTTTGTTTTCTCGGCCGGGCGGATGATCAGTGCGTCGGGTCTGATCTATTTGCGTGGTTTTTTCTGCTTAGGCTCTGGCCTGGGCTCCTTCGGCGGCTGTTTTGAGAGTTGCTCTCTAGCTAGCCTTCTCTTCTCCTTCTTAGACTGTACTTTTTCCCAGTCAGTCGTCTTCTTGGGTTCGTCGCCCTGCCCTGCCAGTCGTTGGAGAGGGCTTTTTTTTAAGTCCTTCTTCTTTGTGACTTTGTCGGTTGACTCTGGCAAATCTCGGTCCTTTCTCTTTCCAGACCTTGTGTCAGTTTCACCCTTGTCCTCAGCAGCAGATTCACCGTCACCGTCGGCTCCAGTGTCCATTGCTTCTTCCGTCTCAGTTTCAGTTTCAATGCGGCGTCGTGATGACTGCCATTCCTCGTCCAGTTTCTTGAATCTTCCAAAAGCATTGACCACACCGGTTGTCTTGGTCTTTATCTCCTTGTGGATATTGACCTTAGTTTGGACAAACTCTTGCAGCTCAATGGTTAGCTTCTCAAGGCGCTCCAACGCTTGCGTTCTCTTCATGTCAGCGCTTGCTTCAATCGCTGCTTGTTGAGCATGAAGCCCGTTTCTATTCTTGTTTGTTTCCTGTAAGTTACTCATACTTTTTAATTTACCAGCGCATCGTACGGAGTGGAGCGGGTTGCCATAACTAGGAACGGGTCTACCCTCGGAGATAGTACTCCTACCCCAGTTCCCTGAGGCCTAGCCGACACTTAGCCAGTCCCGGAATACACGGACGGACTAGACTCGCTCGGAGCGGTGAAGATTCCGATCTCTAACACTCACTGCGTACTTCCTGATCAAGGCCCGAAGTGGCTGGCTCCTGATCCACTGCTGCAACTTACACCTCGGTAGAGCAAGCTCACATCAGCCGTGGCCTGCATCGTCGGAAACTACGATACAGGTTCCGGTCACTCCCAGTGGGTCACAGCAGAGAACGATCGTCTTGTTAGGTCAGTTAGTGCGACCAACCCATTAAAGGGGAGTTTTGTCCACGGGAGCGTATTTTGTTTGGTTATTTTGCTTGGCTCCTACCCGCTGTACCTCATCAACTAAGAGATTAAGTGTCATCCAAGGACAGCGAGCGTTCTCCCATCCGCTCGGGGAGACGCGCCCGGTAGCAGTATCTCTTCTGCCCCGAGTGTGTGTGTGTGTGTGTGTGTGTGTGTGTGTGTGTGTGTGTGTGTGTGTGTGTGTGTGTGTGTGTGTGTGTGTGTGTGTGTGTGTGTGTGTGTGTGTGTGTGTGTGTGTGTGTGTGTGTGTGTGTGTAGGTAAACCTCTTATAACTTTTGAAAAACTCGGCCGATCGGATCAAACCAGGTGGCGATCCAAAGAGTATTATTGCTATTAAATTTCGTGAAAATTTGAATCGATTCGGTTTGCTAGATTTTGAGAAATCCCAAAAATAAAATTTTCAAAAAATCGTTTTTTTGGAATAACTTCTAAAGGGCTTTACCGATCAATTCCAAAAACTAATTAGCTCTTAAATTTGAAAAACCAGGTCAATTGCCACCAGTCCCGTCAAAATCGGTTGATTCGTTCGAGAGTTATCGAAAACGAAAAATTTCAAAAAAAGTGTTTTTTTCACATCACTTCGACATTTCTTTTTGGATCGTTTTTGACGAAATAAAATAATTATTAGAGTCCAAAAAATCACGTCGATCGCCACCAAGAACGTAAAAATCGGTCGATTGGTTCGTGAGTTATCGTTGTCGAAAAAATTCGGAAAAAGTGAATTTTTCAAATTTCTTTTAGATTTTCGGTTCGATCAGTTTGTGTTCAAAACTATATCATAGATTCTGAAAATTTGCGTGGATTACTGCCAACCGCGTGAAAATCGATTAATTCATTCAGAAATTATAGCAGTTTGCAAATTCAAAAAATACTGTTTTATTAAACTTCCATCAGACTTTTGAGCTCGAAGAGCTCAAAAGCTTAGAACAGCTTACTCTATGAGCTCAGAGAGCTTAAAATAACATATGAATTATATTAAAACGTCATAAGTGCAATTTTAAGAGCTTGTTTATGGAATTAGTGGGAAGTTGCAGGGATGGCCTTTAGAGTCAACCGATTTTTTTAGGAGAAAACACCAATTTAAATTATTACCAATGTTTTTTTTTTATAAATTCAGTTGGAATTAAGTTGGAATAACTTTCGAACGGCTCTATCGATCAACTCCTAAAACTAATCAGCTCTTAACCTTAAAAAACCACGTTGATCGCCGCTAATCCGGTCAAAATCGGTTGATTTGTTCGAGAGATATCTTGCAGGAAAAAAAACCCAAAAAAGTGTTTTTTCGGAATTACTTTGAAATTTCTAGTTTGATCAATTCAAACTTAAAAATTTTTCTTAAGGCTTAAAAAACTGCGTCGAATGCCGTCAACCGCGTGGAAATCAGTTCATCAACAACAACACATAGATTGTATTTTTGAGTTCGAAGAGCTCAAAAACGTCGTAAATGAAATTTTAAGCGCCCAGGTATGGAATTAGCGGGAAGTTGCTGGGATGGCCTTAAGGGTCAACCGTTTTCCTAATTATTTTTTTGAAAGAGCTATAACTTCGCGAAAAATACAACTATCGGGGTCCTGTTTTTTTTCGAAATTTTTGTTTTTTAATGCTCTTTCAAGAAAAAAATACCTCTTTGATCTTCTTTGATTTATTCCTTAATACGTTCATGATGAATAGAAAGAGGCTAATTATTTTGATGTTACGAATAAACTCCAATTTAAAAAAAAAAAAAAATTTTTGAATTAAGAAAAAAAATAGAACGAAACGTCTGTCCACGATTGGATTGGTCTAAAAACTTTCTATATTTGTCCAAGTTTTCTAGAAAATTTTTTTCAAAAAAATCGAAGGGGGCATACATTTCGAAAAAATGTTTTTTTTTGCTTAAAACTTAAAAAAAAATAGGAATAAATCAAAGAAGATCAAAGAGATATTTTTTTCTTGAAGGAGCATTAAAAAACAAAAATTTTGAAAAGAACGGGACCCCGATAGCTGTATTTTTCGCGAAGTTATAGCTCTTTCAAGAAAAAAAATTTGAATTTTGGAAAAAATCAACATCTCAGAAACAGGTGGTCAAAAAAATTTGAAAAAATTCATGAAGGTGTTCTTTGATGGTATTGAAAACATATAAAATTTTCAAAAAAATTGGAGAGGT
This sequence comes from Cotesia glomerata, assembly GCF_020080835.1. Lineage (NCBI taxonomy): Eukaryota > Metazoa > Arthropoda > Insecta > Hymenoptera > Braconidae > Cotesia > Cotesia glomerata. The sequence goes on along the minus strand of NC_058159.1, from coordinate 18,358,000 downwards.
CGACATAAAAAAGTCGCCGATTTGGTATGAAATGCCCCATATATATTTATTTACTAATAAATCATTTATTTTTAATTAATTTTGAACTTCTTGCTAAAAAAATGAAGTTTTAGAAAACTAGGAAGTTATTTTATATTATTCAAATTCAGAAATTGTTCAATTATGAAATAAATAGAACAATTTGTAACAACAATCAAGTTAACTCAATTATACTGAGAAAAATTGATTGTTGAACATTGAAATGATTAAACTAAGAACATTACACTCAGATCAGTTAGCAACGCCCGTGACACCGCTCGAGACTTCCACGCAGACGGATCAGGTTCAAATCCCTCCACATCCGAATTTTTTCAGAATTAATTTCTATCAACCAGTAGTTCATCACCTCAGAATAATAATAATTCAAAAATAAACAACTAAAAAAAAATTTTTTTTATTGTTTTAGCTATCCCGCTTCACAACATTATTTATATTTTGTTAAAATGATTGCCGTAAGATGGACGGTGTGGCTTAATGTATATAGAATAAGCGAAAGGAAATTTAGTATATACCGGATAGCTCAAATGGTAGAGTAGCTGACATGTCTTCGGAAGGTTCTGGGTTCGAATCCCAGTCCGAGCTATCTAATAATTTTTTCTCGCATATTTTATAAACTCACATTAAGATGATCCTCTTCACATTCCTTTCTCAATCCTTTCCTACCAATATCCTGTTACGTGAATGTGGAAAGCTTTCCGTAATAATTACCGTAACTCCTATTTTTTCCCGCTTCACAGCATTATTTATATTTGTACATTATATTACATTATAGTACATTATATTTATATTTACAAATATAAATAATGCTGTGAAGCGGGAAAGAATAGGAGTTACAGTGATTATTACGTGAAGCGTTCCACATTCACGTAACAGTCTATTCCCATAATGGTGTAGAAATTATTCCCATGCCATTATGGGAATCATTCCTATACTATTATGGGAATGGTTCCCATAAATTATGGAAACCATTCCTATAATATTATAGGAATGATTCCTATAGCATTATGGGAACCATTCCCATAATATTATAGGAATAGTTCCAATAATGATATAAAAATAGTTCCCATAGTGGTATAGGAATAGTTCCCATAATATTATGAGATTAGATCCCATAATGATATAGGAATAGTTTCTATAATAGCATAGGAATTATTCCTATAGCATTATGAGAACCATTCCCATAGGAATAGTTCTCATAATTTTTTTTTCCGTGTACTATTTTTTTGTCCGACGAAGGCGGAAAGCGGCAACTTTGTTTAGCGTAGCGGGACGAAAGTTGCCACTTTCCACCCGGAGGGCAAAGAAAATTATTTTTTACTTCGATTTTCTTTTTTTTTTTAGAATTATATGCAAACAAAGAATTTTTCAAATAATTTGTTAAATCTGTTTATAAATAATAGAAACAAAATAGTAGTTTATTTACGCAATTTCTTAAAAAGTTTACATATACGCTCGTTATTTGAATCAGATTATTCTTCAGCTCTTATATTTCCATTAGATGTTGATATTGTTAAAACAATGAAATATTTAGCAGATCTATCAAGTGACTAAATAACGAACTTATTTAAAAAATTATAAAATTTGCCAAAAAATTATTCGTATTTTTTATCTAAAAGTACATAGAAAAACGAAACTTTTTTATTCTTTGAGTTTTTTTATTTAAACCATTTTTCAAAAAGTTATAAGCAAAAAATCATGATGAGAGCGGTTTTTTTTTTAAATTCCGTATCTTTTGAACCAATGATAAAAAAAATCTCAAAATTTAGGAGGATGAGTTTTTTGATGAGTATACTAAAAAATATCAAAAAATGACGGAAATTAAAAATTAAAATTTTTAAAACCATCCGATTTGGCGTGGAATGCCTCTTATATAAAAGATTTAAACCATGAAATGTAATTACTTATTACTTAGGTTTTCTAATAATTTCATTGTGTTTTGTTTAAAAGGTTATTCATTGTTCAGGATATCTAAAAGTGCACATTCGTGGAGTTCCTTATGAAGAATGTCAAATAATTGGTCTTGTAGCAGTAGGAAATTCGCTTCCACCCAGTGCAATCACGGAGATAAAATTGTACCATAATATGTTTATGTTTCGTGCATCTTTGGATCTCAAGCTTATATTTCTTGATGTAAGGTATGTATTAATTGTCGATCTCTAAAAATTTGATAATACATGAGTCATGTATTATCATGCACGATTGTGCTAGGTAATACTCAATCGTGTACTTTTAAACATGCGTTATTTCGCAAGGCCTGTCATGACTATGCATGATCATATACAACCGTACTCGACTATGCATGACTGTGTACCGTGAGAACTGAAAGGTCATGCATTCCATGAATGAATCTGCATGACATTGTATGGCCATCCAAGAAACTTGCTTGATCATGCATGATTCAAGTTTGGTAGAGCTTAATCATGCATAAAGTCGTTTAACACAGTGAGGACTATCATGCACGACTGTACATGCCCTTGAACAGTCTACATAATTCATGCTTGACCAAGCTCGATCAGGTATGACCATTTGTGGTTGAATAGAATAAGTAAGCATAAACCTGCTTGACTGCGTATGGCTTTGTACGATCATTCATGATCGGGCTTGGCCAAGCGTGGCCATGCACGATAACTTTTTCCTTGACTAAAATCAATACCGGATACGATACCATTATGAATTTGATTCGTAATATTCTGAAAGTTTGAAAATTCGATAAGAAAATTATTGTTGTGTTATAATTTTTTATATATTGACTCAAATTTCAAGTCTCTTTTCCCTCAAGTATGAATACTAAAAAAGTTATTCTTATTTGATTTTACGTATTACGAAAAAGTTCAATTTGTTTTACAACTAATAGTTTAAAAAAAAAAGTGTTGTTTCGGAATGATCATACAAAGCCATACATGATCAGGTAGGGTTATGCTCACTTATTTAGCTTTATTACAAATGGTCGTACTTGACTGAGCTTGGTCAAGCTTAAATTACGCACGATCAGGCTTTTGATCAAGCAAGATTCTTGAATGGTCATACAAGGCCATACTCCTTCATAAAGGCTCATGAGTTCTCTGGGCACGATCTCTGAGTTCTCACAGTATACGCTTATACACACACAGAAAAAAAAAATTAACTTAAATCAAGTAAATAATTTTGAAAAATTTCATCGTTTTGGTTTGAGTTGAAAAATTCTTAAACTAAGAAGAGTCTTGATTTAAGACAATGAACGTCTTCAAAATTATTTTCTTGGTTCAAGAATTTTTCTCTTATTTATTTATTTTTATTTATTTATTTTCTAGCATACAGGTCTATAGAGATGCATAGGCATCTGTACATAGAGCTAGACATTAGATAAATTATCCTAATTTTACAAAATATTTAAAAAATATATATAATAATTCAAAGTACATAAATTTTTAGAGAAATGTTAATATTACACAAAATCCTTTGTACATTTACAATGACAGATTCTTAATCCAATCTTTTATCCTACAGTTTAGTGTTTTTTTACTACACTTTAATATCTTGAGACTATTAGGTAAAAGGTTAAAATATTTTATTGCAACATAGTAAGCGTTCTTTACGCTAATCCTTTTATTAATTTTAGGGAGAGATATCGACTTAAATCTAGTTCTAGTATCTTTAGCATTGTATTGCTCTTTACACTCTAGATAGTACTGCATTAGGGCTTTTACAATAAAAGTTTTCTTAATATCAAGCGGTATATTTAAAACACCCTGTCCTTCGAAATATTTTAACATATTGTTTTGAATGCTTATAATAGGCTTAATGGCGTTATTATAAGCACCACCCCAAGCAATTATCCCATAATTTATGACACTTTCAAAGAGTCCATAGTACACACTTTTAAGTACATTAATGTTAACAAATTTGGAAAGTTTGTAAAAGAGAAAAACAAAGTATCTTACTTTTTTGGACAATTCATTCACATGTATATTCCATTTCATTTGAGCATCAAAAAACAATCCCAGATATTTACAATATTCTACTCTAAGAAGCTCTCTATTGTTTATTTTTAGTGTATAATTGACGGGAACACTATCTTTATAACTACCAAATGTAATATAGGTCGACTTATCTATGTTTAGTGAGAGTTGATTATCTCGTAGCCAAACATCAAGTATTTCCAGCCAATTATTCAAGATTGAACTAATTTCAATCCAGCTATTTCCTGTACATAGAATTGCCGTGTCGTCTGCATAAGCAACGAGAGAATTCTCCGGCAATGTATAGAAAATGTCATCTATATACAAAATAAACAATAGAGGGCCTAGAATTGTTCCTTGCGGTACACCAACTTTTACATGCGTTGTTTCACTAATGCAGTTATTGACTTTGACACACTGCTCTCTTTTTATTAAATAATTTTTAATTAATAGGTGCGGAATACCCCTAATACCACGCCTCCAAAGCTTATCTAACAATATTGTATGATTTACTGTATCAAAAGCCTTGGCAAGATCCAAAAATACTAATACAGTTGGTCTATTATTGTCAATATTCTTATATATAAAATCTGAGGTGATAGACACGGCATCATCAGTACCTCTATTCCTCATAAAACCAAATTGGTTGTTACAAATTAATCTATTATTATTACAAAAATCATATAATCTATTGTAAATTATTTTTTCGAAAATTTTAGCAAGGTTTGATATTAATGAGATAGGCCTATAATTGTTAGTTAAAGATTTATCACCTGTTTTATAAATAGGAATTATATCAGCTTTTTTCAGCGCAGTGGGCCATATTGCATCACTAATACAAACATTGAAAATATTTTCTAGTGGTAGACTAATATCTTTGGCAATTATCTTAAGTACCTTACTACTAATACCATCTACTCCACCTGACTTATCCTTCAATTCAAGGATAATTTTTTCTATTTCAGTACTGTCAGTTGGAGTCAAGAAGATAGTGTTAGGGTTATGTTTGACATTTTTTTCTATATCTAAGGGTTGCTTATTAATTTTTTTGGCTAACTCTTCACCAATATTAGTGAAGAAATTTACAAATTCATCAGCAATTGCCTGATGATCTGATATGATCTTTTCGTTACAGATTAAATATTCTATATCTCGCGCTATTTTATCCTTTTTACCTATTTTACTACTGACATATTGCCACATCTTTTTGCTGTCTTTAAAAATTTTATTTACATAGTTTCTTTCATGACTAATTTTTGCACACACTATAATTTTATTTAATAATTTACAGTATGTTTTATATTCTAGTTTTAGTTTAACATTATTCCTATTCAAGTTCCATAGGTTATATAAAGTTTCTTTTGTTTTACATGAAATTATAATACCTTTTGTAATCCAGTTACTCCTAGGTTTATTATTATTTTTGTTTACTGTATTAACTACCTTAAATTTAGATTCATTAATGAGCATTTGAACTTTGTCAATCAGTATTTTGAAAAATTCATCAGGGTCTTTTATTTCAGTAAGCACTGACCATTTATATTGACCACTTAATTTAGCTAGCTTATTGTAATTAATAGAGTAGGCTACTTTCGGAATTATTTTTATAGGTTTCGATACTAGCGATACAAAAATAGGATAATGATCTGTAAATACATTGGTATAAGTAAAAGATGAAATTTTTTTAATATTAGTTTCTACGAATATGTTATCTATACACGTTCCACCCGAATCATTTGGTCTTGTTACACCGTTGAAATACAGTAAAAAATCATTTTCAAGTAGTATACTTAAAAATTCATTTGTTATATCATCACATTTCATTAAATTGATATTAAAATCCCCTACTATTAGATGATTATTCCCATGATTCTTTTCGTCCAAAAATTTTGAGATTGATCTCACAAAATTGACTTTCGAAATATCATGGCATCGATATACACCAGAAATTTTCACAGATTTGTTGTTTTTTAATTTTATAGTTGTAGAAATTATATTTAAGTTGCTCGATAAATAATTCAAGTTTGTTGATGTTTGAATTTAAACCTCTAACATTTAAATGTAGTATCAGTAAATCACTTAAAGACAATGCATTGTTCAGGTTGTATAGGTCTGTGTACACTTCTTCGGTCTGTATATTATTATTGTCAATCATTTATTGAAGTTAATTTTTTTTTCAGTGTGGTCAAGTATGGTTGAGTATGATCACGCATAGTCACGCCTGATCGTGCACAATCACGCATGTTGAAAAGTACATGATTGAGTATGATCTTACACGATCATGCATTATTCATGCACGATCATATATAATTCATACATTATCATATCTGCTTTATACTTGATCAACCATGATCACGTGTGTTGATTTTTTTCGAAGGAAATAAAAATTAGAAAATTTTTTTTAAAAGTTATACGATATTAAAATTTTTACCATTCTCTGAAATTTTCAAGTTTTTTTAAATATATTACAAACTACTGTACTCATCAGAATCGTTCTGGATCTTTCATGTTTTTTTTGGCTCAATTTTTTGTTCTATAATATTTCTAACTAATCTTATAAAGTCCTAATAAGAGATTTTTTTGTTTCCAGAATTAGGAATTTTTGATAATTGAAAAAAAAAAAATTTTTTTTCAAGTTTTTAATGTTTTTTAAAAATAAAAAATGATAGAAACTTTGTGACATTATTCATTGTAGAGATTCAGCATATTTTGATTTTTCATTCGGTTTTTTTTGTCGAAGATTTTTTTTTTTTATTGCATTAAATTAAAAAATTATTATTTGATTAACTTTACTTATTGCAAGAAAAAATTTTTATTTTATTAAAAAATTCATCTTTAAAAATTAAAAAAAACAAATCTTGAAAACTTCAGGATCCTGGAAGGGCAGTTAGAGGTGTTATATAACAAGATTAATACTAACATTTTAATGTATAAAATTCATTTATAAATACTTTCGACATTACTTTTTCTCGTGAAAAACATATGTTTTTTAGAAAACATGTACATTAAATAGAATTTATTTAAAACTAAATTATTACTAATATCGTACTCAAGACACAATTACTGTAACGACGAACAAAAAATATAATATGTAGTAAAAATCTTTTTAAGTATTGTGGCAGATCAGCGTAGTAGTTATCGTTCATGCTTCATGACTCAAGCGTCCCGGGTTTAAGTCTCGTCAAAGACCGGATGTCAAATAGTATTTTTCAGTTTAAGAAACAATCGATTACTACTAAATACTGAAAGACTAAAACCATGATGAACAGAAAAAATTTTTTTGTCCAACTAAAATTTTTTTTTATCACGATAAAAATGCTTGAACATGCTTTATCATGCATGATTGCTCATGAATATTTGCCAGGCATGTAAAAGCATGATCATGCTTCATCACATATGATCATGCTTGATCACATATGATCATGAATGATCATACAAGCCCTTGCGTGGCAAATATACATGCATGAAATTAAGGCCTGATCATACATGTTCATGCATGATGATTTTTTCCCGAGATACCAAATTGACTACTCAGTACACACATATAAACCTTGTTTATCATCACTCATGAGGTTCTATGCATGTAACTATATTTCATACAAATTGACATACTGGATGATCTCTTTAGGGCGTAGGAATTGCTTATATAATTTTGAAGTAGGTTTGACGTGTTGTACGTCGATATAAGGAAAATTTTATGACTTTTCGAAAAGTTCCTGAAGAAAAATTCTTCGAATTTACAGAAAATTGAAAATCTCGCATTACCGAAAAAACTATCGTTTTAGACCAAATTTTAATTCTCTCTATTGTAATCCTCCTCATTCTTAAATTGTCATAAAAAATTCGAAATGCAACCGATTCGCTCATAATATGGCCAACTTTAAACTCGCTTGCGTCTCTTGTCTGCTTTCACATCAGAGTTCTCATCTGTGCCCATTTTAACTCATTATAACTCAACTCTACGGTCTAATATGCTCAGCTTTGTGTGTGTGTGTGTGTGTGTGTGTGTGTGTGTGTGTGTGTGTGTGTGTGTGTGTGTGTGTGTGTGTGTGTGTGTGTGTTTGTGTGTGTGTGTGTGTGTTTTTTTTTTTTTTTTTTTTTTTATCTTAGGGGGGGGGAATCCTTCTTACGGATTCCAGGCATAGCTGTTCGGCCTGGATATGTGGCGACTCGACGCAGCGGCATACTAAAACTCGACGCTAACGCCCCTACCCACTAAACCCTAAACCCCTTTTCTTCTTTCCTCTAATCCCTCATGGAAACCGCCGTCAGGCATTACTTCGTGAGGGGAGGATCTAGCTACTGCTATTCCTTCTGGTGGCTAAGGTGTTATTTTTCCTTCCTTCTAGTTTCTGTCATTTGCCCTTTTTCTTTCAATGGAACGCAGCTCTGTAAGCACTTCGGTGGTAAACGTGCTTGTGGCGTTCCAGGCAGCTTCGGATGACAGCATTTCTTCTACTATTGACTCTGGTGTGATTTTCTTGTTCAGGATCTTCTCTAACTCATCACGCTGTGGGTTAAAACGAGGGCACTCAAAGAAAACGTGCTCCGCATTTTCAGCAACTCTTGGGCAAGACGGACACTCTGGGCAATCATCGTGCTTAAAGCGATAAAGGTACTCCCGGAAACAGCCGTGTCCTGACAACATCTGGGTCAGATAGTAGTTGGCCTCGCCGTGATTCCGGTTAAGCCAAACGTCAATCCTTGGTATGAGACGGTGTGTCCATCTCCCTGTTGTCGCGGCGTCCCACTGCGATTGCCATCGCGCGATGCTGTTTTGCCGTTCTTTAGCTCTGAGTTCCTCGGCACTTTGTGCGGTTGTCCTCTTTCGTTGGTAAAGGTTACGTCTTTCCTCAGCTAGGACTCTGAGCGGCAAAGTTCCGGAAATGACACACACTGCTTCCTCTGATATTGTTCGAAAGGCGCTGGCTACTCTTAGCGCGCTCAGTCGGTAAACTGGACATGCTTTCTTCCATGATTCTTGGATCTCAAGTGCGTCGGCCCAAATGGATATACCATATGTGAGGACCGATGTAACTACTGATGATAGCAATGACCTCCTTGTCTGCTTCGGGCCACCGATGTTGGGCATCAATCGTACTAGGTTGGCTACTACTGCTGATGCTTTGGTGGTCACGTGTTCAACTTGTTGTTTAAAGTTAAGTCGGGCATCGAGCATCACTCCCAGATATCGAATGAATGGTTGGGATGTGATTTCTTGGTCTCCGACGTTTAGATTGATCGTTTCCACCACTTTTCTGCTAGTGATAAGTACAGCCTCGGTCTTCTGTTTAGCCAGTTGTAAATTTACTGTGTCCATCCACTGGTTAATTCGCTCAAAGGTGATAGCGAACATATGTTTTATCTCATCAAGATGCTTGGCGACTATGACTACGGCTACGTCGTCCGCGTACGCTACCAGTTTGACGTTTCTTGGTAGTTTCAGTCTCAGCAATCCGTTGTACATGACATTCCAGAGAAGTGGACCGAGAACAGAACCCTGCGGTACACCTCCAGTAACATCATACTCCTTTGGACCATTCTTCGTGTCATATCTCAGGACTCTCATATCTGTGAAGTAGCTAGCGACTATCCTTCGTAGGTATCCTGGTACGTTCATCTCTTGAAGGGCTTGCATGATGCAATCCCAGTTGGCGGAGTTAAAGGCATTTTTTATGTCTAAAGTTGCCACCAGACAATATTTCTTCGTTCCCCCCTTCCATCTGGTACCGGCGATTGCGTCTTTGGCTATACCGACAACCAGGTTGATCGCGTCCAGGGTTGATCGTCCTTTCCGAAATCCGTACTGATTGTCTGCCAAGAGTGGATCGACAACTGCTTCTATCCTTTGGTGGATTATACGTTCTAGTATCTTACCAGCTGTATCCAGCATGCAGAGTGGACGATAAGATGACGGTTCTTCCGGTGGCTTTTTCCCTTTAGGAAGTAGTACCAGCCGTTGTTGTTTCCACTTCCAAGGAAAAATCCCTCCCTTCAAGCAGATGTTGTAGACGTCGAGGAATAACGCTGGCGCTGCTTTAATAGATGTTTTCAAGGCAATATTAGGGATTCCGTCCAATCCCGGTGCTTTATTATTCCCGACGCGGTTACAAGCTTCCATCAGTTCTTCTTTCGTGACAGGTGGAATATCATTCAGTTCGTCCTGTGTCAACAGATAGTTGAAAACGCGCTGTCGTGGAAACAGCGCAGTCACGATCTTCTGTAAGAGTTGAGGACACGTAGGAGACGGCATTGGCTGATATTTCAGGTGTGCCATGACTACCTTGTAAGGTCTACCCCACAAGTCTTTGTCCACCTCGTTGATTAGCTCTTTCCAGCAGTTCTTCTTGCTATCCTTGATGGCTTTGTTTAAATGTCGACGAGCTTTCTTGTATTCTGCGACTAGTTCCGCTGAGTCAGGCCGCCGATAACCACGCTGAGATATTCTTCTTTTCTTGAGACACTCTTTCCGTAGGAAGCTGATGTGTTCGTTCCACCAGTGCACCGAAGGTCTTTGGTTCATGGCCCGTTTACGGGGCATGCAGGTGTCGCAAGCCTAGGTCACTCTCTTCATCAAGTCCTTGGTCATTTCTTCTGCAGATCCAGTAGTAAGCGGTTCACTATTTAGGGCAGCTACTAGAGCACCTGGGTCAAAGGATTTCACCTTCCACCCAACGATGTCAAGTTTCTTAGCCGGTCTTCTAGGATTCTGGTCCTTTGATACTTCCCAGAGAATCGCATTGTGATCGCTGGCCGTGTAGATCTCCATCACCTTCCAGTCGTAGTTTCCTCTGATGAGGCTGCTGCTGACAAAAGTAAGATCCACAATAGAATTTGCGTCTCCTTTAGTGTACGTCGGCGCATCGCCGCTGTTTAACAATACTACATCTAACGTAGAAAAAGCTTCCAGTAGTTCGTTACCTCGAGCGTTGGTGTGTTTGCTGCCCCATTCCACTGCCCAGGCGTTGAAGTCTCCAGCTATTGCCACTGGGTAGTACTGCTTCGCGTCCTCCGTCAGTCGATCCAGAAAGTCCATGAATTCAACAATAGTGAGGCTAGGTGGTGTGTAGCAGCTGTATAAGCGGATGCCATCTACCGATGCTGCTACAAAGCCGGCGCTGCCATTGTTAACGACACTCTGGAAGGGGAGCTTGCGACAGGACCATATGACAGCTTTTTTGGTGCAGTCAGTTTCCCATGGTTGGCCGCCGAGGTGTTTATACGGTTCCGATATAAGCACAAGGTCAAGCTTCTGTTCACGTACTGTCTGCATGAGCAAATCATGTGCCGCTTCACAGTGATTGATGTTTAGCTGCAGTATTCTCATTTTCGTTTATCAGTTATCTTCTTGAGTGCCTCTTGGTATACTGGGCATCTGCTTGTGCCGGCATGATGGGCGTTATTCTCTGTACCGGATTGATCCGCACACAGTGCGCATTTAGCAGGCTTATTACATTCGGCGATTTTGTGTCCCTCTTCTCCACATTTAATGCAAAGTTTGGAGCGGTCGACTTTACTTGTGCACTGAACCGCACGGTGTCCAAAATGCCAGCATTTATAACATCGGACTGGTCTTAGTACTGTTCTAATACGACAATTGGTCCAGCCGATCCTAATCTTACCGTGTTCTCCTACCACTTTCTGCGCTACCGTTGCTGCCAGAGTCACCGACGCAATTTGTGTTCTGCTACGTAAGACCTTACGAATTTTAATGGCCTCTACTGTTATACCACAATCGTTTCCAGCTGCCTCTTGTAAAGCTGTTAGAATGTCATCTTTAGTTGTAGTATCGTCAATATCGCGAATTTCCAGGTCTTCTTCAGGTCCTGTACTAATGACATTTGCGTCCTCCTTAAGTATTCCCGCGATAGTCTTCTGCAGGTCTTTACCTCTATCACTACTGCCTTTCGACAGCATGATGAGAATGTTCCCTGTCGCGGTCCTGCGTATCTTCTCGACTGTGTTGCGGACCTGATCTGGGCGAACGTCCGCCTTGATCCGTGTAAGTATTTCAGAATACTTATCTTTGTTCGCTGGACGGATAATAAGTGCCTCCGGTCTCGTTGCTGTTCTTCTTGGCTTCTGGTTCGGCTTCGGTGGAGGCACCAGAGGTTTTTCTGGGGGCAGTTTCTTGCGCTCCTTCTTCTTGTCCTTTCTGGACTGCACCTTTTCCCAGCCTGGCTTCTTGTTCTGTTCACAAGAGTTTTGTGGAAGATCCTTAACCACTTCCTGCTTCTTGATGGAATGACCAGGTCCAACATCTTTCAGCTTCTTGGGAGTATGAAAAGCTCCGCCTTCGGGAGAACGAATTTTTCTTTTCAACTTCCTCAGGATGCGGCCGTCTTGGTCAAAGGATTCAGTCTCTGCCGTTGTGATAGTTTCACTTTCTTCTTCAGCGACTGATTCTCCGTCACCTTCGGCTCCAGTGTCCATCGCTTCTTCAACAACCACTTGACTGTTTCTCTCCGATGTAGCACAAGGGGTGCGGTGTAATGATGAGCGCCATTCTTCGTCCAGTTTCTTGAATCTTCCAAGAGCATTGACTACACCGGTTGTCTTGGTCTTTATCTCCTTGTGGATATTGACCTTAGTTTGGACAAACTCTTGCAGCTCAATGGTCAGCTTCTCAAGGCGCTCCAACGCTTGCGTTCTCTTCATGTCAGCGCTTGCTTCAATCGCTGCTTGTTGAGCATGAAGCCCGTTTCTATTCATGTTTGTTTCCTGTAACGTACTCATACTTTTTTGATTTACCAGCGCAGCGTACGGAGTGGAGCGGGTTGCCATAACTAGGAACGGGTGTACCCTCGGAGATAGTACTCCTACCCCAGTTTCCTGAGGCCTAGCCGACACTTAGCCAGTCCCGGAATACACGGACGGACTAGACTCGCTCGGAGCGGTGAAGATTCCGATCTCTAACACTCACTGCGTACTTCCTGATCAAGGCCCGAAGTGGCTGGCTCCTGATCCACTGCTGCAACTTTCACCTCGGCAGAGCAAGCTCACATCAGCCGTGGCCTGCATCGTCGGAAACTACGATACAGGTTCCGGACACTCCCAGTGAGTTACAGCAGGAACCAATCGTCTTGCTAGGTCAGTTAGTGTGACCAACCCATTAAAGGGGAGTTTTGTCCACGGGAGCTTATTTTGTTTGGTTATTTTGCTTGGCTCCTACCCGCTGTACCTCATCAACTAAGAGATTAAGTGTCATCCAAGGACAGCGAGCGTTCTCCCATCCGCTCGGGGAGACGCGCCCGGTAGCAGTATCTCTTCTGCCCCGAGTGTGTGTGTGTGTGTGTGTGTGTGTGTGTGTGTGTGTGTGTGTGTGTGTGTGTGCAAGTATGTGTGCAAGTATGTGTTTTTTTTTTTTTTTTTTATAGAGGAGGTCAAATACATTTACGTATACCAGGACAAGATGTTTGTCCTGGGTATGTCGGACTCGGAAGTCAATATTATTGACAACAATACCGACTAAACATCCTCCTCTCTCTTTTTCTCCATAGATGTTACGGGGAAGACTGGATCGGGACCGCGTTAGCATTACTTCAATCCAGTCCGTGTTGCGTCTCACGACGGTTGTTCCTAGTTACTAGTCTCTTTCTGCGATTTTTTCCTTTTAAAGACGCTGCGCATAGGCTGCGACAGCTGATCAGTTATCTTCTTTTTTGATCATGCAGGTTACTAAGCTCTCAGGGGAGAGCGTGGTGCCAATAATTTCATCAGTACTGCTTTTGTAGTCCTTCCACCGGTCATACTCAAAGAACGTGTGCTCGACGTTGTCAATTTTGTCTGGGCAGTATTTGCACGTTGGTGTGCTGTGCAGTCCCATCTCAAAAAGATAGGCATTGAACTGCCCATGTCCCGTCAATAGCTGGGTCAAGAAAAAGTCCGTTTCTTCGTATTCCCGAGAAAGCCAGACGTTGATGTTTGGGATCAGGCGTGCTGTCCATCTGACCGTCGCTCCCGATGTCCATCGGTCCTGCCACTCTTGTTGCGTTTCCGCCTTTATCCTCGTTCTTGCGTCTTTCATGTTTTCGTCACTGTTTTTAGCGTCATAGAGTGTCGCTCTCTCAAACGCGAGTAGGTCGATGGGTGCAGCTCCCGCAATGACCAATATAGCCACCTCGGAAACCGTTCGATAGGCGCAGGCAACCCTGAGAGCGCCTCGCCGCTGCACTGCCGCTATTTTTCGTCGGTAGGTCGTCTGTTTCAATACGTCTGCTCATATTTCTGCTCCATAAAGCAGTACCGAGTGGACTATTTCTAGAAGAACTCTTCTCTTTTTAGTTCTTGGTCCCATAGTGTTGGTCATGATTCTCGCTAGGCTAGACACCGTCTTGCTGGCTTTCTTGAATGCACTGTCAAGGTGTTCGCGGAAAGATAGTTTCTCGTCTATCATTACCCCTAAATAGTGCAGGGCCCTTGTTGACGTCAGTGTTGTTCCTTCCATGTCCTCAGCAAATGGTTTTGGGAACCATTTTTGACGGATCAGAACAACCATCTCGGTTTTATGCTTGGCGAGTTTCAGGTAGTGTTTATCAAGCCAGGTCTCGACGGCGTCAATGGTTTCCCGGACCAGTAATTCGGCCTCTTCTACGCTGTCCACTACTATCGTGGCCGCAACGTCGTCTGCAAAGCCCGTTAGCTCTACTTGCTTTGGTAATGAGATTTCAAGAAGCTCATCGTAGTCCGCATTCCATAGATCGGGCCCCATTATTGAGCCTTGTGGTACGCCAGCCGTTATGGCGCATTCTTGTGAGCCTTCCGTAGTTTCCGCTATTAGCTTTCTTTCGTCCAGGTAGTTGTCGACTAGTGCCAGATTCTCTGGCTTCGCGTCAAACTTGTAACGGGGTGGTTAGCCCTGTCCAATTGGTCACCCCTTTCCTTTCTGGAAAAGGCGCCACTGGGATTTTATACTCGGTGTCCCAGAAACCGGGGAGCATGAGAAGGAAAGATCAGGTCGTGAGAAGTTGAGAAAGGCTGTAAAATTAATGCTGAGAAACAATTATTAACAATTAACAATTCAATTATTTATTCAATATAAACAATTTAAAACTAAAAAAATTTCTTAACAATATTGCCCTTAAAATTAATCTAACAATCACTTAATTGTGAGAACCTCTCACCTACGCAGGCACTTGCCAAAACTTACAACTAAATATCATTAAATTCTTTTAAACATAGATCATTACGCATCTATCTTCTTAATTTCTTAACTCAATTTTAGACCATTACGCATCTATCTTCTTAATTTCTCAACTCACTTTTAGACCATTACGCATCTATCTTCAATTTCCTAATTCAATCATAGACCATTACGCATCTAGATTCTTAATTTCTTAAACCCTCGTCCAACTGACGGAATAACAAACAACATAATTTACCCAATAAAAATTTCTTAATTATTCAATTATCTGAACTAATTTCACATAAACAACCTCGTCTACCTGACGGAATATCATATAATACCATAATAACCTAACTTCCATATAAAATCGTCCACCGACGCTAACTTAATTCTATAGAATTCTCTACTTTATTCATACATCTTAATTACATCTAACAATTACTTAACACAAAATTCCGACCTTCGATTTTAATTCATTAAATTCATTAATACATCTTCTTAACTAAATTCATTTCCAACTTACTTAACCAAATTTTCTACTAAAGTTATCAATCAATTTATTCTACTAAACCCACTGATTTATTTCATTTCTTGATCTCCACTAAATAATCTTTAACAAAGTTCACTACATAATTTTCTTAACAAGTTCGGTAATCATTTTCTAAATTCACTAAATTTCTCAATAAATACATTCTCTAAATTAACTAAATTAATTAAATTTAGCCCACCAGCCTAAATTTAATTTAACACAATTTCTTAAATCCAACTACTGTAATTCTAAAGCATCTCAACAAAATTTACAACCGTATAACATTATAGAATGACCTTCACTAACTTAATTTCGCATTTTCATTTCTTATTCAAACTTTGTCTTGAAAATTCTTAACTAAAATTAATTTATTATAGCCAACAGGCCTATAATAAATTACTAATAAATTCTCTACCAATAAATTAACAATTAATCAATTAAATTTAATTTTCAATATAAAAGTTCAGCGACAAAACTAACTACTTGACCTTGACAATAAAAACTAAAGTACGAATTCGCTAATATAAAAATGACCGCTCGAGAAATTAAATTTAATTATTTCAGCCTCTTAATTAAATCAATAATCAAATCTGGTCTACAATAATCGAAAATACCTGGAGACTTAATTATTGTTTTATTCAACGACGACTGATACTCCGGTCCAACTTGGCGGGCTTAGATGCTTGGCGTCTTGTCGTCTCGAACCAGGGTGCGGCAGGGTTGTCCAATTCCAAAAATGCCCCGATAACTTCCTCTGCAGTTGCTCTTTATTCTCGACGTCCAAATTTGCACTCTATTGACTCAAACTGATCTCAACGAGGTCACTGATTCACAAGGGCTAAAGGCCACTGGCTTCCAGAAGGGAAAAAGCCTCGATGTCCCTCCTGTCGGCTCTTTTATAACCCTCCAACTCCGGCTCTCGAACTTTCCTATTGTTATGCCCCGCTTTACTTTACGGGGACAGTAGTGGGGACTTTCGATTAGCACGCCCGGTGACAAGTCGAAACTACTTGTCAAAAATCGAAAGGTAAGGGAAAGCCCTGACCTACCGTGCGTTAATTAAGTGGTCGATAATGACCCCGGGAAGTTCGATTTTCCCTGTTACACTCCCCCCTGCCAGACTGTCACCCGGGCGTTTACAACAAAAAGGCCTGACACCCCTTAAGGTGGATGAGGTGCGGCCAGATTCAAGGTTTTTCTACCGTCCAACCAGCTTTCAATGAAACCGCTCCTGCGGCTCATCCATGGTTTTTCTAAATGCACTTGGAGCTCTAACCAATCTATAACGCATTCGAAATCACTCGAACAGCCTTTCTCAACTTCTCACGACCCGATCTTTCCTTCTCATGCTCCCCGGTTTCTGGGACACCGAGTATAAAATCCCAGTGGCGCCTTTTTCAAAGAGGAAAGGGGTGACCAATTGGACAGGGCTAACCACCCCGTTACAAACTTGTGCTCCAGAGCATCTAAAATGTCTCTCCAATTGAATCTCCAAGTATGTGTATGTGTGTGTGTGTGTGTATATGTGCAAGTATGTGTGTTTTTTTTTAGCTTAGGGGGGGGGGAATCCCTTTTACGGATTCCAGGCATAGCTGTTCGGCCTGGATATGTGGCGACTCGACGCAGCGTCATACTAAAACTTGACGCTAACGCCCCTACCCACTAAACCCTAAACCCCTTTCTTCTTTCCTCTAATCCCTCATGGAAACCGCCGTCAGGCATTACTTCGTGAGGGGAGGATCTAGCTACTGCTATTCCTTCTGGTGGCTAAGGTGTTAATTTTCCTTCCTTCTAGTTTCTGTCATTTGCCCTTTTTCTTTCAATGGAACGCAGCTCTGTAAGCACTTCGGTGGTAAACGTGCTTGTGGCGTTCCAGGCAGCTTCGGATGACAGCATTTCTTCTACTATTGACTCAGGTGTGATTTTCTTGTTCAGGATCTTCTCTAACTCATCACGCTGTGGGTTAAAACAAGGGCACTCAAAGAAAACGTGCTCCGCATTTTCAGCAACTCTTGGGCAAGACACACACTCTGGGGAATTATCGTGCTTAAAGCGATGAAGGTACTCCTGGAAACAGCCGTGTCCTGACAACATCTGGGTCAGATAGTAGTTGGCCTCGCCGTGATTCCGGTTAAGCCAAACGTCAATCCTTGGTATAAGTCAATGAGTCCATCTTCCCTTCTCCGCAGCATCCCATAGTTGTTGCCATCTTGCTATACTATGTTGTCGCTCTTCAGTTCTCAGTTCTTCAGCGCTCAGTGTAGATGACCTCTTTCGGTGGTATAGGTTCCGTCTTTCCTCAGCTAGGACTCTAAGAGGCAGAGTTCCAGAAATGACGCACACTGCCTCCTCGGATATTGTGCGGAAAGTGCTTGCAACTCTCAGTGCACTTAATCGGTAGACCGGTCCGGCTTTCCTCCATGATTCTTGGGTCTTCAGCGCGTCTGCCCAAACAGATATTCCATATG
Organism: Cotesia glomerata; assembly: GCF_020080835.1. NCBI lineage: Eukaryota > Metazoa > Arthropoda > Insecta > Hymenoptera > Braconidae > Cotesia > Cotesia glomerata. The sequence continues at coordinate 18,339,901 of NC_058159.1, read as the reverse complement.
TGAGCACTGATGTGACTACTGCCGACAGAAATAGTCTCCTGCTCTGCTTCGGGCCTCCAACATTCGGCATCAGTCTTGATAGACTAGTTACCACCGCTGATGCTTTAGCACTTACGTGTTCGACCTGTTGCTTAAAGTTCAGTCGGACATGCAGCGTGACCCCCAGATATCGGATAAATGGTTGCGATGCGATCTCCTGCTCGCCGACATTCAGCTTGATGTTTTCTACGATCTTTCTGCTGGTGATGAGCACAGCTTTAGTTTTGTGCTTGGCTAACTCCAACTTCATCATCTCCATCCATAGGTTAATCCGGCTAAATGTGATATCGAAAGCCAGATTGATCTCTTCCAAGTGTTTCGCGACAATCACTACCGCTACATCATCGGCATATGCAACAAGTTTCACCTCTGATGGTAATGCAACTCTCAGGAGACCATTGCAAGTATGTGTGTGTGTGCGCGCGCGCGTGTGTGTGTGGGTGTGTGTGTGTGTGTGTGTGTGTGTGTGTGTGTGTGTGCACGTATGTATGTGTATGCTTTTTTTTTCAGAGGGGGGAATCCTTCTTGCGGATTCCAGGCATAGCTGTTTCGCCTGGATATGTGACTCGACGCAGCGTCATACTAAAACTCGACGCTAACGCCCCTACTCACTAAACCCTAAACCCCTTTTCTTCTTTCCTCTAATCCCTCATGGGAACCGCCGTCAGGCATTACTTCGTAAGGGGAGGAACTAGCTACTGCTCTTCCTTCTAGTGGCTAAGGTGTTAACTACCTTCCTTCTATCTTCTGATATTTGCTCTTCTTTCGGTGGAACGCAAGTCTTTGAGGACTTCTGTTGCAAACGTGTTGGTAGCGTTCCAGGCAGCTTCTGATGACAACATTGCTTCCACGAGTGAATCTGGTTGCATTCTCTGGTTCAGGATACTCTTCAACTCTTTACGCTGTGGATCGAAACGAGGACATACAAAGAAGACGTACTCCGCATCTTCAGCAACTCCTGGGCAGGACCGGCACTCCGAAGAGTCATCGTGATTAAAGCGGTGTAGATACTCTCGAAAACACCCGTGTCCTGACAACATCTGCGTAAGATAGTAATTGACATCACTGTGATTCCGGTTAAGCCAAATGTCGATCCGAGGTATGAGGCGGTGCGTCCACCTAACCTTCTCTGCAGCATCTCATTGTAGTTGCCATCGGCCTATGCTGTTGTGCCGTTTTTCAATTCTAAGTTCTTCAGGGCTCAGTGCAGTTGACCTTTTTCGTTGGTAAAGGGCTCGTCTTTCCTCTGCTAGAACTCTAAAAGGTAGGGTTCCGGCAATGACGCACATTGCTTCTTCTGATATAGTGCGGAAGGCACTAGCTACTCGTAGGGCACTCAGTCGATATACTGGTCCAGCTTTTCTCCATGGTTTCTAGGTTTCCAGTGCATCAGCCCAAATGGATATTCCGTAAGTGAGCACTGATGTGACTACTGATGTCAATAGTAGCCTCCTGCACTGCATTGGACCTCCGATGTTAGGCATCGGCCGTGCGAGACTAGCCCTCACTACTGACGCTTTGGCACTGACGTGTTCCACCTGCTGCTTGAATTTGAGTCGGGCATCCAGCATCACTCCCAGATAACGGATAAATGGTTGTGATGTGATTTCTTGCTCTCCGACTCTCAACTTGATAGTTTCTACCGTTTTTCTACTGGTGATGAGCACTGCTTCGGTTTTATGCTTGGCTAGTAGCAAATTCACCATGTCCATCCACAAATTGACTCGTCTGAATGTAATATCAAATGTCATTTCTATCTCTTCGAGGTGCTTTGCGACGATCACGACAGCTACGTCATCCGTATATGTTACAAGTTTGACTCCCGCAGGCAATGCTATTCTCAGAAGGCCATCATACATGATGTTCCATAGCAGAGGACCTAAAACTGATCCCTGTGGCACTCCTCCGGTGATTTCGTACTCTTCCGTACCGTTCTTCGTGTCATATTTCAGAACCCTATTCGTGAAGTAGCTCGCTACCATTCTGCGAAGGTACCCTGGTACGTTTTTTTCTTCTAACGCAGTCCCAGTTAGCGGAGTTGAAGGAATTCTTGATGTCTAAAGCAGCCACCAAGCAGTATTTCTTCTTTCCACCCTTCCATCTCGTTCCTGCGATTGCATCCTTGGCTGTATCAACAACCAATTTGATCGCATCCAGAGTTGACCGTCCTTTTCGGAAACCAAACTGGTTCTTTGCCAGGAGTGGATCGACTACAGCCTCTATACTCTGGTGAATTATGCGCTCGAATATCTTGCCAGCCGTGTCTAACATGCAGAGTGGTCGGTAGGATGACGGTTCTTCCGGCGGCTTTTTCCCCTTCGGAAGTAGCACTAGGTGATGGCATTGGCTGGCATTTTAGGTGGGTCATAACCACCTTACACGGTCTGCCTCACGGATCTTTCTCTACTTCTGCGACCAGTTCCTTCCAGCAGCGTCTCTTGCTTTCTTTGATGGCTCTGTTTAGTTCTCGACGGGCCTTTTTATACTCTGCTAACAGCTTTGCGAAGTTAGGTCGTCTGTAGCCACGCTGAGACTTTCTTCTTTTGTTAAGACATTCTGAACGTAGAATGCTAATGTGCCACGTTCCCGAGACATACTGGCGTCGCAAGCCTGGGTGACTCTTCTCATTAGGTCCTTGGTCTTTACTTCAGCAGTTTCTACGATGATCGGATCGCACTCTAGGGCTACTACTAAAGCAGTGAGGTCGAGAGATTTAACTTCCCACCCAACCGCGATGGCGTTCATGTTGACTCTTGTTAGATTCTGGCCAGTTGATATTTCCCATAGTATCGCACTATGGTCACTGGCTGTGTAGATGTTCAATACTTTCCAAGAAAAACCTCTTCGAGCTGAGCAACTGCTGACAAATGTAAGGTCAACAATTGAGTTTGCCTCTCCCTTAGTATACGTTGGCGTGTCACTGGTGTTAAAAAGGATCACGTCCAGTGTGGCTATTGCCTCGAGAAGTGCTTTTTCACGTGTATTAGTGAACTTGCTACCCCAGTCTGCTGCCCAGGAATTGAAGTCACCAGATATTGCCACGGGAAAGTGTTTTCTTGCGTCCTCAGTTAGCCGATCAAGGAAGTCTTCAAACTGTTCAGTAGAGAGACTAGGTGGTGCATAGCAACTGTAGAAGCGGAGGCCATCTACCCATGCTCCTACGAAGCCGGCTTCTTTATTGTTGACTGTTCTCTGAAAAGGACATTTACCGCAGGACCAGATGACGGCTTTGTTAGTGCTGCCGGATTCCCAGGGTTGGTTACTCAGGTGTCTTTAAGACTCAATTATAAGTGCTACGTCTGCCTCTAATTCGCGCACAGTTTGCATGAGCAGGTCATGCGCAGCCTCACAATGATTGAGGTTGACCTGCAATATCTTCATGTTCTTGGCTTCGTTATCTTCTGGAGCGCTTCTTGGAAGACGGGGCATCTGTTCGTGCGTGCATGGTGAGCCGCCTTTTCTACGCCGTGCTGTTCAACGCACAGTGCACATTTAGCTGGATTTTTACAATCAGCAATTTTGTGTCCTTCTTTTCCGCACCTTATGCAGTGCTTAGACAGGTCGACTTCGCTTTTGCACTGGGATCCGAAGTGCCCAAATTGCCAGCATTTGAAGCATTGTATGGGTCTCGTCGTTGCTCTCATTCGGCAATTGACCCAGCCGATCCTTATTTTGCAGTTTCCCTCCAGTAAATTTTGTGCTGCAGCTGCTGGTAGTAACACTGTGGCTGTCTGCGTTCCTCTAAAGGCTTAACGGAACTTGATTGCCTCTAGTGGGATTTCACAACTTTCTCCAGCTTCCCTTTTTAGAGCGATCTGAATATGCTCTTTCGTCGTGTTGTCATCAAAATCTCGGATCTCGATGGTCTCCTGTAGTCCTTTGCAGATCACTTTGGCCTCCTCCTTAAGGATTTCTGCGATCGTCTTTTGGAGGGCTTGGCCTTTGTCAGTGCTCTTCCTCGAAATCGTAATCAACAAGTCGCCACTTCTGGTCTTGTTGATCTTATCTACCGTTGAACGAACCTGCTCATCTAGGACGTTCTGCTTTATGCGACGCAGAATCTCGGCATACTTTGTTTTCTCGGCCGGGCGGATGATCAGTGCGTCGGGTCTGATCCATTCGCGTGGTTTTTTCCGCTTAGGCTCTGGCCTTGGCTCCTTCGGCGGCTGCTTTGAGAGTTGCTCTTTAGCTAGCTTCCTCATCTTCTTCTTGGACTGTACTTTTTCCCAATCAGTCGCCTTCTTAGGTTCGTCGCCCTGCCCTGCCAATCGTTGGGGAGGGCTTTTTTTCAAGTCCTTCTTCTTTGTGACTTTGTCCGTTAGCTCTGGCGAATTTCGGTCCTTTCTCTTTCCAGGCCTTGTGTCAGTTTCACCCTTATCCTCAGCAGTAGATTCGCCGTCACCGTCAGCTCCAGTGTCCATTGCTTCTCCGAGCAAGGCCTCGTGACGTTGTAAAATTATTTGGCAACGCAGGTAAGCTCAAAGATTCGGGGACTAGATTAGACAGACGTACGAACGCGACTCTTGTAGGGGGGATAACTGTTATGGCTCAAACAGGTCTTACGGCTGTACCTCCCCGCATGGGTCCCGCTGGTAACTGGTCGGGTTGTCATTGTATTACCGATCAGGCTAACGCAGTCGTTGAATGGGTTGGTACAGTTAACTGAGTACGAGGGAGGATTGACATTAAATTCAACTCAATTTACATCTGTCCTATGATAGCGTAAATGCTTGAGGGCAGGGTTTTTCCTTGCCAGCAAACTTGGCTGTATATTTCCTATGTGAGTGTAGAACAGATATACGTGCGTGTAAAGCTCTTTCGAGCCCAGGAAACGACTTCTTCGGAGGTAAGCGAAAGCCTCACCATATATTCTTCTGTCCATTGCTTCTTCCTTCTCAACTTCAGTTTAAATGCGTCGTCGTGATGACTGCCATTCCTCGTCCAGTTTCTTGAATCTTCCAAGAGCATTGACTACACCGGTTGTCTTGGTCTTTATCTCCTTGTGGATATTGACCTTAGTTTGGACAAACGCTTGCAGCTCAATGGTCAGCTTTTCAAGGCACTCTAGCGCTTGCGTTCTCTTCATTTCAGCGCTTGCTTCAATCGCTGCTTGTTGGGCATGAAGCCCAACAAGCAGCGATTTCACTCTTGTTTGTTTTCTGTAAATTATTCATACTTTTTGATTTACCAGCGCATCGTACGGAGTGGAGCGGTTGTCATAACTAGGAACGGGTGTACCCTCGGAGATAGTACTCCTACCCCAGTTCCCTGAGCCAGTACCGGAATACACGGACGGACTAGACTCGCTCGGGGCGGTGAAGATTCCGATCTCTAACACTCACTGCGTACTTCCTGATCAAGGCCCGAAGTGGCTGGCTCCTGATCCGCTACTGCAACTTACACCTCGGCAGAGCAAGCTCACATCAGCCGTAACCCGCATCGTCGGAAATAATGGACACGGGTTCCGGACACTCCCAGTAAATTACAGCAGGAAACGATCGTCTTGCTAGGTCAGTTGGTGTGACCAACCCACTAATGGGGAGAGTTTTGTCCACGGGAGCGTATTTTATTTGGCTCCTACCCTCTGTACCTCATCAACTAAGAGACCTAGTGTCATCCAAGGACAGCAAGCGTTCTCCCATCCGCTACGGGGCGACGCCCCTGGTAGCAGTTTCTCCTCTGCCGCAGGGTGTGTGTGTGTGTGTGTTTTTTTTTTTCCCCCCTGAGGGGGGGGGAATCCTTTTTACGGATTCTAGGCATAGTTGTTTGGCCTGGATATGTGGCGACTCGACGCAGCGTCATACTAAAACTCGACACTAACGCCCCTACCCACTAAACCCTAAACCCCTTTTCCTTCTTTCCTCTAATCCCTCATGGAAACCGCCGTCAGGCATTACTTCGTGAAGGGAGGATCTAGCTACTGCTCTTCCTTCTGGTGGCTAAGGTGTTAACTACCTTCCTTCTATCTTCTGCTATTTGCTCTTCTTCTTTCGGTGGAACGCAAGTCTTTAAGGACTTCTGTTGCAAACGTGTTGGTAGCGTTCCAGGCAGCTTCTGATGACAACATTGCTTCCACTAGTGAATCTGGTTGCATTCTCTGGTTCAGGATCCTCTCCAGTTCTTCACGCTGTAGAAAAGCGGTGTAGATACTCTCGAAAACACCCATGTCCCGACAACATCTGCGTAAGATAGTAATTGACCTCACCGTGATTCCGGTTAAGCGAAATGTCGATCCGAGGTATGAGACGGTGCGTCCACCTACCCTTCTCTGCAGCATCCCATTGTAGTTGCCATCGGCCTATGCTCTTCTGCCGTTCTTCAATTCTAAGTTCTTCAGGGATTAGTGCAGTTGACCTTTTTCGTTGGTAAAGGGCCCGTCTTTCCTCTGCTAGAACTCTAAGAGGTAGGGTTCCAGCAATGACGCACACTGCTTCTTCTGATATAGTGCAGAAGGCACTAGCTACTCGTAGGGCACTCAGTCGATATACTGGTCAAGCCTTTCTCCATGATTCTTGTGTCTTTAATGCGTCGGCCCAAATGGATATTCCGTAAGTGAGCACCGATATGACTACTGATGACAATAATAGCCTCCTGCTCTGTTTTGGGCCTCCGACATTCGGCATCAGTCGTGCGAGACTAGCCCTCACTACTGACGCTTTAGGACTGACATGTTCCACTTGCTGCTTGAAGTTGAGTCGGGCATCAAGCATCACTCCCAAATATCGGATATAAGGTTGTGATGTGATTTCTTGTTCGCCGACTTTCAGCTTAATGGTCTCTACCACTTTTCTGCTGGTAATAAGTACTGCCTCAGTCTTGTGTTGCGCCAGTTGCAGGTTCACTGCGTCCATCCACCGGTTAACGTGCTCAAAAGTGAGATCGAACATATGATTTATCTCGTCAAGGTGTTTGGCAACGATCACTACGGCTACGTCATCTGCATATGCTACGAGTTTGACGTTTCTTGGCAGAGTTAGTCTTAATAGACCGTCATACATAATATTCCACAGGAGCGGGCCTAGAACTGAACCTTGTGGTACCCCTCCAGTAATATCATACTTCTTCGGACCGTTCTTCGTGTCATACTTCAGGACCCTGTTTTCAAAGTAGCTTGCTACGATCTTAAGCAGGTATTCTGGTACATTCTTCTCTTGGAGGGCCTGCATGATGCATTTCCAATTGGCGGAGTTGAAGGCGTTTCTGATGTCTAGTGTCGCCACCAGGCAATACTTCTTCGTTCCACCTTTCCATCTGGTTCCTGCGATTGCTTCCTTGGCCGTATCAACAACCTGTTTGATTGCGTTCAGGGTTGATCGTCCTTTCCGGAATCCATACTGATTGTCTGCCAGGAGTGGGTCGACTACTGCTTCAATTCTCTGGTGAATTATGCGCTCAAATATCTTACCCGCCGTATCTAGCATGCAAAGTGGTCGGTAAGATGACGGTTCTTCTGGTGGTTTCTTTCCTTTAGGTAACAGTACCAATCGTTGCTGTTTCCACTTACGAGGAAAAGTCCCCTCCTTGAGGCATGCATTATAAGCGTCGAGGAATAATGTTGGAGCTGCCTTTATGATGGTTTTCAAGGCTATATTAGGGATTCCGTCCAATCCCGGCGCTTTATTATTCCCTACACGGTTACAGGCTTCCAGCAGTTCTTCTTCAGTGACAGGTGGAATGTCGTCCAGTTCGCCTGGCGCCAACTGGTAATCGAAGTTGCGTTGCTGTGGGAACAGTGCAGTGACAATTTTCTGAAGAAGTTGTGGACACGTAGGTGATGGCATTTGTTGTTTTTTCAGGTGGATCATAACCACCTTATAAGGCCTACCCCACACGCCTTTATCCACCTCGTATATAAGCTCTTTCCAGCATCTCCTTTTGCTCTCTTTGATGGCTTTATTCAGTTCACGACGCGCCTTTTTGTACTCTGCGATCAGCTCCACTGAGTTGAGCCGTTGATAGCCGCGCTGGGAGATTCTTCTCTTTCTATGACACTCTTTACGGAGGACGCTGATGTGGTCGTTCCACCAATGCACCGAAGGTCTCGAATTTATGCCACGTTTACGAGGCATACTGGCATCACAAGCATGTGTTACTCTTCTCATCAGGTCCTTAGTATGTTGTTCTGCACATCCAGTGTTGATCGGATCACCATCGAGGGTTATTAGCAATGCTTCTGGGTTAAAAGATTTCACCTTCCAACCAACGATGTTAGACTGCTTGATTGGTCTCTTGAGGTTCTGGTCGTTTGATATTTCCCAGAATATCGCATAATGGTCGCTGGAAGTGTAGATGTCCAACACTTTCCAGTTGTAGTCACCTCTAGCAAGGCTATTACTGACAAAAGTGAGGTCTACAATTGAGCTTGCGTCACCTTTGGTGTAGGTCGGCGTATCACCACTGTTGAGCGAAACTACATCTAGTGTAGTAAAGGCCTCTAGTAGTGCTTTCCCTCGTGCGTTGGTATGTTTGCTGCCCCAGTCAACTGCCCAGGAGTTGAAGTCCCCGGCTATCGCTACTGGATGGTATTGCTTCGCATCTTCAGTTAGTCGATCCAAGAAATCAGTGAAGTCAACAATGGAGAGGCTAGGTGGTGCGTAGCAGCTATAGAAGCGGATGCCCTCTACTGATACTGCTACAAAGCCGGCATTGCTGTTGTCGACTGCATTTTGGAAAGGGAGCTTGCCACATGACCAGATGACAGCTTTGGATGTGCTATCAGCTTCCCAGGGTTGGGTACTCAGGTGTTTATATGGCTCTGCTATTAGTACCAAGTCAAGCTCTAATTCTCGCACAGTCTGCATGAGCAGGTCATGCGCGGCCTCACAATGATTGAGGTTAAGCTGTAATATCCTCATGTTTGCTTGCTTGTCAATCTCTGGAGTGCCTCTTTGTATACCGGGCACCTGTATGTGCCGGCGTGATGGGCAGCGTTCTCTGCGCTCTTATTTTCCGCGCATAATACACACTTCGCTGGGTTTTTACAGTCCGCAATCTTGTGTCCTTCTTGGCCGCATCTGATGCATAGCTTGGATCGATTTGTCTTGCTTCTGCACTGGGATCCGTGGTGCCTGAAATGCCAGCATTTGTAGCATTGGGTAGGTTTCCTCGTGGCTCTAATTCGGCAGTTGACCCAGCCAATTCGGATTTTAGCGCTTCCTTCTAATATCTTCTGAGCTGCTGCAGCCGGTAGTGTCACGATAGCGGTTTGGGTACCTCTGTAGGCTTTGCGGATCTTGATTGTCTCTGGTAGTATTTCGCAGAGCTCCTTGGTTACCGTATGCAGGGCAGCCTGAATACCCTCCTTTGTTGTGGTGACATCTAGGTCTCGAATCTCGATGTCTTCTTGTGGCCTTTTGCAGATCACTTTGGCCTCCTCCTTAAGAATGTTTGCGATGGTATGTTGCAGGCCTTGGCCTTTGTCCACGCACTTCCGCGAAATCGTAATCAGCAAGTCCCCGCTTCTGGTCTTGTTGATCTTGTTCACTGTTGTGCGAACTTGCTCATTAGGGACGTCCTTCTTTATGCGACGCAAAATCTCGGCGTACTTTGCTTTCTCGGCCGGGCGGATGATCAGTGCGTCGGGTCTGATCCATTTGAGCGGTTTTTTGCGCTTAGGCTCCGGCCTGGGCTTCTTTGGAGGCTCTTTTGGGAGCTGTTCTTTGGCTAGCCTCCGTTTCTCTTTCCTTGTGTGGACATCTTTCCAATCAGTCGCGTCTTTTTTTTCGGCGTTCTGCTTCATCACGTTTTTCGGAGGACTTGGTTTCAAGTCCTTTCTCTTCGTCAATCGCCCATCTATTCCATCTGGGAAGTTTCGGTCCTTCCTCTTGTTAGAGTTGTTGGAAGTATGACCTTCGTCTTTAGCATCAGATTCACCGTCAGCATCGCCTCCGGTGTCCATTAATTCTTCGATCTCCACAGCAAGTTGACTGCTCTTCTCCGGCGTAAACGAGGAGTGAGTCGTCGAGGTGACTGCTATTCTTCGTCCAGTTTTTTAAACCTTCGAAGGGCGTTAACTACCCCGGTTGCCTTGGTCTTTATCTCTTTATGGATATTGACCTTTGATTGGACAAACTCATGCAGTTCGCTGGTCAGCTTTTCGAGGCGTTCCAGCGCTTGCGTCCGCTTTATCTCAGCGCTTACGGTAATCGCTGCTTCTTGGGGGTGAGGCCCACTAATACTCCTGTCCTTTTCTTGATTTTTCGTTTCTTCCATGGTTTTGAGTGATACTCCAAAGCAAAAGGTCTTCTCCGAACGCGATGCCTCCGGAAGTGGAGGGGTGATCACTCTTACAGCTACCTCCATTGCTATAAGAGCTTTCGGTCATTGAAGCGGGAAATCTCAACCGCTTCGACCCTGCACCTGCTTCCTTCATCGGCTTCCTCTTGCTCCCGTGGGTGCGGCACGTAGATGCCGGGAGTTACCACGTACACCGCGCTATAAGGATCATTTCGCACATCTCTTTCGAGCAGCGTCACCTTATCCGCTTGCGTACGTGACCCTAGGTCAGATGGTGTGACCAACCCTTCCTGCCGAAAGGGGAGTTTTCGTTTTTTACCGCGAGAGCTATTTTATTTCGCTCTTACCCTCTGCTCCGAAGAACAGCGAGCTTTCTCCGACCCACAAGGATACACGGACGGTGGCTGTTACTCTTCAGCTCCGATGCCTGATTTGGTCCGCGAGGGCTATTTTATTTCGCCCCAATCCGCCGATCTTACGACCGGTTAGGACCCCCCTATCCGCCACCTGGGGACGCGCCCGGTGGGAGTTTGGCTTCTTCCGACGGGTGTGTGTGTGTGTGTGTGTGTGTGTGTGTGCAAGTATGTGTGTGTGTGTGTGTGTGTGTGTGTGTGTGTGTGTGTGTGTGTGTGTGTGTGTGTGTGTGTGTGTGTGTGTGTGTGTGTGTGTGTGTGTGTAAGAATGTGAATCGTTTATAACTTTTGAACGACTAAACCAATCGGAACATACTAAACGGCGTTCTGAAGAGTTTCCTCAAACTTAGATTTTATAAGAATTTGAATCGATTCGAACCCATAGATTTTGAGAATTTTCGAAAAATCTTAAAAAAACTAAGAAAAAAATTTTTTTTGAAAGTGGTTTTTTTGGAATAACTTTTTAACGGCTCTATCGGTCAACTCCAAAAACTTATCTGCCCTTAACCTTGAAAAACTACGTCGATTGCCTCTGGTTTGGTCAAAATCAGTTGATTCGTTCGAGAGATATCGTGAACGAAAAAAAACCGGAAAGTGTTTTTTCGAAATTACTCCAAAATTTGTGGTTCGATCAATTAAAACCTAAAAATTCTTTATAAGACTGATGGAACTTCGTCGAATGCCGCTAACCGCGTGAAAATCGGTTGATCATGCAAAAGTTATTGCGGTTTGAATATTCAAAAAATGTTGTTCTATGAAACTTCTATCAGATTTTTGAGCTCAAAGAGCTCGAAAGCATAGAAAAGCTATCCCTTTAAGCTCGAAGAGCTCAAAATAATACATAAATTGTATTTTTGAGCTCGGTGAGCTTAAAAATATCATTAGTGCTATTTTAAGCACCTAGGTATGGAATTAGCGAGAAGTTGCAGGAATGGCCTTCAAGGTCTGCCGTTTTTCTAATTTTTACAGTTCTTTTACTTTAGAATTTTTGACCATTTAGACATATCATCTATAATATAAGTATTTGTAACTGTTACTTCTTTTTCAGTGTCAGGGAACTTACCGGATATGATCCTCAAGACCTAATTGAAAAAACACTTTACCATTATGTTCATGGCTGCGATATTTGGCATTTACGCGAATCACATCAAGTATGTAAGTATTAAACCATTGAATCATTATTCATTATTTGAAGTATTAAACTTGTTTTAATAAATTTACCAATAATTACCAAAAATATATTTAATGTTAGTAATAAATTGTTGAGCTCAATTGAACCGTCAAAACTACCGAAGCAACGTTATCATAACAAAATATATTAACGCGAGATTGGAAAGTTTATGCTTACTGTATTTTCTTACATATTTTTATGAATATAGTGATATTCCACAGAGTCTGCTAAAGACTATTACTATAAATTTTACAACTTGATCAATTTATTTCAATTATACAAGCTTATCATTTTTACATTTAAAATTTTTGTAATTTTTTTACAATAATATTCTAGCACAATAGCACGTGGATAAATGTTTAATTTAGGATATTTTTTTTATTTTGTTCACAGTACTTATGAAAACCCAAGTAACGACGAAGTATTATCGGTTCTTAACAAAATATGGTGGGTGGATTTGGATGCAGTCATATGTAACAATTGTGAATAATTCACGAAGTTCTCGACCACAATGTATTGTATCAGTAAACTACGTTTTGTCTGATAAGGAAGCATCTCATTTAATTTTGAATTCAGATCAAAAAATGAATACTATTTCTGATAATCATGTGAATACTACCCACTCCTCAAGTAATGCGATCTCTCGTGAAGTAAATGACCATTGTAGTCCAAGTTCTTCATATTCACCTCGAACAAATGAAATTCAAGATGATTATGTTGACACAACTTATTCTATTTCTTCTGATTATATATCTACAACTCATATCAATCCTCCTCCTTATCAGCCATCAATTTATACACCACCAATATTATCTGTTGTAACTCCGCCAAACATCAATGCACATGAAGATTCATCCACTTACTGTCCTATAGATCTCTTCTATCAATATGTTGGTAAGAGTAATGTGTATTGAAAAATCACTAAAAGAAAATTATTATGACATGTTCTCTGATTTATTAACAGTAACTCCTGATTCATTATCGTCACCATCTTCGCAGCAGCAACACTTATTACTCCATTCTAATAATATTCAACAATCTCAACAAAATAAATTAGAGATCCAACAGAGAAGATCACTGTACTCCTCTGTATCGAATTCATCTACCAATTACAACAGGTCGGAATCCCATGTGTCTAATTCATCGACAAATCACGCTACATCATCATCGTATTCAATAACTAGTCATCAAGGACATATCACGACTCATAATGAACATCATGATCAACGTGAACAGCATAACTCTCCTCATCAACGACAACTACCTACTAATCAAAATTCTCATAATCAGCAAACTCAATCACTAACCAACGGATCTTTGAGAAACTATGGTGAAGCGGGGTGTAGTTCTTTCCAGAACTGTGCTTTTGGTGTTAATTCTTCAATTATGAATAGAACAATTTCGATAATTAACCATAAAAATTTACAATCTGTAACTGCAAGCCACAATATTGATGATTTATCTAGCCCAATTTATACCAGTGTTATAGTTGATCCTCATCGATACGCTCCTAAGAATGATCAAAATGCTGACGATTTAGATGAAAATCAACAAGCAGTAGTAGAGAAAAATAAAACACCACCGACTACAAATTTATCGCCAGAATTAACAGCACCGTCTCCAACTTCTACAATGTCAACATCACCAACAACAGAGAGTGAAAAAATATCATCTCTACCATCTGATGAAATGAAGTCATTAACTCTTTCAAGAAATGTTTCAAAAAGTAAGCAGCTAGTTAAAATGATAAGTAAATCACATTGCCCTCAAAATACAACGGATTTTTCTATGTATGATAAATATGACGATAAACAAGAAATTGTATATAACCGTTCAAATTTGACAAAGTATTCATTTATAACTGGATTTCCAAGATCGTAAGAATGTAACAATTAATTTTAAAGAAATTTAGTTACTTAAGTTAGTTATCGGTACAATAAATAAAATAAATTATGAATTACATTGTTTAATCCAAATCCAACGAAATAAATACAATAGAATACTAAATTGCTATAAAAATAGTATATTAAGTATATTAAGTATAAATAAAACGTCATTTTGTAGTATTATTGTCGTTATCCCGATTAATAATTTCTTGCAGTTCAAAATTTCTCGAATTGACTTTATTCTGTTTTATAATTCAAAAAGTATTCAAGGTGGCTGAAAATTATGTCCAAAAAGATTGAAAATCATTTACCCGGCTAAAAAAGAAATTATATAGGTCATTCTATGTCAAATCAACAAATAGTTGGAATCGACCCCTTTCGATTTGGACAAATTTTGGTCAGAAGTTTTCTTTTATCATATAACAAAGTTCTGCCGAAGGAAAAAAAATAAAAAAATTTTTTTCAGAAGATATGCAAATTCAAAATTTTGCAATTTTTCCAGTTTTTCAATTTTGTTTTTGTAATATCTCGATTGCTATTATAGATACAGGATCGCTATTATAGATACAGGAATGGCCTTTCGTTTGTTTGAAAGGGTACACTTAGAGCTATTAAAAAAAAAAAATATTTTGGAAAAAAAATTTTGAAAAATGCCAAATTTGTCAAATATTGAATTTTTGAAAATCGTTAAAAATGACGATCGAAGTTTAAATTTTGGCTCAATTTTTTTTTTGTATAATACCTTGTACTGATCTTAAAAGATCCTGAAATTTTTAGAAGGGTGTTTTTAGGTAGATTTCTATAGAAATATAACTATTGTAGCCGGTCTCATGTTGTAATTTTAGGAAAATTTTATCATAATATGTTTTATTTTATCGAGTAATGTCGAAAAATGGCATTGGCTCAAAAGTTTATATATGTATTTATGTATGTATATATATATATATATGTGATATAACGCGCCATGTCAGCAGGATTGCGCCCACAGTTCTCAACCGATCTTTATGAAATTTTGTGGGCTTATTCTGTGGATCAATACCAAGATCAAGTTCAAAGATGAGCAAATTCGGCCGGTTAGTTTACGAGTTGTGGGTGTTTGAAAATTTTTTTCATTTTCAAAAAATTTTGAATTTTGTATTTTTTATGAAAATAATCTTCCAGATGTAAAAAATAGATAAAATCTATCAAATTTATCTTAAATTCCATTTAATAACCTTCAATTTAAACTATTATTTGTCTAGTTTTGATGATTTTTTTAATTAATTCCGTGAATTTGAAAATTTTCAAAAATTTTTCAATGAACGTATTTCAGCCCTTTTTCTTTAAATAATTTTTAAGCCATAAAAGATAGCTTGAATTTATCAACTTTATGTCAAAATTCACATAATTATCTTCGATTTGAGGTATTATTTGTTACCTTTTGATACTTTTTTCAATTTATTTCGGAGTTTGGAAAATTAAAAAAAAATCAAAAATAAATTAATTTTTAGCTATTATCATCAAATGACTTTTGTCTGTTACAAATCCTATTTTTTAGGAAGATGTCTTTGAATATCTATTGGTTGTAGTCGGTCTCATATCATTATTTGCAAAAATATAATAAAAAATAAATTTTAGGACATTTTTGCCTTTTAATAACGTGTTTTTTTTTCAATATTCAAACAAGAAATCTACCTATCCATGTCGGGTATGGCCGAATGGCGTTTTTTTTTTTTTAAATATGAATTTTTGAATTTCAGAAAGAAATTTTTTTTCTTTTTTTTCAATTTTTAATTAAGTTAAAGTTATGCAGATACATAGTATTGTAATTTTGAGGATTAAAAAATTAAATCCATGACGCGGAAATATTAAATAATAAATTAATTTCAACTTTTTTTTATTTTTTGGACATAATCTTAAAGTCAGGCTTAACACATGATATAATTTCTTATTTTTTTAACGCATGGCATGTTTTGTCCGTTTCTTCACTCCAATTATAGTTTTTAACGCCAAATAACTCAAACCGATATTAATTTTCAATAAAAACCAGAAATAATGAGATGAGAATATCAATTTTTTTTCGTTCTTTCGAATACTTGCTTACATACAAATTTCTGCTCATCAATGTTTCTCAATCTAAAATTTGAAATTATTTCCATGTTGATATAAGGATAAGTGGTGTCAACAACTTGGAATAAAGTAAAAAAAGGACAAATAACGAATCATTTCATGCGTTAAGGATGACTTTAAGATTATGTCCAAAAAATAAAAAAAAGTTTAGATTAATTTATTATTTAATATTTCCGCGTCATAAAATTTAATTTTTTAATCCTCAAAATTACAATACTATGTATCTGCATTATTTTACCTTATTTAAAAGTTGAAAAAAAGGATTTTCAACTTTGAATTAATAAAATAAGGAAATTCGCACACACACACACACATACAGACATTGTGACAACATCGCAGGGGTAGTCAGGGAAACTTCCTATGACCTTAAAACGTCGAGGTCTGATGAAAACTCGATTTTTGCAAAACGGGGTGAAAACAATAACTTTCCGATTTTTCAAAATCTTCGATTTTTTTAGCGGGAAGTTAAAAAATTGAGCCAAAATTTTAACTTCGATCGTCATTTTTAGCGATTTTCAAAAATTCAAAATTTGACAAATTTGGCATTTTTCAACATTTTTTTTAATAGCCCTAAGTGTCCCCTTTCAAACAAACAAAAGGCCATTCCGGTACCTATAATAGCGATCGAGATATTACAAAAACAAAATTGAAAAACTGGAAAAATTGCTAAATTTTGAATTTGCATATCTTCTGAAAAACATTTTTTTATTTTTTTTTCCTTTGGTAGAACTTCGTTATATGATAAAAGAAAACTTCTGACCAAAATTTGTCCAAATCGAAAAGGGTCGATTCCAACTATTTGTCGATTTAACATGGAATGACCCATGTACAATTGTATGTTATTCATACACTGATGAAAAAATTCTCATGATTCAAGAGAAAAAAAATCTTAAATCAAAAAAATCGCTTCAAAGAATTTCATTATCTTGAATCGAATAGAAAAATTTGTGAACTGAGAAAACTTTCTTTTCTACTTGATTCAATAAAACTCAATTATTTTAGTTTGTGTAGAATTTGTATACTGTTTGGTACATTTATACTTATATCCGAACAAAAACAGTTTCACTGTAAAAAAGTCGCGCCAAGTCCACGTTCATAAGACTATTAGGAAAAAAAAATTTTTTTTTTTCTTTACAAAAAGATACAAAATAAAAAAATTAAAAAATCTAAGTAACCGATATGATTGTTTATGATTTTCGGAAATTAAAAAAAATTTTATTGTAAATTTAAAAATAAAAAAAAAATTTTAGAACGTATTTAGTGTGCGTGGTTGCAAAATATTTTACTTTTAATGAAATTCGTAAAATCTATTTACTAGGACTTTAAAAAAATTGAAATACACAATGACGCACACCAAGTACGTTCTAAAAATTTTTTTTTAATTTTTAAATTTACAATAAAATTTTTTTTAATTTCCGAAAATCATAAACAATCATATCGGTTACTTGGATTTTTTAATTTTTTTATTTTGTATCTTTTTGTAAAGAAAAAAAAAAATTTTTTTTTCCTAATAGTCTTATGAACGTGGACTTGGCGCGACTTTTTTACAGTGAAACTGTTTTTGTTCGGATTTTAGTATTTTTTGTAATTATAATGAAAATTTACAATTGATAACAACTTAAATCTCGTGTTGACTGCATTTTTTACTGCAAACTATCCCCTTGAAGCTACAGTTTATGTAGATGTAATTCCAGTGCACCCTGGCGGCCATAGATGCAAGCTACGAATCACTTTTTTTTACTGTAGTTGCGTGTCTATAGGAAGGATTACTACACATATTCATTTTATCTAGTCTGTGGCGCTGATATTCCCCATCGAAAAAAAGTCAGGATCGAAATTTCTGGGCTTACTATAGTTTGTGCTGATAAAATTTAATAATTTTAAGTGAATTAAGTGTTATAATTGATTATAATTAATTAATATCAGTAAAATAAAGTATAAATTACTTTTATAATATATCATTTTGGAAAAAGGAGAACCATATAATTAAATAAAATTTTGCAACCTCGAAATACCGTTCTGCTTACAGTAAACACAGTCGGTAGTCTGGCGCTCCGTTTACAACGGGATTTTTGAACGGAACTTGGCGCCAGATTCTACCGAATCTGTGGATGATATTTATAATTACTTATATATTTATAATCAATGTAATCATCTATATACATCATGATCGACATTGAATATACTCATCAATGATTTCATATAATTGTGTATAAATACATCTTTAGTTTGAATTACAAGATTATAAATGGCACAAAATCATCAAGGTGGCAAAAGCTCACTTTGTAGTTTTATAAAATTATTTTTTCACATTACTCGCAATAAAACTTGAAAAATCAACGTTGAGCCAAGTGAAAAAATAATTTTAGACGAACGTTATCTATTAAAATTACTTCTGGTCATTATAAAACGGAAATTCTTCAGACGTTTTTTTTTTCTCTTGCTGGTGTAGCCCAGCTGGCCTCTATGAATATCATAGCCAATGTTTGTTCGGCAATGAGCCGAGTCCTCACAGTCGAAGACAATCGAAAATTAACCTGGCGCATAGCGAAAATTATTCGACCATGGTGGGACTCAAACCCATGCCTGGCCAGTACCCGTAGCTCGAAGTCAAGCCCGTTAACCGCTCGGCTCCAAGTATTGGTTTTTTTTAGACGTTAGAACTTCATTTCAATACAAATGATACGAAAAATATGATAAGCCAATATGACAATGATAAGCCGTGCTTCATACGGACTGCGAATACTCACCGTCGTCAAAAATTCTCTTGTTTTATCCCATATGGGGTAAATGCTACACAATATACTACTGTTAATGTTCTTAAAGCCAGTTTTGCTCATTTATGAACTAATGTTTGATTGATATACACAGGAAGTAAGTAAAAAGTTAATGAATGAGTGAATGACAGAATTTTATAGAAAACTCTATACATGAAAGAAATTCATACGGGATTATATGGGAATCTACAGGAGCCCACAAAGAAAAATATGGAATTCATCACGTTCGCATCCTGAGTTGAATTCACTTGTTTTAGATGAGGTAAGTCAAATATCTCTTGGGTAAAGAAATTGAATTTTATAAACCTAAATATTTTATGTTTTAATGAAAAAATAAAAAATATTGATTAAAAATAATTTTAATTTATTTAATTATATATATATAAAATGTTTGAAGTAAAGTGTCAAATATCAAAACAATAATTCATTAAAATCAAGATATTCGTCGTTACTCTAAAAATATTCTTAAGCCAAGGACATTTGTTTTAATCAAGATAACATTTCTTCTATTGCAGGAATTATTAATATATAAAGATTCAATACGAATTTGGCGACACCTTATGAATTATATTGGCGACTGCTAGAATAAATTTTTAACTGAACATTCGGTAATCAATTTTTTTTACTTCTTCCCTCCCCGAGATCACGTAGATTTAATACTTTTGCTTTTCGCCGATTATTCGAATTTTTGAATCTCTTCGTCACCGACCCGCCGCCTGACGACGATCAACAACGACTTCAAATCGTGGAACGGTAAGTTCCTGGCGCCCAACTACCTACGAAACCCAGGTAAGCCAATTTAGGTGGTGCTCTCCGGCCCTGTCGACGCCAGTGCCGGCGAAATCCCATTATAATACATACATATATACATACATACATACATACATACATACATACATACATACACACACACACACACACACACATACACACTGAAGGAAAGGACTTTTCCCCAGAAGTGGAAACAGCAACGGCTAGTATTACTTCCGAAGGGGAAAAAGCCGCTGGAAGAACCGTCATCCTACCGACCACTCTGCATGTTAGACACGGCCGGCAAGATATTCGAGCGCATAATTCATTAGAGAATAGAGGCTTTAGTCGATCCACTCCTAGCAGAGAACCAGTTTGGTTTCCGAAAAGGACGGTCAACTCTGGATGCTATCAAATTGGTTGTTGATATAGCCAAGGATGCAATCGCCGGAACGAGATGGAAGGGTGGAAAGAAGAAATACTGCTTGGTGGCTGCTTTGGACATCAAAAATGCCTTCAACTCCGCTAACTGGGACTGCGTTATGCGGGCTCTAGAAGAAAAAAACATACCAGGATACTTTCGCAGAATAGTAGCGAGCTAATTCACGAACAGGCTCCTGAAATATGACATGACGAATGGTACGGAAGTGTACGAAATCTCCGGAGGAGTGCCACAGGGATCAGTCTTAGGTCCTCTGCTATGGAACATCATGTATGATGGCCTCCTGAGAATAGCATTGCCTACGGGAGTCAAACTTGTAGCATATGCGGATGACGTAGCTGTCGTGATTGTCGCAAAGCACCTCGAAGAGATAGAAATGGCATTTGATATTACATTCAGACGAGTCAATTTGTGGATGGACATGATGAAATTGCAACTAGCCAAGCATAAAACCGAGGCAGTGCTCATCACCAGCAGAAAAACGGTAGAAACCATCAAGTTGAGAGTCGGAGAACAAGAAATCACATCACAACCATTTATCCGTTATCTGGGAGTGATGCTGGATGCACGACTCAACTTCAAACAGCAGGTGGAACATGTCAGTGCCAAAGCGTCAGTAGTGAGGGCTAGTCTTGCACGGCTGATGCCTAACATCGGAGGCCCAATGCAGAGCAGGAGGCTACTATTGTCATCAGTAGTCACATCAGTGCTCACTTACGGAATATCCATTTGGGCTGATGCACTGGAAACCCAAGAATCATGGAGAAACGCTGGACCAATATACCGACTGAGTGCCCTACGAGTAGCTAGTGCCTTCCGCACTGTATCAGAAGAAGCAGTGTGCGTCATTGCTGGAACCCTACCTCTTAGAGTTCTAGCAGAGGAAAGACGGGCCCTTTACCAACGAAAAAGGTCAACTGCACTGAGCCCGGAAGAACTTAGAATTGAAGAACGGCAGAAGAGCATAGGCCGATGGCAACTACAATGGGATGCTGCAGAGAAGGGTAGGTGGACGTATCGTCTCATACCTCGGATCGACATTTGGCTTAACTGGAATCACGGTGAGGTCAATTACTATCTTACGCAGATGTTGTCGGGACATGGGTGTTTTCGATAGTATCTACACCGCTTTAAGCACGATGACTCTTCGGAATGCCCGTCCTGCCCAGGAGCTGCTGAAGACGCGGAGCACGTCTTCTTTGTATGTCCTCGTTTCGATCCACAGCGTGAAGAACTGGAGAGGATCCTGAACCAGAGAATGCAACCAGATTCACTAGTGGAAGCAATGTTGTCATCAGAAGCTGCCTGGAACGCTACCAACACGTTTGCAACAGAAGTCCTTAAAGACTTGCGTTCCACCGAAAGAAGAAGAGCAAATAGCAGAAGATGGAAGGAAGGTAGTTAACACCTTAGCCACCAGGAGGAAGAGCAGTAGCTAGATCCTCCCTTCACGAAGTAATGCCTGACGGCGGTTTCCATGAGGGATTAGAGGAAAGAAGGAAAAGGGGTTTAGGGTTTAGTGGGTAGGGGCGTTAGTGTCGAGTTTTAGTATGACGCTGCGTCGGGTCGCCACATATCCAGGCCAAAAAACTATGCCTAGAATCCGTAAAAAGGCTTCCCCCCCCCACTAAGGGAGAAAAAAAAAAAAAAAAAAAAAACACATACACACACACACACACACACACAGCTATAAAAGCGGATGCCTTCTACTGATACTGCTACAAAGCCGGCATTGCTGTTGTCGACTGCATTTTGGAAAGGGAGCTTGCCACGTGACCAGATGACAGCTTTGGATGTGCTGTCAGATTCCCAGGGTTGGGTACTCAGGTGTTTATATGGATCTGCTATCAGTACCAATTCAAGCTCTAGTTCTCGCACGGATTGCATGAGCAGGTCATGCGCTGTCTCACAATGGTTGAGATTGAGCTGCAGTATCCTCATGTTTGTTTGTTCGTCAACTTCTGGGGTGACTCCTGAAATAACGGGTACTTATAAGTACCGGCATGGTGGGCAACATTCTCTGCACTTTCAATCTCAGCACATAATGGACATTTGGCTAGATTTTTACAATCAGCAATCTTGTGCCCTTCTTGTTCGCACCTGATGCAAAGCTTCGACCGGTCCACCCTGCTTCTTCACTGGGATCCATGATGTCAAAAATTCCAGCATTTAAAGCATTGAATAGGTCTCTTCGTTGCCCTTATTCGGCAATTAACCCAACCAATCCGGATTTTGCTACTTCCATCCAGTAGTTTCTGTGCTGTTGCTGCTGGTAGAATTACTGTGGCAATTTGAGTACCTCTATAGGCCTTACGGGTCTTGATTGCTTCTAGTGGTATCTCACAGCCATCTCCAGCTTCCTTTTGTAGGGCACCCTGGATGTCGTCCTTCGTTGTGTCATCATCGACGTCTCGGATCTCAATTACCTCCTGTGGTCCTTTGCAGGTTACTCTTGCGTCTTCTTTCAGTATGTCTGCAATGGTATTTCTCAATGTTTGGCCTTTGTCGGTGTTCTTCCTCGAAAGAGTTATCAGCATATCTCCAGCATT
Organism: Cotesia glomerata; assembly: GCF_020080835.1. Classification (NCBI taxonomy): domain Eukaryota; kingdom Metazoa; phylum Arthropoda; class Insecta; order Hymenoptera; family Braconidae; genus Cotesia; species Cotesia glomerata. The sequence goes on along the minus strand of NC_058159.1, from coordinate 18,317,529 downwards.
GGTCTTATGGATCTTCTCTACCGTACTGCGGACCTGATCATCAGGGATGTCCTGTCTTATTCGGCGCAGGATCTCGGCGTACTTTGCTTTCTCTGTCAGCCGGATGATGAGGGCATCCGGTCTGATCCATTTCCGCGGTTTCTTTTACTTGGGTTCAGATCGGGGCTCCTTTGTCATCTGTTTTGAGAACACCTCTTTCTTCTGTCGCTGTAGCTCTTTCTTGGACTGAACTTTTTGCCACACCGACGCTTTTTCCTGTTTGTCGCTTCGTACTGCCGCTCCTTGCGGAGGGCTTTTCTTCACGACTTGGCTGATTGATGGGTCAGGAGAAGGTCGATCTTTTCTCTTACCTGACTTGCTGCTGGCTTTACTTTCGCCTTCCGCGACTGATTCACCGTCACCTTCGGCTCCGGTGTCCATTGCTTCGTCAGTCACGACGACAGCCTGACAGGCTTTCTCCGGTGTAGCATGGGAAATGCGCTGCAATGATGAGCGCCATTCCTCGTCCAGCTTCTCAAACCTTTGAAGGGCGTTAGCTACACCAGTCGTCTTGGCCTTTATCTCTTTGTGAATGTTGACCTTTGGTTGGACGAAATCATTCAACTCACTGATCAGCTTTTCAAGGCGTCTGAGCGCTTGCCAACGCTTCATTTCAGCGCTTGCGTCAATCGCTGCTTATTGGGCATGTAGCCCGTTTCCACTCTTGTTTGTTTCCTGTAAATTACTCATACTTTTTTGATTTACCAGCGCATCGTACGGAGTGGAGCGGGTTGTCATAACTAGGAACGGGTGTACCCTCGGAGATAGTACTCCTACCCCAGTTCCCTGGGGCCTAGTCGACACTTAACCAGTCCCGGAATACACGGACGGACTAGACTCGCTCGGAGCGGTGAAGATTCCGATCTCTAGCACTCACTGCATACTCCCTGATCAAGGCCCGAGGTGGCTGGCTCCTACTCTACTGCTGTAACTTACACCTCGGCAGAGCAAGCTCACATCAGCCGTGGCCTGCGTCGTCGGAAACTACGACACAGGTTCCGGACACTCCCAGTGGGTTACAACAGAGAACGATCTTCTTCTTGCTAGGTCAGTTAGTGTGACCAACCCATTAAGGGGAGTTTTGTCCACGGGAGCGTATTTTATTTAGCTCCTACCCTCTGTACCTTATCAACTAAGAGACTCAGTGTTATCCAAGGACAGCGAGCGTTCTCCCATTCGCTCGGGGAGACGCGCCCGGTAGCAGTATCTCTTCTGCCCCGAGACAGTCCATTCACTGGTGGAACGACCACATCAGCGCCCTTCGTAAAGAGTGTCATCAGAAGAGAAGAATATCTCAGCGTGGCTACCGACGACCTAACTCTGCGGAGCTGGTCGCAGAGTACAAAAAAGCCCGTCGATCCTTGAACAAAGCCATCAAAGATAGCAAAAGAAAATGCTGGAAGGAGCTCATCAACGAGGTGGACAGAGATCTGTGGGGTAGGCCGTATAAGGTGGTCATGACCCATCTTAAAAACCAGCTAATACCATCACCCACGTGTCCTCAACTCCTACAGAAGATCGTAAACGCGTTGTTTCCCGAACAAAGCGAGTTTAACTATCTATTAGCGCAGAATGAAATGGATGACATTCCATCTGTCACGGAGGAAGAACTGATGGAGGCTTGTAATCGTGTAGGGAACAATAAAGCACCGGGATTGGACGGAGTCCCCAATATTGCTTTAAAAACAACTATAAAAGCAGTGCCATCATTGTTCCTGGACGTCTACGACACATGCCTCAAGAAAGGGATTTTCCCTCGGAAGTGGAAGCAGCAACGACTAGTACTACTTCCAAAAGGGAAAAAGCCACCAGAAGAACCGTCATCTTATCGACCACTTTGTATGTTAGCCACGGCAGGTAAGATATTTGAGCGTATAATCCACCAAAGAATAGAAGCAGTTGTCAATCCACTCCTGGCAGACAACCAGTATGGTTTTCGGAAAGGACGATCAACCCTGGACGCAATCAATCTGGTTGTTGCAACGGCCAAGGAGGCAATTGAAGGGATCAGATGGAAGGGTGGAGCGAAGAAGTACTGCCTGGTGGCCACTTTGAACATCATAAATGCCTTCAACTCCGCCAACTGGGACTGCATTATGCAAGCCCTGAAAGAGAAAAACGTACCAGGATACCTACGTAGGATAGTGGCTAGCTACTTCACAGACAGAATCCTGAAATACGACACGAAGAATGGTCCAAAAGAGTATGATATTACCGGAGGTGTACCCCAGGGTTCCGTTCTGGGTCCACTTCTGTGGAGTGTCATGTATGATGGCCTGCTGAGACTGACTCTTCCAAGAAGTGTCAAGCTTGTTGCATATGCAGATGATATAGCTGTCGTAATCGTTGCTAAACACCTAGATGAGATAAACCACATGTTCGGTATCACCTTTGAGAAAGTTAACCGGTGGATGGACTCAATGAATCTACAACTGGCTAAACAGAAGACTGAGGCTGTGCTTATTACCAGCAGAAAAGTGATAGAGACCATAAAGCTGAAAGTCGGAGAACAAGGAATCACATCACAACCATATATCCGATATCTGGGAGTGATGCTTGATGCCCGACTCAACTTTAAGCAGCAAGTCGAACACGTGAGTGCAAAAGCATCAGCAGTGGTAGCTAGCTTAGCACGACTGATGCCAAACGTCGGAGGCCCAAAGCAGAGCAGAAGACTACTGCTATCATCTGTAGTCACATTAGGGTTTAATGGGTAGGGGCGCTAGCGTCGAGTTTTAGTATGACTGCGTCGAGTCGCCACATATCCAGGCCAAACAGCTATGCCTAGAATCCGTAAAAAGGATTCCCCCCCTTAAAAAAAAAAAAACACACACACACATACACACACACACACACACATACATACAGACAGACATAGTGACAACATCGCAGGGGTAGTCAGGGAAGCTTTCTATGACCTTCGAACGTAGAGATCTGATGAAAACTCGATTTTTGCAAAACGGGGTGAAAACAATAACATCCCGATTTTTGAAAATCTTCGATTTTCTTAGCGGGAAGTTGAAAAGTTAACTTGACCCAAGTGAAAAATTCTTGAACCAAAAGAAATTAAATTTGAAAAGTTTTATTGTCTTGAATCAAGACGAAAAATTCTTAAATCAAAATTGAAATTATTTAAACCAAGAAAAATTTTTTGGTTTAAGAATTTTTCTACTTAAATCAAAGAGATGAAGTTCTTCAAAATTATTTACTTAATTTACGTTAATTGTTTTTTCTGTGTTGGGTAATTATCCTTGGCCCAAAGCCCGGCCAATATTCAACTGATAAGTCTTGGTTTGCTACTCCTAGATCAAGATCTAGCCAGTGTCTATGTAACAAGTCTTGGTTTGCCAGTCATGAACCAAGACCCAGCCAATATCCAATTAACAAGTCTTGGTTGATCAGTCTTGATCCAAGATCTAGCCAATATCCCATATAGCAATCTTTTTCAAGATTTGATCAAGTCTGGTCTCAATTTCGATAGTTATTAGTGTCTTTTTCTACCTATGGGATCTTGCTCCAGATACTTGTAGCAAATTCAATTGACAAGTCTTGAACAAGCTTTGTACATGGGCCAGATTATATCTCAAGAATTGTGTAAGAAAAATGAGAAAATCTGAAGATGCTTATCGATAAACTAACTATATTAATTCTTGAGAAGGACTGACACCAGAAGTATGCTGAATATACTTGTGCAAGACTTGCTCGAGATCTGTTCAAGATCAAATGTTTTCGAATGACCGTTCGCATCATTCTATCCCTCCTATATTCACTATAGGATCAGTGGATCTAATTCAGCTTAACCTTTTAGAGTATAGACCTACTGTTTTATCAATCAAGATAAAATTATTTTAAATCGAGCACTACTGAATCAATACATCTTCAAGTAGTGGAGAGGAAAAAGTGCTATAAAATATATAATTCATCAAGCATCTTGAGCAAGTCTTGAGCAAGTTACGCTTCAACATTTGCTGTTGGTTTTTGGTTCACAAATGCTTTAGAAATGAACAAATTACTGAGAATTACGGATGTTGAGCAAGTTATGGGTAAGTCTCTGTTGTGAGTTTCTGATTCAAAAAATGCGTCAGAAAGTTTTTCAATGCACCTTGCATTAGACTTGTTTCATATTCTTACACAAGATGTCTTGAGCTAGTTATATATAAATCTTGAACCAGTTCTTTCTACATGAACTTGAGCAAGACCCATTTGTAGAAAAAGACACTAGCAACTAGGGGTTTTGCTCAAGACACTGAGACCTAAATCTTGCTCAAGCACATGTTATCTGGGATTCAACTGACAATTCTTGGTTTGCTACTCTTGGACCAAGATCTAGCCAATATCTTTGGGGGCGTCCATTAATTACGTGAGGCGATTTTGAGAATTTTTCGACCCCCCTTCTCCCTTGGTGAGATATCGTAAGATTTTCCTCAACTCCCTCCCCTAATCTCACGCGAGATTCTTCAAAACTTCTATTTAACCTGTAAACGTGTTGGATTTTTGAGAAAAAAAAACTTGTTCTATTACTTTTATTTAAGACTAGCAAAGACTAGTATTTGTGAATATTAACGTAATTCAAAATCACAATCATAAAATTAAATGATGAATAACAAATAAAAATTAAGAAAAGATTTATTCTAATTCAGTTCATGGAGACTCGTGCTCGGCCTCAAGAGTGACTACTGGAACCAACATATCCAAGTGTTTTTCAATAAAATCATCTGCTCCTTCAACTTCGCTCTGAATTAGCCACTCTAAGCCGTTGTCGCTCGCGCACAGAAGTTCAGTAGCTCGTCTTGTGACAATCCGCGAGGGTCGTAATTTGCGCGTTTGCACAGTACGTGCATGATCGGCCGCACGTCGATGTTCTGCGACTTTTGTGATGGATGCAAAATAGATACCGCATATACTGCAGCATCTCTTGTCTATATCATCACGTAAACTTGGGCAATAAAGGTCGTACGGCATGCTCATGAAGGCGTGCACCGGTTGAATCGGTAGGCATTGGCGAATTAAAAATGGTGCAAATGATTTTCCGTCATGATCTTCAAGATTCGGAATCGTCAAATGTCCATTAACTTAAGTGATAGGATATGGAGGTGATAAACAACGATCGTATAAAATTAAATGTAAAGAACTTCGAAGTGGGCTGCAGCACTGCCGGTCATCTTATTTTACAACCTAAAACAACAATTATTATTAACTGTAACGTGGCTGGTCTTAGCTGTTTGCGTTATCTGCTATTAAATGCAAAATAAAATTTGTATTTTATTTAAAATAATTATTTGCACGAAAATTAAATATATGAATTTAATTAAGTGAATTTAAACGCGAACTGGGCTAGAAAGACGCACTTGTTATTCCCAGAGTATAACCGACAACAACCCGAAAGTGAATACAGTCGGTGCTGCTCCAGAAGCCTGTAGTTTCCGAATCTACGACTGGCCAGGTCGACAGCTTTCAAAGCTACAAATAGCTGATGAGGTTTAAAGTCCAGGGTATCTCGTGGGCGGCAAAACAACGTTGAAAGGGGACTCACTCCGACACAAATCCGGACCTTTGCCGTGTATTGCTCCGCTCGACACAACTTACCAAAAAGAGAGCTGGGGAGTTGTCTATTATCAAATACTGAATATGCAGCTCAAAGATATTCCGTATTTGCGTCCAAGATAAAACCAATAAATCACCTGACTTACAACAGGTACTTTTATCTTAACTATACTTATAACTAGTGAAGATATCTTCTACGTGGCTGTAGACGGGTCATCCCTGGATGTTGGTGATGGGCGAAAATCAAAAAGGCGTCGATAACTCAAGACTTCCTCATTGAGTAACAAAAGACAATGGACGCGTTGAACTGCACAAGATGACTGACTTCTTGGATCCATACAAAAACTCAATAATGTCGAGCAGCAACCAGTCAATTTACGCGTTCCAGTTAATTAAAAAATGTAAAGCTGCTGATCATTACTAGGTAACACGGTGAAAAGTATTTACTTTTAATAGTACCGAACATTACTAGGTAACACGGTTTATTATATTTAATAAACGAATTAAAGTATAAGTTACAAAACAAAGATATGAACGTTACAAAAGTAGACAAAAGAATAATAATTATCGCGTCTTCTTGTTCGCCAGCGACATAACGACGACCGGGACATCTTTATTTACAATAGCAATTAATTAACTAGTAATTAAAACCGCGAACATTTTTATCGACACTTGCGATACGTAGGTGATTCATTCGTTTGACCATAACGAGGTAAACGGCCACGTTACATAACTCTTGATAAAAATGCATTTGTTCGCACGCAAGCTTACTAAAATATTCAAAAAAAAAAATACCTGAAGTAAGTATTGGCTCTTTCTGACATGCTCATTGTGCCATTCCTCAGTTGGAAGATCTGGAACATCAGAAGTGTGGTTGCTTGGGTCGATGTAATTAGCGACTATTTCGTGTCTATCAATGCACACTGCAGACCATATTTCACTTAATGTTTCTCCTGCTTTTTTGAAGTTATCTTTTTCCAAATCATCATTAATTGTTTTGCTGCAAGAGTCAAGATGTGTTCCATAAAAGTCATGGGGAAGAACAACACCTGTTAGTTCTCGGCTGAGTGGAGCCATGCGTCTTTCTACTCTATTGAAAGCGCTTCTGCCAGGGGCGTTAGTCACAATAAATATGGCGTCCAGATCATATTTTTTAAAATGGTCTACGGCATGGGCAATTACTTTTCGATATCGCGGGTTCTTGTCAGGACGGCCGTCATTCGAAATAATAAGGGCAGGCTTAATTTTAACGTCTCCATTCTTCATGAATTTAAGAAAAGCCTCAAGAGTTAAGAGAGTGTCTAAGTCTTGAGCGTGACTAGTTGTAATCGAAGACGAGTGCTTTAACACTTTGGATCGCTATATATGTTGGTCCACTGTATGAGACAGCTTCTGGCTGCCCCATTTCATTGGGTTTCACTTCACACAAAGCATAGACACTCGGAATCAATTTATGCCTTGCAGCAATTATAAAGTCGTGATCTGGTAACGATACTTTATACTCAACATGCATTAGCAAAAGCGCTTGTTTTTTGATGCTGTCAACCCTATGGGAACCCGAGCTTTGTCATCTTGAGATAAAAAGTTACAGAATCACGACCAAGTATGGAGGCTACAGTTTGTAGTGACCTTATGGAAGCCACAAAAAAGCATTGGTCTTGGTGTGCTTTATGATGGTCTGCTTCAGAACGACTGAACTTCACCGTAACAGTTATTACGTGGCGCTTAGCTTTCCGCGTATCTGCCCGCCCAGGCAACAGTCAAATATAAGTGGAGCTTCGTGAAATGTTGAATCCCAGGTTAGTTAGTTTTTTAGTTAGCACTGAAATACTATAGACAGTGCGAATGATTTCACAGCGACGCTGTTCCTCAGCTGAAGCACTAAACATAGCTAAATCACTAATTGCTTTTAGCAATTCAGGCTGCTCTTTCTCACAGCGTGGACGTCTAGAGCTAGCTCGAGGTTGCCGCTTCAAGATTTTTAAAACAAAATTCAATTATTTTCTGTTTTTTATTTTGTCTTTGTTTCATCAAATACAATCTTTGTTTCTCTATATGTTTGAGATGTTTCTCAAAATCATCAATTTCTTGACGCAACTTACGTACTTTCTCGTGTGCAGTACCGTCAGCAATAAGAGATCCTTTGCGTCTTTCCGTTAAGTCTAGCTCCAATCGTCATTTATCAATTTCTTTTTTGATAGCATCTTGTGCTGGAGTAGGACGTACAGCGAATGGTGTGGAAGTTGACGTAACTTCATCCTCATCATCGCTGATCACAAGAGGCTGAGTTTTTCTTTTTGTAGTACCTGTGTAGAGAAAAGGAAAAAATGAAGAAAACGTCATACTTAAAAAAAAATTAGGAAAACGGTTGACCCTGAAGGCCATCCCTGCAACTTCCCGCTTAGGCGCTTAAAATTGCACCAATGGCGTTTTTGAGCTCTTCGAGCTCAAAAATACAATTTATGGGTTATTTTGAGCTCTCCAAGCTTAAAGAGATTGTTTTCCTATGCTTTTGAGCTCTTCGAGCTCAAAAGTCTGATAGGGGTTTGGTGACACTATTTTTTGAATTTTTAAACCGCAATAACTTTTGAATGAATAAACCGATTTTGACCGGACTGGTGGCGATCAACGTGGTTTTTTGAGGTCAAGAGCTGATTAGTTTTTGGAATTGAACTATTGAGCCGTTTAAAAGTTCTTCCAAAAAAACCACATTTGAAAAAAATTTTTTTTTTCAGTTTTTTGAAGATTTCTCAAAATCTATTGATCTGAATCGGTCCAAATGGTTTTCAAAATCTAAGTTTTGTTAAGCCCTTTCGAATGGCACCAACCGCGATGAAATCGGTCAAGCCGTTCAAAAGTTATAAGCGGTTCACATACTTTCACACACACACACACACACACACACACACACACACACACACACACACACACACACACACACACACACACACACACACACACACACACACACACACACACACACACACACACACACACACACACACACACACACACACACACACACACATACATACAGAAGCCGTGACAACCTCGCGGGGATAGTCAGGGAAGCTTCCTGTGACCTTCAAACGTCGAGATCTGATGAAAACTCGGTTTTTGCAAAACGGGGTGAAAACAATAACTTCCCGATTTTTGAAAACCTTCCATTTTCTTAGCGGGAAGTTAAAAGATGAAATACTAACCTGCCGGTTTTAGTTCATTGTTGCAATCTTGATCCCTTAGCTGCAGATTTGTATGAGTAATCTCATTCTGAATAGCAGATTCCTCGTGTTGAACATTATGAACGCTAATCTCAGTTCGACTCGTGCATTCTAGGTTTGAAACACTTAGAGCGCTCGTATCAACTTGAGTTGAATCACTGTCAGATGTCTTAGTGTTTCCCTGAAATTAAAATATCACTATAAAGACTCAAGACTGACGTTAGACTGAAGTTAGACTTTTGGAATAAAATCATGCATTTTTTTTTTATTTAGAACACATAATATATTTATCATTTACATTAAGTTAAAGCACCATTTTAAAAACAACATAAAATTAAAAAACATTGAATTAAGTTAAAACGAAATGTCCGCACTGATACGTTTTAGCTATATTTTTAGCATATCTCAATCAAAAATTTTTCTTCTTGCTCCTACGTTTCTTTTTTTATGCCGATTGATTTTTAACAATAAAATTTATAAAAAAATGACACCTGTACAATTTTCTTAAGTATTTTCCTATCAGCATCATGATCTTAAAATTTATGCCCATAAAATTAAATTTAAAACATAAATAGAAGTATTTAGCTTACCTTAGAAAGAAACACTAAAGTATTTCGAGCCTTTCTTTCCGCTGCTTCTCTTAGAAGCTTATCAATCTAATGTTGAACGTGCTGAACCAATTTTTCTTTCTTCGGAAACTTTTATTTTGCTGTGTTCCATAATTTTACCACCTCTTCTTGACAGCACTTTTTCGTCTTGTAGACGTGTCTTTTGACGTAAGCATTAAAATATTCTTGAAAACTCATTTTCAATTATTAAAAACGTTGCTTGAATAGATGTTAAATAAAATATTTACGAGCATTAACAAAACAGGTTAGAACCTGTCTGCGCATCGCTGTCATTTGGCTCTTTACGCCACGACGTTTGTCGAGTCACACGTGTCGATACAGCTACACAATCGAGCGCTATTGCGAAGTCGCTGCTCTGCGAAGTTCGGACGACTACGACAAATACTATTTTTTCGGATTTGGCCATATTTTATCCTAGAAATAATTTTTCACGTAATTTTACACCGTTTTCTGCGAGAAAAAAAATTACGTGATATTTGCCAAGACCCCCCTCCCCCCTAAGTGAGATTTGGAAAGATTTAGCTCGATCCCCTCCCCCCCTAGAACACCTCACGTAATTAATGGATGCCCCCTTTGTAACAACCCGGGAAAAAATTATCAGACCTGGTCAGACATGAACAGGCATGAGTCTTCAGGCCTGATCAGACATGAAAAATGACTACGTCTGATCAGGCATGAATTGACCCGATCAGGCCTGATCAGACATGGTCAGGTCTGGAAGCCCATTGTTACTTTTAATTAATTATTTTGTTTAATTTTATGGATATAGTACTTGATAGAGTCATACGTAATTCTCTATAATGAATTAAAATAAAAAAAAAAAAAAATGATTACATATAATTGTACGGCCGTAACACCAGTAGTCACCCATCCACTACTAACCACGCTCAATACTGCTTAACTTTTTGATATCCGTGCGCCTTGAAGTTCCCGCTTGCTGTGCTGCTATCTTATGTGACAATTCTATGAAGTACATAACGTATCAAATGAGTTTATCATAAATATAATATAAAAATTAGAAAAACGGTTGACCCTGAAGGACATCCCTGCAACTTCCCGCTAATTTCAAGCTCAAAAGTCTGATAGAAGTTTCGTCGAACACTACTTTTGGAATTTTCAAATCGCAATAACTTTTAAATGGATCAACCGATTTTCACGCGGTAAGCGGCATTCGATGCAGTTTTATCAGCCTCATTAAGAATTTTCGGGTTTTAATTGATCGAACTAAAAATTTCGGAGTAATTTCGAAAAAACACTTTTTTCGGTTTTCTTTCGTTCACGATATCTCTCGAACGAATTAACCGATTTGGACCAGCTTGGTGGCGATCGACGTGGTTTTTTATTATCTAGAGCTGATTGGTTTTTGGAATCGATCGGTAGAGCCGTATAAAAGTTATCTAAAAAAAACCACATTTAAAAAAATTTTTTTTCTTAGATTTTTTTTAAGATTTCTCAAAATCTACTGATCCGAATCGATCCAAATTATACTCAAAATCTAAATTCAGTCAAGCCCTTTCGAATGGCACCAACCGCGATCAAATCGGTCAAGCCATTCAAAATCATGAGAGGTTTACATACATCTCTACACACACACACACATACACACACACACACACACACACACACACATACACACACACACGCACGCACACGTACACACACACGGAGTGATGCTCGATGCCCGACTGAACTTTAAACAACAAGTCGAACATGTGAGTACTAAAGCATCAGCAGTGGTAGCTAGTCTATCACGACTAATGCCGAACGTCGGAGGTCCAAAGCAGAGTAGAAGACTATTATTATCATCTGTGGTCACATCAGTGCTCACGTACGGAATATCCATTTGGGCTGACGCATTAGAATTACAAGAAGCATGGAGAAAGGCTAGACCAGTATACCGTCTGAGTGCCTTAAGAGTAGCTTGCGCCTTCCGAACAATATCTGAGGAAGCAGTGTGCGTCATTTCTGGAACTCTGCCCCTCGGAGTCCTAGCTGAAGAAAGACGAAACCTATACCAACGGAAAAGGTTAACCACACTTAGCCACGAAGAACTCAGAACAGAAGAACGATATCGCAGCATCGTACGATGGCAATTGCAGTGGGATGCCGCAGGAAAAAGTAAATGGACTTATCGTCTTATACCAAAGATCGCTGTTTGGATGAACCGGAGCCACGGTCAAGTCAACTATTACCTGACGCAGTTGTTTTCAGGACATGGGTGCTTCCGAGAGTATCTACACCGCTTCAAGCACGGCAACTCTCCGGAGTGCCCGTCCTGCCCAGGAGTTGCTAAAGATGCAGAGCACGTTTTCTTTGTGTGCCCACGTTTTGACCCTCAGCGAGATGAGTTAGAGAATTGTTTGAACAAGAAAGTCCAACTAGAGACGTTAGTAGAAGCAATGTTGTCGAGTGAAGCTGCCTGTAACGCCACAAGCACTTTCGCCACAGAAGTTCTTACCGAACTACGTTCCATTGAGAGAAAAAGATCCAAAGTCAGAATTTAGAAGGAAGGTAGAAACAACACCTTAGCCACAAGAAGGAAGAGCGGCAGCTAATTCCTCCCCCT